>NC_079522.1:1927500-2227500 GCF_003711565.1 Takifugu flavidus
CGCTTCATTAGCGCGGTTTCAACCGGCTGATGCGTCGAAGGTCAAGGTCGCCGTTCGAGGAGCTGAACAGCTGATACGGAGCGATGAGAAGTCAGAAAAGTGTTTATCTCGACTACGAGCGCGAGCGTTTGTAATGGAGGAACGTGCTGATCTGCCGTCCTTGAAGGAAATCAAAGTGTTGCCCGAAGAGGAAACGCAATCAATTCTTTTCTTCAGACCCTCGCTAACGATCCAGAGCTACGTCGCGTTGCTATCGCTACAAACCGCAGAGAAAAGTCGGAAATATACACATTTGTCAGACGGCACGGAGTTATTTTCTCGGCCTGGTTTAATTGGGGGCGTGGCCTGATGCTGCCAACGACTGATGGAGGAAGTGGAATCAATTTCCCCTCAAAGATCGTTTGTTTCGCCGCCTAACAGCACGCTGAGGGATTTAACGAGTTCAGCAACGATGACGTAAGGAAGGATAAATGAATAAGATGGCGGCAATTGCTCAATGCCCGAGGCCGCCGTGGTGGCCACGCCCACCGCCTGTGTTTTCCACAAATGATAAATGGCTCTTTGGTGACAGCGGCCGGACAAGAAAAAAATCTGAGAAACGCCTCCGACCCCCCGCGGCACGGCGCTGCGGGCGGCCCCAAACGGACACCAATCAAACGAGGGAATCGAAGCTCAAACGACAATTCCGGAGCCGTTGCCATCCATCGGAGCGGCGCTCCACTGAGGTGAGAAAAGATAATCCCTGGAGCAGAGGCAGGAAGAGGCTGGATAACCCCTTCATTTTCCATCTGCTAAACACAGAAGATCAATCCCAGCCGCCCCAGACAGGTCATGTGACCACCTGCTGTGGACAGAAAGAGCCGGAAAAGCCGAAAAAGCCTCTACAAGGGGAAGCAGGGTGGTGCTATCGTAAAGGAGAGATTTATTCAAGCTAGCACGCCGATGCGGAGTATTTTTAAAAATGTCAACTGTAATTAAGAGCAGCAGTGAGACGGGAAAGGTGCCTCCAAAAGGCAGAAGAAGAAAATAGCGTTCTCAGGGGGTCGCAAACGCCTCTTAAACACAACCGTTGGTGTTGAAAATAACTCTTAAACTAACAAAAGGAAGCCGCCGACGTTTATTAGCAAGACGAACACGTGCGAACACACGAGTTCCATCATTCTGCGTTGAAAAGGGAAGATAATTATCCCGAAGATGAAACCAGGAATCAGATCTGATGTAATTAAAGTACCAACATTGATATTAGCTAAAACTGAGCGATTGAGAAAATGAAACGTTTTAAGCTCTGAATCCTGGCAGCAAAACACACATTATATGTAGCGGAGAGCCGACGGACTCCGAGGAAGTATTTCGGAAAGTTACCCGCAGATTTAGGAAGGCGCGACAGGTTGATTTAACAGCCCGTTTGCTCAGTCCCGCACTGCCAACACGCCGGGTCCGTAATGGACCCTCAGCTCATAAACTTCCAACGTGGACCGGGGATGAAATGTGGGACGGGATGATATGGAATGCTGTGAGTAATCTTACCGTAAGTCTGAGCTTTTATCACCTCTAGAGTTCCGGCCTGGCTGGACGCCTTCGGCTGCACCGCTGATAAGAGGTGTGAAACGCGAGGAAGCTAGTTTAGCATGGGCTAGGTGCCGTGTTGCATGGCCGTAGCTATTAAGCTAGCTGCGACTCCACGGTTGCTTTAGCCGCCACTACTGCAGATGACCTCTTTTTAATGACTCCTCACATCTGATCCTTAATATCCGGTAGCTGAGGGGGACAGACCAGAATCTGGAAGTCTGAACCTCAAAGCTAACGGGAAATTTAAGCCCACACTTGATAAATGCCTGAATCCTGCGACATTAAATCACACCTGCACATTTTCCCTTCATCATCTGGTTGTTGCTCGCGGTAACAAGTGATCATGTTCATTCATGGCTCTGATTTAGTCATGAATGCAGAGTGGCAACATGGGGGGGTGTTGTCAAGCTAATCTGGCAAAAAATGGGAAATTAGCGCTGGAAATTGTTCCGTCTTTGCTCGGGTGAAGTGTGTCGAAACGGTGCCGGAATTAAACTGACAAAGCAATCATCTTAACCCGAAGAGAGAACTGCTTTAGAATTTAGCTCCCGCGGGCAAAAACAATGTAAAAGCAAGTGTTTGTTAGCCTGAAAACAGAAGCAATTTAAGGGGCCTGACGGACAGACCGGGCCCCCCTCGTGCAGCAGCGGCTCCTCTAAATGTGAAATCAAATGCCTCGCACACGCCGCCGCGGTCGGCGTTCCGACACCCAGCCGCTAACTCAAAGAATTGGCGTGCTAGCAAGCGGAAAACTGCACAAACCTCAAAGTGTTGAGGCACAACAAGGCCAAGAGGAGAAAGAAAACAGCACGTGGAGACAAATCCGTGCACACGACTCCCAGACGCACGACCGTTGTGCAAATATTTAATCGCTCGCGTGGCGTGAAGCAATATGGAGTACAAACATTCGTCTATGCATGGCAGCGGTTAGCATAGCATACCAATGATGCTACGTTGGACATGTCAAGTGAAGGACTCTGGACCCACGTTAGCAAAGAGAGTGAAATTAAATTAAATAAGATCGACATTTCTCTCAAAACTGCACTTAAAAAATCCCTGACAGATTTTTCTGTAAACTTTGAAAACATTTTCTTTTTAAAAATAAAACATAAACTTGATTTCTCCAAACAATCGCTTGTCTCAGTGAATTAGCGTCGTTCCAGGTCCCCTGCCGTTGCCTGATGGTTGCAGTTGCTGCACGTACGACGGCGTCCTTCGCAGAACCTTCGTCCGACGGCTGGACGCCATTTCCACATAAACAGCGGCGCATCGGTCGTCAGCTGACAGCGATGTTGCCTTTGATCTGCCCCTTTTGATCTTTGATCTCCGTAGATACAACCATTTGGTTACGTTACGTGGTGTCCAAATTTCCTCATTTCTACCAGCAAACACATTTAACGTTGTTGATTCTGTTTGAAGTCACCTCATCAATGTAGCAACATCAAAGCTGATTAGCTCTCGATCAGAGTCCCTCATTAAGCATAAATATGATTTGACATTGGCACCAATTAAAAATTAACATTTGTTGATTAATGTTGACCCTTAAAGGTTTAAGGTTCAGTGTTGTGAGGAGGAGTGTCCAGTCCAGTCCAGTCCAGTCCAGACCAGACCAGACCAGTCCAGATCTTTGAACATAATAACAATGACAAAAGAAAAGTAAAAACTCTGGACCGGAGTTTGTTGTAGATGCCGCTATTTTCTCCTCCTGACGACACATTTGACCCACTGAGCCTTTGGAACCGGGCGACTAATTGGTGTTTGGAGCTGATCCGGTTGTGGACTCCTTCCCTGCCGGTTTAAGCTAGGTCGCCCACCTATAAATGTAACTCCCACTGAATTACACCTCTTTCCCCTGCAGGGGCCGCAGGGGCAGCTCGTCTGTGGTGTCCACGGGGTTGTCGTAGGCTCCAGAGTCGTCCTCCGCCTGCTGCTCCCTCGCAAAATTCACAAAGACCTGAAATACCGACAAACGAGAGACGATACTTACAGGAAAATACGAGAAAATTAGAATAAACAGCGGTAAAAAGGCCCCGGGTGATGAGGGCATAACGCGTCAGGTGTGCACGTGGAGTCCCCAGCTGACAGAGACAAGAAAACATCATTCTTCTCTCTATGATGCCCAAAACAATCCCCACGAATCCACCATTAGCCCCCGTCATTAGCATTAGCGCCCGTCGCACATTCTCACGCATTTTTCCCGCTGAGCATCAGGTGAAATGAGCAACGCGGCTTTCATGTCTGTGCATTAGTGTGAAGCTTGGATGCCACAGCGAGACTGTCGTAATAGAGCTAACAGCTAGCAGCACGTGCGCGTCCCTCACAGTTTCGCTTATACGTGAAAGTCGACACGAGGACGACACCCGGACACCCCGCCAGATCTGCTGCAGCCACGATTTCAGAGCCTTAGTCCTCACAGATGGTAACACCGCATCTCATACGCGCTAAATTAGCTAGCCGAGGCTAGCAGTACGGTGCACCACAAATTGCGGAAAGTTGAATTGGACGAAGAAAAAAGATTCCGCATTCACAAGGAGAAGGTTGCCTGGTTGAGGTTAACCATAACAACAGGATGATGGTTTTTCTTGGCTACAGTTTGACGTGTTGTTAGCCTGTTACGTGCTGGAAAAGCAAAGCGGCTGGAGGCAGCCGGAGGCTACGGGACGACAGGAGCCTGACGTGTCCTGTGATGTCAGGCCGTCAGCGGCGTGTGTCGGGGTCACGCTCGTCAAGGCGTCTCCTGCGTGACGGCGGCTGCCTGTTTCATGACCCTGCCCCGGGAAGATGCTAGCAGGACGTTCTGGGACGTGCGCAGCGAAGCTACTTCTACATTTATGAGCACGGTTTGCAGTTCTGCGAGACTCGCAGGACAACTCGGAGCGGCTAGCTCTTCAACGTGAAGACAACGTGAACTTCACACCATCCCTTCACGACCCAAATGTCATGAACCGAAAGTCGTAGATGTGCGTTTACAGCTGCCGGGTGAATCGTAGCAGTTACCATATTTAATCATTTAAAAGTGTAGCCAACGTCTGCCGCTAGCGCAGCCACTCAAAATTCAGTTTAGGAGGTGTAAATAGAAGGAAAAACAAGTTCGTTTTTATCGGTGTTGTCGCTACGATCAACCTTCATTACAATGTGACATTTAATCCACCAAAAACTGGAGCTAATGCTAGTTTACGTACATCAGCGCTGCTTCAAAAGGTTGACAAATGGCTTCGTGGAGAGAAGTGACAAAGCGACGACCGCCTGTTTTTGCGATGAGAGGGGGGGCGATTGATAAAGCGTTCTGCATTCTTAGCGCACAGCGCCCCCCCCCCCCCCAGAACTCTGCTGCTGAGCGGCACTGCGGCCTCTGGTGCCGGCGCCGCGCTCCGGGGATCGATATAAATTGTAATGCCTGCCGGGCTGCGGCGCTATAGGTCAGAGCTCATCTCTATAAATCACCAGCAGAGAGGTGACGGTCCAGGTGTCCCAGGTCCTCCAGCCCCAAACCCCCCCCCCCCCCCCCCCCCCCCCCCCGCCCCCCTTTAATGCTGTGACCTCTGTGTTCAAGTGCGATTAACTCGCCGCTCGGCGCCGACTGACCAGCAGAGAACCTGCAGCACTGACAGAAGGACCTCGTAAAAACGAAGGAATCGCATCCAAAACTAGCGACACGCTGTGATAATTGCATTCTTTCTCTTTCCCGGCGGTCAAATTAATCACCCCTGAACATGTTTACCTTAAATAACGCAGCGCACGATAATATCGTAAATTAAGCACCGCCCACGGGGGGGCGGACCAGCTGTGCGGCGCGCCTGAACGCAGCCGTACGTCCCTCGGCTAAAGCCCTTCCTGGATTTTGGCTTTTTAATCCCGACAGTGCTCACTTGGCTCACGGCTAACAGCTAACACGGACCGCTGACCCGCGTGAGCCCGGCCGCGGTCCGGCTCAGCTGGTCAGTCGCTGCGCTAATGGCGGTTTGGCGAGAGCGGCCACGCTCGCCTCAGTGTGCGACTGCATCGAAAACACGAGGTGAAAACACTCCGGAACGCGCTTGATCTCGCCAATCTGGAGGCGCAGCTTCAGGTGGAACGTGGAAGAATTGCCAAGGTCGCACAATAGCATTTTAGCCCGTAGCATCTTGGCTCCATCAGTGTGTGGTCCTGACATCACTGAAAAGCATGGAGGCCCCGCCCACCTAGCTACGTGGAACGTATAGCATTGGGTCGGCACGGAAGCAGGAATTTGCCGTACGTCTGCGTCCTGTCTCACCTGGTCCAGGGTGGTCTCGGACACCGAGTAGTCCTCGATGGCCAGCCGGTGCTGGTTCTTCTGGAACTGGCTGAAGATGTGTGCCAGAGCTCCCCGTGTGTACGGGAGCTGGTACTGCAGCGTGTTGTGATGCTTCTCCTTCAGGACGCTTCCAGGGAACTCCTCCTGGACGAAGTCTTCCACCGGCTTCAGCAACGCCGGAGCGCCGCCGACCCGCACGATGACGGTGTAGCCGTCGCCAAACCTACGGACCAAAGCGTAGCTCAGATTAACCTCTGAGCGGGTTTGTTCCAGTTACGCCACACAAAAGGGCGTTTCTTTTACCCCAACACGTGAAACAATAGCCAAATAATAAACTACAAAGCTAAGCCCCTGAAGCTAATTAGCTTTCTGAATATTTCTGGTTGTGTGCCGCGCCTGGCAAGCACCAACGGCTCCTTGTGCATCTTGTTATTCCGTCGTTAGCACTCTTATGACCCATTGTTTTCAGCCTAATTAATTCCCTAATGTTGGGTTTACTTGTGGAAATGCCCATTGTGGGAGCGCCGCGCACGCGGCGTGCGACGCGACCACGAGACTCCCTCAGTGGCAATTAGAGATATGGCGAGCAAACCGTGGACCCGCGCAATCCCCAAATGGAGCGAGACAGGAAGTGAAGCCCCGATGGAGCGGTAGTTCAATGACGACCGCTTGAAGAGCCAGCGTCAGCGTGCATGAATCCCACCAGTGCACGATTATTTCAAACTGGATTTTCATCATGAATGCACGAGCGTCCTCAGATGCCGATGGCTCAACGGGAGAGTGGATCTTCAGGTGCGATTCAGTTGGACTCTTGACCTGTGGTTTAAGTGAAACTAGCATGCTAGGCTAGGTGAAGCTCCAGCGGGGGTAGCAAACCATCTCAACTGCCCCCTAGTGCCCGGGTACAGTAAGACAATAAGACTTTCGTCCCATTTCACGTTGCCGTGCTCGTTACGCCACTTCCTGGTCGCTATAGCTAGGGTTAGCCTTCCAGTGGGTACGTGACTTCGATATCACGTTTATCACGTGCTTGGACTCCCATGATGCAACAGAGGCGTCCGTATCCACGGAGCCCCTGTACAGATCTGAGATCAGCCCTCTGCTGTGATCTCCTGAGGGGGGCTCCACGCAGCGGGCGATCAAAGCGTTCCCACAAAACTCCGAGACATATTATGTTTTACACGCCACATGGCTGCAGCTATGGGTGCCCTGCAAGTAACAGCATGTTAGCGCCTAATTAAGCCGCCGGCCTTTAGACGGCCCCTCGGCGCTACCAAATTACGCTGATATGACTCTGACCCTAACGCGGCTCAACAAACAGCCATCGAGTGCTTTTCCCCATTTTTCCGGGCATCCATTTAGAACGCACGGCTTCATTAAGTCAAAGCACAACAGTCATCAGGGAGGCAGGGGGCTCGGCAACGACTGCGCCGTTACGGCGCCAAACAAATCACGCCGCAGTGGCGCTGCCTCCTCTTCCTCCATAACGCTCCAATTATTTGGCTTCCAGGTGTCATTTTCTCAGAACATCGGAAGCTCTGGTCGTGTCCCGATGACATCCTGGTGTTGCCACATCTCCTTTGATCATCAAAGGGACTTTAAATAAGAGTTCCGCTTAAAAGTTGGAGGCGCTAGAAGGGCGAGCTGTCCAGTCAGGATCGGGGCTGGCCGATTTTGGTGCCTGAATGCTACGCTATATTTGTCCGGCGCATTAGCGTCTCAACAAGCTTCATTATTCGTGCAGCCGGGAAACGGCTCCGGCCACAAAATTCGGCATAATTTTTTGCTGATCTTTTCAACACAATGAGCCGCCGCCGCCGCCGCCGCAGTCGGTAATCAGCCTCCGCCAACACAACAACGAAGCCACCAAAGCTGAATCCATCATCCAATCAAGACTATGACCATAATCTCCTTATTACATTTGGCAGGCTCAGGAAATTTGCTTCGTAAACGCACAAACTTGGCTGAGACGTGCAAACATTTTTGTTTTTAATCAAAAATCCAATAAGGCCGAGCGAGCATTGTTGCCAGTGAGGGTTTGGTGAAAGCGTGGGGGTGGCGAAGGCAGCCTGTCAGCGCCGGTGTGGGGCCTTATCAATTAGCTCCGCTACGTTCCCTCGCCATGCCTACCTTATTTGTTCAAATCTTTCTTTTGCAGAAACATCAGGAAAAACGTCTCAACTTCGCCTCCGCATAAAACAGCTCCTTTGATCTGGGGTGGTTTGGGCTGTCCTCAAAGAACCCCTTGATGTGTTCGGAAAGGTTAGCATAAAAGGGCACCTGTGATAAATTGCGTGATGCTAAAACATTTCATTAGCATGATATTTAAAAAGATGAACTAGTTGTAATTTGATGGGGGAAGACACGGATGGATTAGGTGTGCGACATCCTTTCATATTACAGGAGTTATGATACGGCAGCTCGACGCCGCCCGGCAGAGACGCCGCGGCGGCCGTGGCCGCTCCACGCCTTCGTGTTCATTATTCTGCCTCGATCCTCTCCTCCCCGCTAAAGCCGCTCTTCCGTGAAATTTAAAACAAACAGGAGCCAGACGCAGATAAGGGCACGGAAAATAATTCGGCTGCCTTCCCTCATCAGAGGGAGTCCAGAAAGGTCGCCGATGCTTCTGCCAAGCCTTGTTTGGGGGGGGCGGGGGGGGGGGGGGGGGGGGGGGGGTGGGCCAGAGGTCGCCGTGTGGTTTGATCAGGTAAGACGGCGCCTAAAAAGAAACCCTCCCAGAGGGGGAGCGAGGCCTTGGTCTCCGGTACATCCGTGACGGAGCCACCACAAGAGCTCCGTCCTTCCAGATCATCTCCAGCGACTCCTCTTGGACGGCGTCTTCTTGCCCCGGAGGCATTTACGACCCTCCGAAACTAATCTGACATGGAGGCCGTCATCTGGCCTGTAAACGTTATTGCTGCGGACGTTCAGAACTTTCACCAAGGACGTAATAAACAGGAGCAGAAATAGGGAATTTATGAAAAAGACCCTGAAACATTCCCAAAATCTGACCTGTGGTAAATCTGAATGGGTTCAGCTGGGTTCAGCCTCAGCGGGCGACTGACTCAAAGCCCGACTGTATCTCCGTGTTTGCCTGGGTAACTTCTTCCCAAACGCGTCGGCTTATCCGATCAGGATCGTCAGTATCTCACAATCCCGTCCGGAAGCAAGCGGAACCTTTACGGCTCCGCCATCCGTGTCCGTCCGTCCCCCTGCACTCCCGATTCCCTTCCTCCTGCACTTTTACCCAGAATTATTTTGTCATCCATCTCCGCCGCCGACGTGCACTTAAGCGCCGTAAAGCATTGGCTTAATGGACCACCTGCAGAGCTGACGGGGGAAAGACTTTATTGGACTTCTTCACGCCAACTTGAGGGCCGCCGGTCCAAACTTTTAAACGCTGCTCTTGTAAAAAGTCTCAAGTGGCCCAACGGCATTATCCTAATGCACTAAAGGCACTTTACCCCCCCGCCGCCGCTTTTATATCAGGAAAATAAGACTCCCGGTGATGGGTACTTACCGCAGGTGCTCCACGAGGAGGATATGAACGATATCAATCAGCCAGAATTCCGGTGGTGGCTGGTGGGGGTCCTCCCTAACTGACAAGATTATAGTGGAGCTCCAGGCCGCTTTTATTGGCGCCTTCACTTCATTTAAGTTGACTTAACACCTGGGAGCTCTGCTGAGGAACTATTTACAGCCTCGTCCTGCATACCGGCGCTCCGTAGATGCCGATAGTTTGATTGATGGGGGGGTCTGGATGTCCGGACAGGTGAGGAGGACGTTATTAACGGCCGGGGAGGTTCATGATGAGGAGGGTGTTTAAAACGGCTGCCCCGCTCTTCAGAAGCCGCCGTCCAGATAAAACTGTCGCACGCCGACCGTCCGAATGGGCCATTTTGCCTCATTTGAGGCTTGATTGATAGAAGGAGGCGGGTTGTTAAAGAGGCGGAAGGGCGTCCGGGTGATAAAGACGGGGGTCACCGCCGAGCAAAGAGGGGGCAGCGCTAACAAGCGCTCGGACGGCCGCGTCTGGAGGCGCTGTCACGGGAGAGCAGCAGAGGGGGGAATAAATAAGGGCGACGGGGTGCGGGGCTTCTGACGGAGGGGGGCAGGAGCGACAGGGGGTCAGAAAGTAAGAGCTGCCCCGGCCAGCCTGATTCCACTCTGCTTTCAGGGTTTGTGATGAGAAAGAGATGAAGCTGTCGGCTGGGGGTGGGCAGAGGCTACGGCCCCCCACGCTACAGGTCAGCCACTTACACAGCGTGACAATCGTACCCACCATCTGCTTCTGCTGCCTCGTGGCCCCCCCCCCACCCTCCGAGCTAACCGCCACTCTGACGGGACCCGTTCCTGACTCGAGCAACGTTTAGAAAAAGCCACAAATTTGGGATCCAGGACATTTGTCTGCATACATTTGATCCTTTGAGGGAATCTCGATGCCTTTGGGGGTGCAGATATTCGATTATGAGGCGGTTCTGGTGGATCTCACCCCAAAGAGGCCCGATTCCACGGTTGGGGGTCACTGACAATTGGTTACACTTAAGATTCCAGGGTTGTTTTTGTAGCTACTGCTGGTTTTTCTTCGGTAATCGTTCCAACAAAGTCCAGTATTGGCACCAGCCCGGACGCAACACCCCTCCCCAAAGGCCAGAACCAAACAGCACTCCTATCTGGACCCGTCCAGCCGGGATTGATATCGCTGGCTGCGACTGGAATATTGGTGGACCGAGAGAGTAACCGAGGGGCGGGGCATTTAGCGGGTATGTTTCGGCTGGGGGGGGGGGGGGGGCAACACGGCAGCACAAACATGTAGGACAGGGACAAGGAGAAAGGAAAACAGAGAAGACAGCCCTTAATTGCCTTTTCAGTCATTAACAGGGTCCCACACCTCATGAAACATTAATTACAGCGAGCGCGGGCGAGATAGGGACGGTTAATTAGAAATGATTCGGCGCGTGGCGAGAAGTGGGCGATAGCATTTCAGCGCCGTGGAAATGGTCTGCGCGAGATCTAAAACAAGCTTTGGAGACGCCGCCCTTATCTGTCCTGGAGCGAGGTTCCTTTTTACCTGTCGGGTGTAGCCGGACACGTGTTAACCCCCGGCCCCCCAGGAGTGTTACCCATCCTGTACCTCCCGAGTGGTGCATAAATTATTCACAGCTCTTCCTTTATTTGTCACAGAGGGTCTGTCAATCATTCCAACATCTGGCCCGGCCCCGTGGGTGCACGGCCGTCCAGCTTCAGCCGATATGACGGATGTGGAATCCCCTTGACTCCGCTGACCCCCTAGCTTGAGAGCTAGCCTCGGAAAATGTCAGAATATCGGACACCCGGTTGTAAAGGATTCAAATCTGTGATCCAGATGGACAAAAGGCACACAAAAGATGCTAAGAGCCCCGCTAATTGTGCTGATTTAAGGGGTCTGTAAGCTGAGATAACAGCTACGTTCCAGATGCTAAGAGACACCCAAAGATTTCCCTCATATTAATCTTTTCATATGAAATTAATGATGAGCATATTTTACAATAAAGCCATTAAAACTTCTATACAATTAGCATAATTTAATACCGAGGAAACGGCGCCGATACCTCGGAGCACATTTAAGCCGAGCGGCGCTGCGGTGGGAGGGGCTTATTCCCAGTCTTTTGCTTCGTGAGGACGTCTCTTACCTGCTCTTCAGATGCTGGATGCTCCCGAGGCACTTGAAGCGCCCGTTGACCATGATGGCCATGCGGGTACACAAGGCCTCGCACTCCTCCATGCTGCCGAAAGATGAAGAGGGAAACGTTTGTCTTCCTCGCACGCTTGATTCCGCCCCGGCTTGATGTTTTCTCACCTGTGAGACGTCAGAACTACCGAGCGCCCCTCTTTGATGATGCTCAGGATGCAGTCCCACAGGAAACGACGGGCTTTGGGGTCCATCCCCGTGGTCGGCTCATCCTGCAACAAACAGAACCTCTTTGAAACCCTGTGATGTCATTATAACAGTATGTGGGATCTGGAACCCCCTAGTGGAGCAAGCACAGGACGCCACATCTCACCTGTCAATAAACCCCTCCCCTTCCACCTGTACTCCTCGCTAATCCTTTGTATTTTAAAAAGGTTCTTATAAACTGATGAAAGGATGTTTGGGTATATTTTACCTCAGTCCCGAACAGCTAACCCGGAGCTAACCTAAACTAGCATCACTTGTCTTAAAAAACGGTTGGCGACTGAGCCTTAATCAGCTAAATATCCCGCAGAATGCCCACACTACCTGCAGGGGGCAGCAGAGTTCGGATATCTGCGGTTTGTCCAGAGGCTAGCTCCGCGCGGCGACTTTATTTTGGCCGATACGCGGGCACAGAAGAAGAAACTGGCGGCAGAAATTCAGAGCCACACGCGAGGGGAGTCGGGGTTGTTCTGCACATCTCTGCAGCACAATGCAGCACCCGCGCAGACTCGGCGACTCGGCCACCTCCTTCTCCTCCGGGCTAGTCTGTCCGCACATGATTAGAGAGTGACAGTACTCGGTCCACCGGCTGGTGTGGGTCCAGGCCTCCCCCCCCTCCCTCAGCACTCCCAGGGGTTGTTTTCATCACTGAGCCCAGCGCGTCCCTCTGCAGGCCCTGCGTGGCAGCGCCTCAAGGCCTGCCTGAGCTCTCCCTGGGCTAGCGCACAATGCCGAGGCTGTCACAGATACTGACGTCGCATTATCCCGCTGCCTCAAAGCGAAAGCTAGCCAGGACTTAGCTTAGTAAATAAGGGTCTGGAATTGTGCTGCTGCAAAGAACAGAGCCAGGAAAAATTGATTTATAGTAATACTCGGAATAAACACACAGCCAGTGTTGTTCTCTGGTAGCTAACAGTTAGCATTCCTGCTTTTGGTAGATGGAGATTAGCTAACGTGTAAAACAAAAGTGAAAGCTTACTGACCCAGACGACCACAGCCCGATGTAAGATCGTTATTCGAGTTTGTCGGACTTCCTAATGCACAAAAAAGCTGCTTAAAAGGGAAATCACGTGATCCGGTGAGTCCTGCTTTTATTAATCTGCCATCAAAAAAATCCCCTCGCACTAAGCTCTCAGGGATTTTATAATGTGCAAACACCACTCTGTCCATCTTCGGAAGAGAATTGGTCAGAGGGGAAAAGAAAATTAGACGGGTCCAGAATTCCTTTTCATCCACAATTTCAGTCCCGTCTGCTAATAAGTTGGGATGTTTTGCTTGAACGACTTGAAAATGAAATGAGGTGTAAATCCTTTTTAAGCTAGGCACTAATTTTCAGCCCAACACGTTAAAAAGTGATGAACGCTATTGTTTTTGGAATTATAGAGTTAGTAGGAAGCTGCTGACAAGAATTTAATGTTGAGTTTTACTCACTAAGAACAAGCGGATCGGGCGCGTCTGATGCGTTCAAGTGCGGCTCGGAAATTCAGCTTTTTGCGGCTACGCCTGATTATCATGACCTCCTTTTAACGCTGCAACATTTATAAGATGCGACGCAACATCAGCCTGGGTGGGCGGGGCGAGGTGAGGGGCGTCGTCGCGGGCGCCCGCTGAAGGCGGCGTTCCCGCGGGACGTTCCGCCTCCAGAATCCCCCGAGGCAGCGCGGTGGAGGACGACAGCCGCCAGAGGCCCCGTCGGTTTGGGCGAGAGAGCCAAACACCCACGGCGCAGCGAGGGGGCTCTTTCTCTAGGAGCCCCCCCGCGGGCCTGAGTCTGGAGCGCTCTGTGGGGGGTCGGCGGGGAAGAACAACACCAGCAGCGGCTCCACTGACTGAACCAAAAAAGAACGTAACTGAAGTGGACGAGCGAAGAAACAAACACTCCTGGACGCCAACGACCACTCAGCTGGTTCGGGACGAGAACCAAACGCGCTCCGGGTCCGTTCGCGTCGGCACGGGCGAAAACTGCCGCTGAAAGGCGTCTTCGTTATTCACGATTCCAACTGCGAACTTTGCTCTGCGAACGACGGCGACGATCCAGCGAGCGAGAGAAGTCTACGACATTTCTAGACGACGCGGAGCATCGGACGGGAACCATCTGGTGAGCGCGGGCGTTGGATCCGAACGTTATCAGAATCTCACAGCGGCTTCTCCTCCTGAACGTCGCCCTGAGTAACAGGGAGAAACCCTGGAGCAGGACCCTCCCGCTGACTTACCAGGAAAATCACCGGAGGCGATCCGATCAAGGCCATCGCCGTGGACAGTTTGCGTTTGTTCCCGCCGCTGTAGGTCCCGGCCGACTTGTTGGCGTATTTGACCAGCCCCAGCTTCTGGATGCCCCACTCGGCCACCTTTAAACGACAGGAAGCAGGAACCCGTGAAAAAAAACGAGGTGTTTCTACATCATCGGTCTCCACGTGATGGATGATATTCCGGCCCGGAGCTCTGATGTATTTGTGCTCGGCGGTCTTCAAGGACAACGCTTGACAGCTGGCATCTCGCTAAGACCTTAATCAGAGGCTCTCCCGGAGCCGCTCTGTTTCTACGCTATCTTATCAAACGCCAGCCTGCTCGCCACCTCTCGAAGGGCGATTTGAGAGGCACCAATGAAATGCAGGACCCAGGTTCCACTTCCAGGAGATTTCTTGGACGTAAATATGGGTATTTCTGGCACCATCATGCAAATACGACTCCGCCGGGGCGAAATTTGGACTAAAACGACCACAGTGAAATTAAGAGCCGTGCTAGCACATCGTTTTACACAGCAGCTAAGACATCAAAGCGCCGTCAGAGGTTTCTGAGGCCTTCGGCCGCCAACTTCTTCCTCTTTTCATCTCTCTGCCGTGGACGCGTGCACGGTGAGGCGCGCACGGCGAGGCCGCGAGGGGCCGGACCCACGCTGAATAATGTACAGCCATAACCCACAGCTGCTGCGCCGCTAGCACCAGTCATTTTTCATTATGTATGCCTCCTGCCGCGGAGGTTATCTATCACCTCCACGCACGCCGCAGCTCGCCCCACGTGCACTCCGGCTGCAACCTAGTTTGATGAAAAATAAATAACCAAACAACGCGGACAGGAACCTGCCTCGAAGTGTTAGCATTCTGTCAGGGTAGCCGTCACGGAACTACTGACACAATAGGTAGAAGTCAGAGCGTGCAAACTTCACGCTAGCTAGCCGAGATAACCTAAAACACAGGTGCGAATAAAATAGCGTTACCATGGTGACCTCGTTCTCCGGAACCCCCCGCAAGCGGGCGTAAAATTCCAGATGTTCTTGTCCGGTTAGCAGCTCATCGATGGCATCAAACTGGGGGCAGTACCCCAGGTTCTGGTGCACGTCCCGCATTTGTGTCCGGATGCTAAAAGAATATGGAGAAAAACGTTGGTCAGATTAATTTTGGTGATTAAAAATGTTAAACCTCACGTCAAGTAAGATCAGTTGTGTGCTGCTGTGCTTCCTGGGTTAGCCTAGCTAGCTAGCTGCGCCTCAAAATGACAATTATCGATGATAATCAGAAAAATCACCTGGCAAAAGCAAAAATGTATCACGCAGTTTTGGAAACTATTGTGCTAATGAGCGTCGCTGTGATGCCGTGACAGTTTTATAAGCTAATGGAGCTAATTGAGCCACTGCGATTTCCAATCAGATGGCTTCTCTAGAGCTTCTCCTTATTATGAGAGCCAAAAGCTTTTGTTAGCTGTGATTATTAGCACAACGACAGCAGCAACAGCCTGGAGAGGACGCTGAAAATTAGCCGTGTGCTCACATCTGTTTGATTTTTGTTTACCTCAAAGGTCCCTGGGATTTCCCTTTGATCTCTGTTAGCCAGGTTAATGAGCATTAGCGAAGAGCGTCGCGCTGTTAGCTCTCTTTTGTTCAACACCCTGCTTCATTATTGGATGTATAAATGAACACCTATGGCAGGAGCTAACGCTGGCTGCCGCTCTGCATCGTCGTGACAACCACCTGGTTGTTTGTTCCCAAAAATAAGGCGGGAAGCGCGTTCGCCTTCCACTCACGGAGATTTCCGAGAATTCCTCCAAGGAGACGGGAGAGAACACCAAGTGGAGCAACCGGCAGGATGGAGCTAGCTGAGCGGCGTCTTGGGTGGCTAACGATGATGAGCTGCTGGTGTGACTCACCTGTATCCACTCAGGAAGGCTTCCCCGCTGGAGACGGGGATGTCGCCGGTCAGCATCTTGAAGGTGGTGGTTTTACCGGCGCCGTTGATCCCCAACAGCCCGAAACACTGTGGGACCCAACGGGAGGCGTCAGTGAGTCAGCGAGCAACATGGCTGCACTTCCTGTCGCGTAAGAAGACGCTTATCTGACGGCGGCAGGCTGTTTAAACACGGCGGCGCCACGGCGACACTACGGCGGCGCTGGTGTTTAGCAGAAGAAGAACTTGATATTTGGCTGTACACAAACACAACAACCAGTAAATCAACAGCGCGAGCAAATAGCGGGAAAAAACACAACTCCCGGCGGCGTTCCCGCCACAACCAACGCGCTCCCGGCCGGCTCGGTTCCCCCCGACACCGCCGCTCACGCGTTTCCTCCGAGGGCATGCGGCAGGAAGTTGCTGCCGCAGAGCGCCGCAGTCACGTGACCCCCCCCCCCCATCATGTTGGGTGTTCAGGCATAAATATTTGATTTCTGTCATTCGATTGATCCCGGCTTGTTTGTGACCTGCGCTTGTGGATGCAGGAGGGGGCTAAGCTGGGTGTAAATAATGCATGGAAATGCGGATCACAGCGATCGGCGGAGCGGCGTGAATGGCAATAGTCCGCTGGCATTTACATTGGGCTTTGAGCAAACAGTCGCAGGCCGGTCGGACGCCGCCGGAAAGCCGACCTGAGTCGGCGAGCTGTCAGCACGCGGGATTATCTTTAAATTGATCTTACAGGAGCGAAGCGCGTGCGACGGCGTGGATGCATCCGACCCACCGATCCGATGGCGGAGGGCGGGTTTTGGGTTCGAATCCCACTCAAGCGTCACGTGGGGAGGTGCTGGAGACGCTGGACTGCTCCGAGGTCAGCTGGCGGACTGTTCGGAGACTTTTCCCACCTCTGGTGGCCGCTGGGACGGACTCAACCATCGACCCCCCCCCCCGAGTCCCAATTAAGAAGTTCCGGGAGAGCGGAGCAATTGTGGGAAAGTTGGGAGACTGACAACCGCAGCCGAAGTGGAGCCTGTTAGCCTGCGTTGCGCCTCCCTCTCAGCACAGAAACAACCGAAGCGTAACGGTCAGAATTGTTCGGGCTCCGAGGGGAAACTGGATCTGGCACCAGCACCGATCCGACGCCACAAAAGCTTTTTCAGATGTGACCCGTGACCGGGAGATCCGGGAGATCCGGGAGCAGTTAGCGGCTAACCTAAACAGCAACCGCAGTCTGACGGATCTTTAGCCACGTAAGCTTTGTGCATGTTAGCGTGGGTGCATCCATGCTAGCTAGCGCACCAAAATCGTGTGACCAGGGGGATTAGCGTTCTTGTAAAAAGGCACCGAAATGTTTCTCCCTGATCTAGCCGCTAATTAAACGCTTGCGTTTGTTAGCTAAAGCAAAAAAGAGGCGCGGCCTTCTGGCTCACCTCCGCAGCGGGAACGCCCACACACAGCCTGTCCACGGCGGGGGTGCTCTTCCGAGGATACACCTGCAGAGAACAGACAATGACATGAATCAAGCAGCCAGCCAGAGAGGGGGAGGTGTGTGTGTGTGTGTGTGTGTGTGGGGGGGGGGGGGGGGGGGGGGGGGCAGACAGCATGAAAGATAGGTGAGAGGATTACATGTGAAAATATGGAGCGATAGACCAGAGCAGCAGGGGAAGAGCTGAGATGGAGGTAGAGAAAAAGGAGAGGAGAGAGACCCACACTAATGGGGGGGTTGGGGGGGGTGGCTGAGGGGGGGGGGAGGGGGGGGGGGGGGGGTGGAGCTGAGGGTGGGGGGGGTAGCACAATGCTAGCCTAGCTACACACTTAATTACACTTTTTGTCTCCACATCAACGAACCTCCAACGTGATAGCATAGCATAGCATAGCATATTAGCACCGGGAGCCCGATGGCTGATTTTCTGAGTGTTTCACACAAGTTGAAAGTGTTGTGCCGACACGTCCCGACAGCACCGCGGCTCCTGGGGGCCTCGGCGGTGGAAAGGCCCCCCGGGGGGGCGTTCCAGAATCCCGTCTCTCCGAACAGAGAGGACAACAAAACCTCTCACAGGATTGTGAGCCAGTATCCCGCCAAGATCATGTGGTGACGGTGGAAATGAAAAAGCTGCTTGATTTCTCCCTCCATCTCACTGGAAGCCCCCCCCCTCCCCCCACGTCCCCCCCCCCACCGACCACATTTGAATTTTCATCGTCTGAAAGCCACACCGGAGGAGGTAAAGACGCCGGCTTAAAACACACACGGATTTGCTAGATGGAGGAAAATAATGACGGGAAGGTAAAGTGTATGAAGGCCGCCGCCGCGGCGCTAATCAGGGACGCTGCCGCGCTTCCTGCAGCGACGTGGATTTTAAATGCAACGAATCCCTGAAGGAACGTGTGACAGGACAGGAATAAACATTCCAGCTTGGATATTTAAGGAGCTTTAGCAACATTCAGAATGCTAACAGGAAAACGGTACATCAACGTCGAGCCTTTGTGACGCTAACCGCAGGTGACGCCTCAGCTAGACGGTGGCGTTGATGTCAACTTTTGCTAGGTTTAGCGTGAGCCATGTTTATCGCCACCTCACCAAACTGCCCCTCCCACTCCGTATGAATCTTCGCCCACGGGATGTCATTAAAAAAACAAAACACAGGCTTTATTGGGAAGCTAAAGGATTAGCATGTTAACAGAAGGCCGGGCTGATGAGGCAAAACCCATCTGCCAATAGTGCTAACGGCTACTTTACATATGGATAAGGCCGCACACAGAGTTAATTAGCACGTAGCATGCTGATTTGTTGGTTTCATTAGCACAGAGACCGTCGATTAGCATCACGTGCTTGTTATTGTTTGGAGTTGCTTCCTAAATGGGAATATTTGACACCTTTTTTCTGTAGCAACGGTCCACAAATATTAGCGCGACAGAAACTTCCTGTCTCCTCGGTGACCGACCTGAAGGTTAACCTGACGGCTCACAGCCGTCAACCATCTCCCATCGACCCGGCGCCGGCGCCAATATGGCGGCTAAGCGGGGGCTAACCGGAGGGAGCGCACAGCCCTTTCGGATCAGGATGAAAGGCGAAGGGGAGGAGCGGGACCGTGACACATGACTGATGGCCCGTCGATGGCGTCAGACGCACGCTCAGATTTATGACGGCGCTCCGGCTGCGGCCACCGAGGCACACGGATCAATCTGTTATCCACGCCGCCAGCGGACGGCCCGCAGCTGCCGCGGGGCGCCGCGGGAACCATCCCGACGCTGTTCCCACATCTGGCATCGAGGTCGCGGAGAGGCGCTGGTGACGTTTCCTATCGACAACGATAACGTTAACGTTATCGATGTGCCGCTTTCACCTCGCCAGATGATCCGCCGAAAAAAATAGTCCCTCCTCCACCTGTTCGCCCCGACGACCGAGCGGTAATTACTCCGCGGAGCGCGGCTCACGCCGGCGGCCACGATCATTGAGGGAGAAATTAGCAACAGTGATGCTGGGAAGACTGAAGGAGCGGGACGAGGGGGCCGGATCGCCCAGCTGTCAGCACTGGAGCGGCAAAACAGGCGGCAGCGGCGAAGGTTTCCGCCGCGGCGCCGCCCGCGGCGAGGGAACATCTGCCGGCGGACGGAAGTGTTAATCTGCGCGGCGCCGCGGCACGGTCGGCTTCTCCTGCTGCAAAAGAGGAATGGGCCCGAGCTGGAAACCCTCGGAAGCGCAATCTGGCGCCGGGGGAGAAGCTCCGCCCACTAGAGTCGACGGCAAATATCAGACGAGAGTTTTGGTGTCTGAAGCTCTGCGGTCCGTTCGCTAAAGCTGTGGCTGAACACGAGGCCACAAGAAAAGACCAGCGTTAGCATAGCCGCATTTAGCCCAACCTAAATGTAGCATTTAGCGTTAAACATCATCAGCTTAGCGTTCGATCGATCCGCTTGGCTAAATGTGGCGGCGTTGAGTCACGTTTCAGGGCGGCAGACGCTCAGAGGTCAATGGTTTGATTCCTGATGAGCAGAGACTTCCAGGCGCCGTGAAGAGGCGGCGGCGGCTTGTCGCTAGCAGCAATCTCGCCTTTCATCAGAGATTAAGCAATCAAGCAATCAGAGCAACACTCGAGGAGACGCCTTAAGTCATTACCTTAGTGAGGTCACAGACCCTCAGAAGGTCGTCCTGGGCCCAGCCCTCGTGCACTCGCCGCCGTTCCCGGGCAACGTCCACGTCCTCGTCCTCCGCCGGTAACGGCGCCACGGAAACGAGCCTGGCGGAGATAAAGTCGCAGTGGCTTGTACTCCAATTAACGGCGACTCACATCCTCGCGGCCGACGCTCGCTGCAATTTTCACAAGCGACAGAGGCCGCCGGCGGCAGTTTCCATGGAAACGCCACTTTTGGAGTCGATAAAACTCCAAAGGTGATCAACAAACGTGAGGCTTGTAGAGCAAATGTTGGCTATCAATTATGAACGAGCACTTTCAGCGTCCTCGGAGGCACTTGAGCTGGTACCTGGGTTTACAGAAGAACCGGTACTGGATCAGGATGGTGGCGGCGAACATGACGGCGCCCTGGATCGCCATGGCGCAGAGGTTCTTCCCCACCATGTCCCAGCCGAGGGGGTCCTGGAATCGATCTTCACCTGATAACAACAGACGTATGACAGTGAGCCAAGATTCCAACCCGACCCGCTAAAGTTAGCTTAGCGCTCGACGCGGCGCCCGATTTAACCGCAAACGCGTCTTTGTAGCTCGACTCCATCGGCTCCGGAGCGTCTGTGCACATTCCGCTGACACATCCAGCGCTTTAAAGTGCCTCTTCGCCCCCGGAAATCAAAATGGCCGACTCCTCCGGCGGGCGAGGAAGCCGCCGCGGCCTCTTTTGGCTAACGACGGCCTGAGTAAACCGTTGACGGCGCGGCGCTCCAATCACTGCCAATTCTCCTTCTGTCTGCGACACTCCAGACCTGAGGGGCGCACGTGCACGAGGGGCGCGCGTGCACGAGGAGGGGCGAAAATAAGCCAAAGTGCTTTTCAGTCTCGGGTAAATAGCTCCTCTCCACGCCGGCCCTTCAGGGTGTGATTGCTTTCTGCCGCAAATTATTCCTCAAACTGTTATTTCCTGCTTCATCTCCAGACGGATCCGACTCCTCTTCCTCGCCGGGCGCCTCCCGATGACCCCCTCGTCCTCTCGCTCCCCCCTCCAATTTACGCACGCCTCCTCCTCGCCACCAACACCGAAGAGCTCATTTTCGACCGCTCAACGCTGACTTTTGGGCGAGATCAGCAGGGATTAACCCGCGTTAGGCCCGGATTCGGAATTTCGGCTGTGAACTTTCACCTGCTTGTTCATTGATGACTCACTTCCTCGGAAATTTATCCGCGTTTATCCCACAGTTAGCGTTTCCTTTAGCTCTGAGTTTTTTGGTCGACTCCGGAAGAACTGAAGAGAATCGTCCCGAAACGACTTGATCGCCGGCCTTCCCGTGCACGCCGGCGTGTTCCGGAGTCTCCGTACTCACCGAAGCCGATGAAGAGCGTGGCCATGGCCTGGTTCTTGGCCATGTCGATCAGCCCTCGGCCCAGACAGAAGTGCGGGAAGATCAGCAACACCTGCTTGACGATGTCGTTGGTGTAGGCGACGTTCTGGGGAGACACGGCTGAAATGGGAACGTTGTTGGGAAACAGGAAGTCAATCCGTCGGCGGCCCCGCAAAGCAGACAAAAACCCTTAATTAAGCAAAGACGAGCGCCGCG
The DNA here is from genome assembly GCF_003711565.1 of Takifugu flavidus. Classification (NCBI taxonomy): domain Eukaryota; kingdom Metazoa; phylum Chordata; class Actinopteri; order Tetraodontiformes; family Tetraodontidae; genus Takifugu; species Takifugu flavidus. The sequence continues at coordinate 1,949,169 of NC_079522.1, forward strand.
ACGGCAGCGCGATGCTGGTCAAAGAGGAACCTTCATGCATTATGCAGCGTTGTCTTCAAAGCTCCGGCATCTGTGGGGGCGGCGCCGCTAAATTCATCATTTCCCACATTTTCAGGGATCCGCGGCCGAGAGCCGATTTGCCGGCGAGCGTGTTTGTGTAACTGCTCGTTAGCCGGTCGTTAGCTTCGCAGCACGAGCTTTAATTGGTGGCGGGTGAAGAGAGTGAAAAGTTGTAAAGCTAGGCTCTTCAAAGCTTAGCTTAGCCGGAACGTGTAGCGTAAAGTATAAAAGAAATGCACGTTTAACTTTAGCTGTCATTAGCTCGAGCTAAGTGCCCTCGCTGCATCGACACTCCAGGCTTAGAAATTGATAAAACAAAAAGAACTACAAGCTATCGGCACTTAGCAACATGTCCTCCAACCGATATGACTACATACCAATTCAGAGGAATGTTTTCCACATTAGCATTCATGTTGACAAGGGTGCTAATAAAGGTGCGGTGGCTGGCTAGGATACATTTGGGTGTCTGGGTTAGCGAATACGCGTTAGCACATTTTCAGCATGAACAGGAAGCACAGTGGGTGCCCGTCACTAAAAAGGTGGAAAACGACATTAGCGCCCCCTCACGCGTCACATATAACATTAATTTAGCTACAGAGGTGTTTAGTTCTCATCCTAAAGGTGCCAGGCACCCTCCGGAACAATGTCGCAACTCTGTAACCAAAGCTAAGCTAAAGTCGACGCGCTTCTGAGAAGCACTTTGCAGATATTTGAGTGAAAATAGAATTGTTTTTGATGTTACAGATGTGAGAAGTTGGTATTCTTTTCACCTGCAAACCATTAGCTATAGCTGACGACAGAGTGAAGCTAGCTGGCTAACTAATGCAACTACCTAACAGCTTAGTTAGAGGTAAACCTCTGCTTTGCTTTATTCTATCCTACAACAAACAACTTGCAGTGTTTGAGATTTAGACGAGAGGCTAATTTTAGCGTTAGCGGTTTATATTCTATACTCAAATCAACAAACGTCGCCGACGACCTTGGCGGGATGTGGCTCCGTCTTTGCAGCGCACCGGAGTAGCTGGAAGGGCCCAATTTAAGATAAATACTCAAAAATAACACATCTCTTCTCCACCCTCCGTGGTCATCAAGGAGATCTAAGAGGCCCTTAGTCGGGCGCGATGGAACGCCGGACAATTTTCCCGCTTACGCTCCCGCTACGCCGCCATAAATCATCCCGGAATGGTTTGTCTGCGTGCGGCTGATCTGACCCACATCGCTCCTCGAGCGTATTCCTGCTGCTTCATTCATACCAAGGGCGGACGCATCACATGACCCAAGGCTGCTTGTTGTCCAGCTGCACAATCAACAAGCTAATTTGAGGCTAAATGCTATCATAGCTGCGTTTCGATGTCGGTCGGAGATTTCAAAAGCAGAGTGGCGGGGTTGGGAATGTCTCCGTGTCCGTGTGCTGGGGGTGTCGGCTCGCCCCGAGCGTACAACGCTGGAACCCACGGGGATCCGTCTGGTCCTGGGGGAGGAGGGGGGGGGGCATCTCCGCTCGGTCTGGAGGCAAAACTGGGGCAAAAGCTCCGCTTCCTGCCTCGCTTCTTCTCCAGCAGCTGCTAGCTTTGGATTTCTTTAGTCTTAAAAACCGGAGGGACAACTTTAACGGAGATGAAGTCACGGGGGGAGACGACCGGATTGAGCCGTCACCAGGTTCTCCCATAACTGGGGCACGTGGGGGCCCCGCGGTATCTGTGCTAGCTGCTCTGTAGCGATAGCCCCCTGGCAGGCAGGACACGGAGAGCCGCAACTGTCGCTGATCGATGTGGAGCCTTCGGGTTTTCTTATCGGACGCAGAATCAAGTCAGATTAGAGAATTATCGCGAGTCCCCGACAAACATTATCACGAGAGAAGACTTCCTGCCGTCTCTCTGCACCGTCGGCTGTCGGCTGCGCTCCATTTCCTCATTTCCACTTTTTATTTTGCGCTAATCAGAGTGTGATTAGCACGAGAAGCTGACCAGTGGCTAATAGCTGCACTCCAGGACCCGCCCGAGGACCCGTCCTGACATCAACGCTGCGTTAGCTTAAATCGGAGGGACGACAAAATGGAAACGAGTTATTTTCCGCAGAAAGAACACAAATTAATAATAACGAGATCAGCATGCTAACGAGGGAGCCTCGTTAGGGGAGAAGTTGACATCCCGGGCTGTCAAGAGGAAGACGCTTCAGAGGGGACGCGACTGTCCAACAGCATCATGATCCGTCTGATGAGCCCGGGGGGGGGGGGTCTCGAGGGACAAGCAGCAGGTGCCTGGTTTAGGAACGCTAACAAATCCAACCGCGGCTAGTTTCTGCTACTCTGTCACGATGAAGCCTCAGTTAAATTAGACGGATTCGGCTAATTGCTAACGTTAGCTCGGTAGGAATTCCTCCATCAGCCTGATGGGATGACGTCCAGTTATTTGTTAATCAAACGCGATTTCAGCTGGAATTAAAAGTAAACGAAGAGATTTTGCGCGGCCCCGCCCCCAACGTGGCTCCTCGCCGCCGTCTTTGTCTTTGACTCCCCGGAGACCCGAGCAGCTCGCAGGGAAAACGAACACTTGCTGAAAGATGGATGAGGAAAGTTCTCCACAGACCCAGTTCTCACAGAACCATTAAAGATGAAAGAGAACAGGGAAAATAACTCCTTTGAAGAATCCTTGAGAGGATCAAGGAAATATATTGAAGTCGTAGCAGGTGGGCGCACACGATGCCCACATCTATGATTTATGTCAATTAGCCTCCATCGCTAACGCCTCTAAATATAGCCGTTGCCCTACGCGCGTACTTGTCCGTACATGTGCACAAAGTGTCCAGATGTGTACTGGCTCCGCCCATTTTAACCCATGGGCACCAGATTAGCGTTGAGCCTGGACCAGCTAGGTATCCCACAATGCATTTCACCTTGTTCAGGGACAACAACGATGTTCAGCCCTCCGAGCGTGGACGACAGAAGGTGGCAAGCATGGAGAATCGGGTTTTGTCTTTGATGTTGCGGTGCCGGCTTTGATGTTGGTGTCGCGCCACTCACCTCGTCATCAAAGAGCTCCATGACGAAGGTGGCCACGCTGCCGTTGATGCCGATGAAGAGGTTGATGCAGGTCAGGACCACGTAGGCCGTGCTGGGCACGCTGAAGACGAAGGACGCCGGGTACATCAAAGGAGTGATGGACCACCTGCAGAGGGGACGAGTCAACCCCTTAAAGCTTCCCAATCATAGACATGAAAGCCACTTCCTGTCCCGTCCATCAAAACAGATGATTTAGCTCATAAAAGGGCGACGCCGCAGGGAAACAAAACACTGATTTTTGTCGGCGTTACTGATTCCAGTGGGTTTTGATTCGCGTTTAGTCTTCATCATCATCATCTTCATCATCATCATCACCTGGGAACTTTGGACTGCCAGAGGACGCTGATGTGGATGGAATATTAGCTTAACTGCGGATCCGGAGCAGTTAGTAAAAGTGCGAAAAGATTTTCTCTCCTTAATATCAAACTTGGTGGGGTCAAAGGTCACGGACGGAGCCTCTCTGCCGCTTTCATCCAAACGCCTTGAATTTGAGGACGGTCAGAGGACAGAGCAGGACTAAAGTGGTCCTTGTCCACGGCTATTGAAAGGGAGGCAGGACTGGTGTCCTTCAGCAGCTTCCAGAGCCGGGGGACTTTGTCCAGCCGTTCCTTTCAAGCGCGTATTTCAGGGAATCTCGGAATGTTTGGAGTGAATTCCGAGGGTTCGGGAGGTTCTTACCCATACAGGAGGAGAAGGAGAATCAGAGCGGGCAGGTTGGGAGGTGAAACGTAGGCTTTTTGTTGGAAGCAGAGGAAGATGACGATGACGATGAAGCACGGAATGATGTAGTTACACTGAAGAAAAGAAGCAGAAGAGGAGAAAAACACTTTTTATTGACCGAACATGTCGTGCAGGTCCTGAAATAAGCCCCTCCCCCAACCAGAGAACCCCACCGACAGGAGCAATTTCTCATTTGAAGTACCGTATTTTCGCGACCATAAAGTGCTCTTAAAAGTCTTAAATTTTCTCCAAAATGGAGGTGCTAAACACACGCTAGCATGCATGTTTTAAGCTAGCGTACCGGTATGTTTTACCATGGCCGCGCCCCATAATTCGGTGCGCCTCACGGTCGCGACAATACGGTAATACGCAAGATCGCAGAGCAGCAGGGACTTAACGGCTCCGGTGAAATGCATCTTGGGATACCTGCCTACCCCGAGTCCCCACACATAAAATAATTCACAGTCTGGGAAGCTGCCGCTGAGCCGGTTGGATGCTAGCTGGTGATGTTTGGATAATACTCTTAATTACTCTTCCAGTAGCATCCCCAGCTAAGACACAGAGACGGAAACAGGCGGTAAACAGCCAGTCGGGGGGGGGGGGACTCACCATGTCCCAGGTGAAGTTGGCCAACCAGTAGACGGTCGGGTTGACGCCGCTGACAAACTGCAGGTGCTTGGCTTTGCTCACCCGCTCCTGGATGAGGAAGAGGACAAAGCTGGCAGGGATGAAGGACATGGCGAAGATGACGCAGATGGACACCACCACGTCGGTGGAGCTGGCGGCCCTGGGACCCAGAAGAGAGAGACGGAGCTTAGCGTTCGGCGAGACACAAAAGAGACGCACCGGAGGATGACATCACCACCGCCAGGGTGACCGGCGCTCCCATCAGGCGACACGCACCAGCGCACGAGCACGTCGGCCTCCATCACAGGACGGCTGGAGCCGCGCGATGCTAACATCCGATACGACAGCTAGCTGAGGGAACCTGGGGTTGTTGTGACCTGACGACCTTCATTTGTGTCATAATCCTTTATCAAACTCTTCTGCGCGCCATTAGCGTCCGTTAAAAACCGTTGAGCGTTCTCTTAACCCTCGCCGCCGTCCTCGCCCCCGGCCCGCGATAATCCCTCACACGGCTTCCTGTCGGGCAATTAGCATATTAAAGAATCCACCCCATGTGGGGACACTTGTGTATTTATCATCACCGGCCGGATGCAATTAGGACCCTAAATGAAACACTTGCACGCCGGCGGTGGCGGCAAACATTTCAGCAGGTTTCAACGGGTGGATGGTGGTGGGGGAGGGGCGACGCTACGAGTGAGCTAACCCTGAATGCTGGCTAATTGCTGTGAGGAAGAGGACAAGCCATCTGCTAATTAGCCAATAAAGGAAGAGCAGCTGGGACCACGTGTCACATGATGTACGGCTCCGGGGCTGCTGGGAACGGCCTTCGCCGCCTCGAGAGCGGCGGCTAAAAGCTACACGATAATGGCAGACCTGACACGTCCAAGTCTGTGTTTGTGTTTGTCTCGTCCTCCAGATAATTCAGAGGACAGTTTCAGCAGAAAGCCGCAATCTCCCAGGATGAAAGCGCCTCTGAAACGACGCAGCAGATTCCATCGGAACGCCGCCCAGAAGGAAAAGGGGAGCCGCACATCGGCATTCAAACCAAACCGCGGAGCTTCACAGCGCCGCTGGCGTCCCTTTCAAACAGACCCTAAATGGGACAGTACGGGACAATTTTCAGTGTCCACAGCCTGTCGGAGCCGGTGATGAATTGCTAACGTTAGCTCGGTACGAACAATTGTCCCACGCCGAGACGAGGGCCATAAATTCATGTTCAAAGCTGATATTTCTGTACAGTTGAAATTGTTTTTACAGCGCCGGGAGACACGCTTCATCCCGATAACATTTTTAAGGCTCTTCGTAAAACAGTGATACTTGAACAGCTGACGGGCAAATTATAGCCGCCGCCGCCGCCGCCGCCGCTCTGAGGGCTGTTGCGTGAGCAGGAAGTACAGTTTTGGGGTAAACCTTAATCTCATCGTGCTAACAAGAAGCTAACAAGCTAACAAATTGCTCCACGATTAAATGCTTTAATCTCCTTCAGATGAGCCATGATCACACTGATTAGCATTAGCTCATTGTCATTTCATCTGCTATCTGGAGCCTCACATTTCAGGTTCTTACCTCAGTTTTTACGACTTTAAACCACCAAAACTTAGTCAGTTTCAGCACAAAAAACTTGATTGATGAACATTTGGGTCGTGGTTCGGGGCCCAAATGTTGCAACTCCATTTGTCACATACACACAAAAGTCGTGACGCGTTCAGGCCAATCTGGAAAGCACAGTTGCTAAAATACGTCTGGGAAGGTTGTCAGTCATCCAGGTCGTGCTAGTCGGCGGTTGCTAAGATGCAGCGAGCAGAATGACAGTTGATAAAATGTTCCACGCCGTGAATCCAACGGTTCGCTCAGAACGGCGTAATTACCCGAAAGTTTGGTGCGGCGTGCAGCGGCCGTCCGACATGGCGGCTAATTTGATGTATTACAGCCACACTCCATTAAAGTCACCCCAGAAACTCAAAAACATTGATGGATAAACCCCCCAATCCTCAACGTAACAGGTCACAGAGTGAAGCTGAGCAAACACAGGCAGCAGTTTGATCCATATGCTACAGCTTTAGCATGTCGTTAATCTCCCGCTCTCGTGGGGAGCTAATGTTCAGATGAAGCACAAAGAGGAACAAGATATTCATCCTCATAGCCGACTGCTATTAGCGACTCTCAATCCCCTCATCCATCTATAAATCACATTATCCTGTTTGTTTGGTTGTTGTTTAGCCGGGTTCTCCGGCACGCTAACTCACATGGCGGCGTTGGAGAGCTGCTCTTTGGTGAGGTTTAGCGGGTGGTTGGACACGGAGATGCCATAGCGCCGGGCTTCCTCCGGGGTCGACAGGTTTCCCCTCAGAATGGCGTTGTTGGCCACGCTGAGGAAGGACACCACGCTGTGCCAGGCCTGGTTGTAGAACCACACCTGCCGGGGTAGAGGTGAGCGTTAGCAACGAGGCTGCAGGCGTCTCCTAGCAACTGCTGTCTGATGCCTCCGTGGTTGAGGACCAATAAGAGGAGCTGCTGCAACAGGCACGGAAAGAAGACATTTGGACAGACACGGGGGGGGACCACGGAACGCGCGTTAGCCTTGATGCTAGCGTATGAATTCAGATGGTCTTTGATTTTCACTCATATCGTCGTATTGGTTTTTCACCTTTACCCACAATGCACTGGTGTGCTCGACGTCATACCGGTGGTCTGTTGACTGGGTTCACCCAGCAGGAAACGACCCGTTCTGCAAAGGTTCTGAGTTGTCAGGTTAGCAAAGCCAAGCTAGCTTAGCCGAGCCCATTCCCAACACATTTCATTCACAGTCCAGTGGTGGGAAGAACCATATGAATGTGGAAGTGGACCATCAGAACTCCTGCTCAGCCCACCTGGGTCTGGAGCTAACGCTAGCTTTGTTGTTTGCTTTGTTGCTAATTGTAACCTTCCCAGCCTGGGCCATTTTGGTAGTTGCTAATATTGTCAAAGATGTGACCCTTTTATTCCTCATCGAGCTCTCAGCTTCTTCTCTGTGACACCGCGACGCTTCTCCAGAACCGCAAATGAGGCCGCTCACATCCAGGAATACAGAATTTTCCGAGAGAACTTCCTCTTTTAACAAAAAGCAACAGAACTGTCAGCCGTGTCTTTTCTTCTTTAAATTTAAAGAAGATAAAGGCCCGCGCTGGCTGCCAGATCCTGATATAGCCTAGCCTAGCATGCCAGCTGCAGAAAGTTAATGGAAAACATTTTGACGCGCTTTCATTTCAGTGCGAGTGATTCCGCGGGTCTGCGGCTGCCGGGGTGTCGAGGAAGGAAAAACGAGCCGATGAAAGGAAGTAGGGGTGTGAGAGGAAACCCCCGCTGGTCGCGCGGCGCTAATTAAGAGTGTGTGCACGAGAGTGTCAGCCCAATAGAAGGGCGCGTCACAGAGGACGACACGGAGGAGCTAGAGAGAAAAATTCCGATTTTTGCGGCTCCTTTTGTTCTCCGAGATGCTCCAGACTTGAGATTTTCCGCGTTTGGCTTCCTTCCTTGCGAGAGGTCAGCGGCTTCAACGTTGTTTGATGCGTTTAGGATAAGAGGAAAAGTGCCGAGGGGGGGGGGGGGTAAATGCTGGATTGTTCGGAGGAGGAGGAACGCTCCCATCCCAGCGTGAGGTGCGGGAGAAACAGATTTGTATGAAATATTGATCAGAATCGACAATCGTTTCCTGTCTGAAACACCGGATCTCACTTGAGCAATTAGTTCGGAAAATGAAGAAATGTTTGTTGGATTTCCAGTCACAAGGCCCGGAAGTATTAAGGAATCATTCCCTCTGTGATGTAACACTGCGACTGCACCAGGAAGGATCCGAGGCTGATTAGCCGGAAGGGTTAGCGCAAGCTAATGCAGTCGGACGGCCTTCTGTCGATATGCGGATTCTGGGACGGCAGCAGTCTGGTGGTCCGGACCGGCTCTAATCAGAGGCTGTGTGAGCAGGTCGGAACGCCAAGAAAACCTGGTGGCTAATGCTCTGCTGCTAGCTTTCCTCCCGAAGCTCTGTGCTAAATTAGCTTAATTATGGACGAGGTGACACTTGCTGGCAGAGTTATAAGGACCACTCCAGGCTCGTTCGAGCGGGGCCGTTATCCCGCACCGGAACCTGGATTTGGCCACCAGACATGAGAGAAAATCCCTGAAGTGATCAGGTGTGAAGCTTCCTCGTCACAGGAGCAGAGCGATAGGATCACAACGCTTGATGTCAACTTTATTTCCCCCTCAGAGACGGTTGGAGATGATCAATGGCGCACCTTCACATTGTTCCGGGTTCCCATCCTCTTCAGCAGCGTCTCGGCGCTCTGGAAGATCCGATCGGTCCCGTTACCCTAACGAAGGTGAAGAAAACAGGAGAGTTGGAGGCTTAATTGGATACACTTGGAAAACCACTGTTTCCTCTTTGAAATGCAAAACACCCGGCAGAGGGAGACGAGATCGTCTCGCTGTGCGGAGCCACTTATTTCCCTCAGACTCCGAGGGGGGAAAAAAAAAAGTCTCCCGCTGTTCCGGCAACTTTCTTTTCTGAGATTTGTGCTTAATAAAATAGTGGGAGATAATCCGAACGTACGCGGAGCAGCGGAGGAGACTCAGGAGCAGCACAAATATTATCCGAGGCATCGATCCGCTAAACTCCGAGTTGTTCCTTCAGTCTCTGTCACACGGGGGAAGATTCCATCCGGGAATCTGCTCTATTCCGTCCGGAATGAGCCACTTCCGAAGTGTCGCGTTGGTACCCAGCTCAGGCAGAGGAGCAGCGAGCACATTACACCTGTGATATAAATGCAAATGGACCCCCTGGTGGACCCAGCCTCCATCAGCGGGCCCAGGCGGGGGGGTGGGGGCGGGGGGCGTGGGGGGGGGCAGGGGTGACAAGCGAGGACACGGGCGCGGGGGGTTGGAAATAAGAGGAGAGAAATGAGGAAAGACATCCCAAAAATGCAGGAGCCTGCCCAGGTGTTGCTCTGTGTGTGTGTGTGTGGGGGGGGGGGGGGGGGATGGGGGGGGGGGGGGCAGGCAAACCTACCCGTGTGGCATGACTAAACACACCACTTCAGACTGCAGCATGAGCCCTTCACCTCCTTCCGCCAGATTAGTGGAGGTGTGGACGGGGTGTGTGTGTGTGTGTGTGGGGGGGGGGGGGGGGGCAGCGCTACCATGCTGACGAGAGTATTTGCGTTAAATAACCTCCTCCGTTCCGAGTCATTACCTCCTCAGACACCAGGCAGAGAACAAGACTCCTGCTCTTATCTGTCCTGCCTGTTCCAGAAGAGCAGCTCAGCCCCGGCGCCCCCCCCCCCCCCCCACATCACCCCCCCCCCAGTCTGGGTTGCGTCATGCCAGCAGGGACAGGCGGTGCCAATAGGTGGCCTTCCTGAGGATTAGCCGCGGCTGTAATGAGACGGGGAAGTGGGTCTAATCCTAGACGAGTCTCCTCCCTGCTCAAGGACGATGACAAGGCTGCTTGGACGGCAGGCCTGCAGGTGGCGCCGCTAACGGCGCCGCTAGCGACGCGGCAACAACGGCGCTCCAGTGTGCCTCCGCGTCTCCGGCTGATATTCCGCCCGCTGGCACAGTCCGCCAGCCAAACGGCTCCTTTAGTGAAGGCACAGGCCTTGTTTTCCTGCTCGGAATACCGGGATGTAGAGACACTATCTCGACCCCGGCTGCTGTTTGTCTCCCCTAGATGTGCTCCGGAATATTTCAGTTTGCATGTCAGCTAGCATGTCCGGAACTATCTAGCGACACAGGAGGCGCTAGATAAAACACACGGAACACTATCGACCCACTCCGGATGTTCGGAGCGATCCTCAAGGACTGAGGAAGACGGTATTCCGCCGCTCTCGCCGTATGGTAACCGCGGTGACGGCTGTTACCACATGCTCTAAGGTCACCTTTCCCGACACGTAGGAGACGGTTCCCGACTTCCCTCTTGTTGCACATCACAAACGGCAGCCGAGCCGGAGGAAGACATTTCCGGACATTTCCCAAGGACAGCGTAGCACTTTAATAACGAGGAAAGCGGAGCTGGGACGCTAATGCCCGGCCATTAGGGTTACATCATCGCTGCCACACGAATTAAAGTCACATTAGCATCCCGATCCAGGAGATGGAGGAGAGAGTCCAGGCGTCAGCGAGAGCGGAGACGCCTGAGGAGGAGGAGGGGGCGGTGAGGCCGTCTCCAAGTATAGGAATTTAAAATGTTAATGAGGGACGGCGTCCTGGCGAGAGGGACGCACAGAGGGAGAGATCGAGTTCCGATGAGGTTCACAGCGGGAGGAAAAGTGTGTGACTGTACATATTTATCTGCCAGGCGAGGGGAAAATCTGGGATTGGAAAGGTCGAGCGGGAACGCTGGTGTGGATCCCATGATTTATTCAGAAGCCGGCACGTGTGGCAACCGCTCGTTACCATGGACACCCAGAAAAACCGGTTCCGATAAGTCTCCTTTTCTTGCTTTCATCCCTTCAGAAGCCAGCGGATTCCTGAACTCCTGATGTTCCCGCCCAGACAACGCCCGACGGACAAACGGAAAATCGTTTTTCCATCACCCGACGACGACGACGGAGCCCCAGAAAAATCCGCTGGATAAACCTGACGGATCATGAGGTTCCTCCTGTTTATGGAACGCAGAACCAGTTCATACGTACCAGAAACGAACCCAGCAGGTTTCTCAGGTCTCCGATCACAGCCTTGATCTCCTCCTCCGTCAGGAGGACCTGGGAATTGACCCCGCCCACGGAGATCCCTCCATACCTTCGAGGGGGAGCAGCAAAGGTTCGGGTACAGAATAAGTCCAGAACAGCCTGGAAACAAGGCTCAGGAGATCCACATTTCTACTGGTTCTACCAAAGAGGCGGTACCTGGTTCTACCCGAGTCCTTGTAGGTCTTGACCAGGAAATCTGTCACGTTGCGCCCGGTTAGATCCAGCAAGGTGTCCGTGGTGTTCTGGATGCGCTGCGGGAAACAGGAAAAATCATCTTTAAACCTCGGCGGCCGGCAGGGCCTCCGGACTCGGAGGTAGGGTCAAAGGTCGTTCTGTAACGGCTGGAGGAGCAGCGACCACAGAACCTCATTCAGCCGATGCAACATCAACATGATTTAGGAGCGGGGAGCGTTGGCAGGTGCCGGCGTTCACGGGACGGCGGAGCAGCGTTCCCCCGACCCCGCTAATAATAGCCCATTAAGCTAGCACGCTCGCGCCTCAAACTCAGAGCTCGGCGAAGCTGCCGAAGCCGTGTCTGGTGTCAAAGGACCCTAATTAGACACTCTTCTGAGGATAAAAGGCCACATTCAAATCCCCAATTAAGAGAGGGCGCAACCCGCCGCAGACTGATACTTCCCAGCATTCAGCGGGGCTGACATCACGCTGGTCCCTCCCCGCTTGTTTCGAGAGGTAGCGCTGCGCTAATTATCGGAGCGATCCTGATTGCGGCCCAATTTCGCTAATGTGCCCCGTGGTTATGCTAGTTATCTCCTCCTCTGTACAATTTGCCTGATATGGGAGCTTTTGGTAAACACGCTGTGAGGTTTAATTGGTTGTTACTGTATGTCGGCTGCGTTTGTGCCTGCAATTAATTAGACGTCACTTCAAGTGCAGAATAAAGGACGAGGTCCAAACCCGCCCGAACAATATAGCAGGGTTTGGGCGTTACCCATCATGCACAGGGGCAAAACCTCGGGACGGGACGGGGGTAACGGAGGACGCATTAGCAAGAGGCTAACAGCCAGCGCGAAGAGGGAGCAGGGTGAGGCGGGGGTAGATGTGGGAGGAGGAAAACCAAACACGGGGGGGGGGGGGGGGCTGAGGGAGAAGACCCATCTGGATCACGCATCACAGGCACCAGCGGCGCCGCCACCTTGGCTTATCTCTGAGCAAACACGCTTCTCTTCCGAAAAGCCGCGGGAAGTCGGAAACAAACACGGCCGCGAAATAAGAGCGGCAAACGCCCAGTGGGTGCAGTTCTTAATTACTCTGGCCCGCGTCCACGTCCAGCATCACGAGGGGCTGAAATGGAAACGTGGCTCACGTCCGTCGGCTACCTGGGGCCCGCGCGGCGCTCTCATTACCCGGCAGTGGCGTCGCCGTGCTTGGCATTCCGCACAAACCCGCGGCTCTCTCCGACACAGCGGGGTCCTGATAGCAGGGGAAGCAAACAGCGACGAGCGAAATGTAAACTAAGGAGCAATCAAGTCTGTTGGGAGAGCTGGCGTCACGGTAACGGCCGATATTCATCTTCCACGGAATATCCAGGCTTCCTCGAGCGCCAGCCATGGACGCGGGTGTCCGCTAGCTAGCTTTAAAATGAACGACTTTCCTTTAAATGAACCCATTAAGTCCTCGCGGACCTGTTGTTTTCCCACAACAGCGGGGAATCGCTAGCATTAGCCCTTCCCTTGTTTGTTGCTGGCCTCCTGCTGGGAGGAGCGGCTCCGGACAGGCGGCGTCGCCCCGGAACGACGCCGGCAGCAACACAAATCAGCAGCCCGGAGGATGGAGGCTGATCTGCCGCCGCTGTCCAAACCTTCCTGACAGTTTGCAGACGCTTCCTGCTAATTCAGCCCTAAATCGCCGCGGCGTTCCTTCGCAAAGATGTCGCCGAGGCGGGCTCGTGGTTTTCCCGCGGCGTGATCGATGAGGCCGAGGAGATTCATTTGCGAGCAAACTGTAGTTATGCCGTTCCTCCGAGTAATAAAGGCATCAATCGCAATCCGGCGAAGGCGGCGGCTTCATCAATTCCTCCGCACGCACGACGTCCTCTTCATCCACGAAGGTTAAATATCGCCCGCGAATGAGATTCGATACCTCTGAACTGATAACGGCCTGACTGTTGCCGCCATTTCCATGGAAACAATGATTCCATCGCGCCTCCCGCGGAGAAGCGCGCCGCTCCCTCGTCTTTTCTGGAGCTTCTCAAGGGCACGCCGGGAGGACGGGCAGGATAAAGGATAAAAAAGGAAAGTCGTGTGTAGCGGCTCCACGTCGTCATGAGTTATTCATCAGGGCGAAGCTTTCGGGTCAGAGGAAGCGCATTCACTTACGGCCTCGCCGCGCCGAACCGCCTTCTAGCGGCGCTGTTAGCGACCTCTGTTCCGCTGCTGATGGACATGCACTCTCATGGAAGCCTATCCGTGTTCACCGGCAGGTCATCTTTACGGTACCGCCCGACCACAAGCCCTCTGGGCGCTATTAAACAGTAGCTTTGTGAATAATTGTTAGCTGCGGTCCAACAAACGAGTAAGCTAGAGCACTTTCATTAATCAAGCGTGCTTTTCCCATCGAAGTAGCCTCGCAAAAACTGCTTATCCGTACCGGATCTGGACTGGGAGAAAGCAAGAAGCTGTAAATAAAGGAAGTGATGCAAGTCAGTGCAACAGAGCGCGGCGGAACGGGCCGTTTTAACGAAGCAAACGGGACCGCAGAGAGCTCGTTATTAGCCACAGTTAGCGCGGCCTGATCAAACGGAGGTGGGGTTGGTGAAACAACAAAGGAGGTTGGATTAAAAACCGGGTCGGAGGTCCAAGGAAACCAGGAGTGGATCAACAAACGGGAAGCTCTTGACAGTTCTGCCATCAGCCGCGACCAAATGTCACGGATAAGGAAAAGGTCACCCAAAGGCCGCGCCGCTTGTTCCACTGTCTCCGCAATCATCCTCCGACAGGATACCTGGACGGTCGCCGCGGTGATGTGGCCTTGTCACGGGAGGCGGCGTCCTGGCGGACTCACGCCGGCTCAACAAGGCGTTACGGATGTGTGGAGGCTGTGAAATGATCGTCTGAGGGAGGTGGAGGGAGTTGGATGTGGAATAAAAAGCACCCCGACCTTTTCAACGCTTTCATTTCCTGTCCTGACTATTAGATCCCTGCGCCGTCCCTCCACCACGGCGCCGCTCCAGCGTGTTCAAGGAGGAAATGAGACAAAAATGCCACGCCGGCGATCACCCAGCTCGCACGCGTCCTCGTAGGACTGTTAGCATAGCATGGCTAGCGTCACTGGATCCAGGGGTGTGGCCTGGCACCGACAGGGGAGGGGCTTTTGATCGATTTGAAGGAACCTTTCTTAAAATCTGAGGTTCTTCATTGGTCGACCAGAGCACAGAGCGCACGCTACACCCGAGCAGGAAATCACCCCGACGCCCAACGCTCCATATTTTAGTTTTCCGAGACTCCGTCGGAGCCAACAGGCTGTTCCGAGAGGAATAATTCACAGGAAAGCTTCAGGAACAGGCTGAAGCCGGAGCCCGAGTCTCACACCCCTGCAGCCAGGAGGCAGAACGCCGCTCCGGAAGAGGGCGGAGCACAAACGTGGGGGCTCGCCATCTCGGAAACCATCTCGCAGGAACTCCCTTTTCCTCTTTCCTTCAAAGTCTGAACCATCGCAGGGGAAGAACAGATGATCTTGGCGGATTTAGGCGCCGTTAGCGGCGAGTCGCTCCGATCGAAGCCCCTTCGGAGGCAAACACGCGAGGCGCCGTCTAATAAACCGAGCGCAGCCGCCATCTTCTCCGCCGGCTTAGCTTTCTCATTATCTTTGCAGGAGAGCAATAAAACCAGCAAATGAGGCATTAATTAGAATCCGACTGGTTCAGTCAGCAGAAGGCGGCCGGTCGGGGGGGACCATCGATCCGGACCGGGGCGAGAGCCTCCTGAGGTCAGCCGCCGCGACACTCGCCCTGGTCGCGTATATCGTTAAACGGACTGTAAAAGATCGGTATCGATCCCCCACCGATGTGAGGAGAAAGCCTCGAGATCGGAGGAGGAGGAAGAGCTGCCGGCGTGAAGTAAAACATCCCCGGGGGTCAAAGGTCAGAGGAAAGGGGACACACACGAGACGGGGGAGCCCCAGCAGCCGATTCAAGATTTGGGCTGGAATCAACGATTGGTGCGGACCTCCTGCCCACCGAGGGGGGGGGCACAAAAGGCTGATTTCCATTTTGCAGCGCGATGCAAATTCCTTGTTAGTGAGGACATTTACATTTTCAAATCAGAGGGATGCTGACGGCGGCGTTCGGGCAAAGCCAAAAACCTGCATGACAGGCACGTTTTATTGGGGAGTCGTTAGCATTTAGACACAGTAGCTCGCACGCGTGTGTGTGTGTGAGTGTGTGTGTGCACGTGTGCTGGGGGTGCCTCTAAAATGACGACTGCATCACTTCCATTCCCACCAGGAGAAGGACGTCCACACGGGTTTTAACGCATCGCTCGCCGCCGGATGCTAGCGTTATGCTACTGCTTAGCGGGAGGAGGGTTCGGGAACACACCTGAGGCGGCGGGAGGCCTCCTGCTCCGGGTGGACAGTCGGGCAGCATGAGGGAGCGCTCGGGCGTGCTGCACTGGCAGGAAGGGGAGGGGTTAGACATGCTCCAGTTCCCGTTGAGGAAGATGTCGGCGATCGACGGATCGACCGGCGGCGTCGCCCATTCAGAACCCCGAGAGGAACAGGGAAAATTCCTGGAAAAAGGAAAGTTTCATCGGTGTTGGGTGCATGAAAAAAAACCCACTTTCTCACGTGGACTCACGGTATCGGATCTCCCATCATGCAGCGGGTCCCGAACCCCGGCGAGTTGACCAAGGTGTCCACCACCCGGGACACGTCCACGCCGTCTGCTCCGTCATTGCTGTAAACAGTAGCAGGTTACGACAGGATTTGTAGGGTCACGGTGACTCATGATGGAGTTGGGGGGGGAGTTGGGGGGCTAATTCAGCGTCTGTGGCGACACGCTGGACCTGAGTCATGTGATCTCCCCTCACCTCACAGAAGGTCTGAACATCGGGTCCAAAAGGAGCCGAGCCAGCAGCTGTTCCGGTAGGACGGGCGCGTGGCTCTGGTCCTCACTAACCGCCCTCATGCTATGAGGGCGGTTAGTGAGTAATAATAATAATAATAATTGCTCAGTCGCTTCATTAAAACGTCAACGCAGACCTGAGGAATCGCATCAAAGTTCCACATGTTGACGGAGGAGCTCGTTAGATTAGTCGCTCGTTGCTACGTTAGCTACGTTAGCTCTGTTAGCAACAGCTGAGCGGCGGAAGGGATTTTTTAATCAGCGTTGAATCTCGATGGTTCCGACCCGGACAAAGAAAGAGTGCCACCTTCTGGTGGTGCTGACCTTCAAACCAGGCTAACGGCGCCGTTTCGCTGCGGTGCCGGACTGTAACCCGGACTAACGGGGGTGGGTGGAGCCTCCTAATCCATCTTCCACTTGAAACTCGATTGTATTGTTCCACTTTCACAACTGATTAGGATTTTAGAAGCCGATTTATCTGTGATTTCGCCTCAGCCAGGCGGGAGCTAGCTTGGTCGTTAATCTTCAAGCTATCTCGCACGGGGAGGCCCGAATCTGATGTGATGGATTTGGGCTGAACGCTGCGCCACAGAGCTGCTCCTGGAGGTTATTTTAGCATCCAGGTCGTAAACCCAGAACCCGTCCGGCAGAGATTCTGTGTTCAGAACCTTTCCATTGCTATGCTAGCGTCGGCCCTTTGTCTCAGTTAAACAATCTCCCCATTCCAATTTCTTTCTCATTACGACGCGCAGGGACTCTGCCCTTTATCTGACGCGTACCGGGGGAGCTAAACAGCGTTTCATAAAGACCGCCGCCATGGCGCCCTGCCAGCGGTGGCCGCGCTCCAGCCTCGCAATTTGGATTAATGCATCACCCGTGGGCCAAGGTCATCGACGCGACCTTGGCGATCCAGGTGTCTGATTACGGGGCTGCGCGTTCCACAATTAACGGCGGCCGGCTCGGCCCGATGATTAAGGTTAATAAAACTCTCCAACAGTTACGATCGCACACCCGGAAAAGTGCGATATCGGAGATCTGAGGCAGGATTATAGCATTAAAATGCTAAAGCGACACCTGCATTTTATTTCACATTAAACATCTGTGTTTTAGGCATTTAAAACCCCTGAACTTTGAAATTGCATCAATTATGTTGCTCAACCACGCCGAGCGTAAAGGGCTCATTGGCATTTATGATGTCTGTAAAAACCGCAACACTCGTCTGGATGAACTTAAGATGAAGAGGCGCGCTAGTTTTAATTGCGCCGTCGCCGTCGGGCAGGATGTTTAAAAATCACTCGAGAGAAAAGACAATGTTTAATAATTGGCCAGCGGGAAAATGTCAGAGAAACTCGGGTGTTAAAATCCGCCACGTGAGAGCGGATCCCGGAAACGTTCCCAGGAATTTCACTTGGCCGATTCTGTCCGACTAAGTGCCGGTGACACATATCAAATACAGGCGGTACGAATGCTAACGGGGAAAAGTACGTCTTGTCAGTTTGGGTTAAAGTTGTGAAACGGCAGGTGATCCGTCGTTTAGGGACATTTCTGCACCCGTCAGGAAGTTTTGGGCAGGTCGAACTTGTTGGGAGCAACTATTTCATGGATTGATGACTCCTGCTAACGCTACTATGAAAGTAGCATTAGCAGGAGTCCCAAACTGGCGCACAAGAGCCCAAAAACTGTTTCTAAAAGTGAGTTCTTGCAGGATGAAAGAAAACATTTGCCAAATTCGTGAGGATACGACCCTCCCTGTCCTACCACACATGGGTGGAACCCCCACGCTGCTCGGACGGGTCAACGGAACGACCAGGACTCGAGTCCTCACCTCGGAAAAGAGACAGGCGCCATTTTCGAAGGTGTCAGACATGTCCAGGTTCTTCTGAGCTCTGGATCATTATAAAGGAGGAAATCTGAGCAAAAACGTGTGATGGAGCAAAGGAACGACTCCCGGAACGTCGTTAGCGGACACCAAAGGCCGATCTGGTGCAGCCAGTGGAACGTCTGGGTCACCCAGCCCACGGTGCCGCTGAGATCAGATCGGAAATAAAGCAGATTCTGGCTGCGGTTGATTATTTCTTTCTTCAAAGTGAGTTTGTGGTGGGGGGAGAGGATGCTGCAGGTGGCGGCGGCTTCGCGCCGCAGGAACAGAAACAGCTCTGAGATCAGTTTCACGCGTCGGCCCAGACGGGCTGATTGGGATTCAAGTGGCCTTTTGGCGTTGAAAGGGATCATTTTCCTCCGGCTAACGTTGGAGATGGTCGGCGCCGACGTGGAGATGTTATCAGCGGAGACGCTCGTTTCATGTCGCCGCTCTGTTGAGGATGTGCGCGGCGCTGCGGCCAGATTGACGACCTCGGCGGCGGGCGGAGAGGAACCCGCCGATCCGCCTTTGAAGCCTGATCCCGTTCGTCTCCGCCGCCGCGGCTGCTAACAGCCGTCTAAGCGGGCGGCGGCTGCCTCTGGGCGAGCATCACAACGGTTTCATCACCGCCGCCGCACTACAGCACAGGGTCAAAATCGCCACGGTAACAGGAAGTAACCGAGCCCTGGTGAGGGTCTCACCTGTAGAAGGTGGTCTGAGGCAGGTCGTACATCCAGGGCTGCAGCTCCAGGCTGGGGAACTCCGAGAACGGTGGGACGATGAGGGAGAAGACGAGAGCGAGGCACACAAAGACGGCAGGTAAGACCACCTGGGGGGGGGCGGAGACGGACGTTAGCCATCAGTCCTTTCGTGACGTCTCCCCCCCTGGGGGAAATGTCAGATACATTCCAATAACCCGGTTGAGACGCATGCTAATGGAGGGAAGATTGAAAGGCGGGAGGGTTTCATCATCGCCCCCCCGGCGTCCCGGCGCTGTCGTTACGACCGATGCGATCAACAATAACGCGCTACCGCGGCAACAGCGCTCCCCCATTAATACGCCCCCCCACCAGCGTGTTTGGCCTCCCCTGCACGCTTCATGGGTTTGATTAAACACTTCCTGGACGCCCAGATGTAATTACTGGCTCCTCTTCTCCCGCGACGTCGCTTCTTTGGGAGGAAACAGGCGGCGGCGGCGGCGCTTTTATCCACGCGTCCCTCCTGTCGTCGCGTAATTCTCTTTTCATCTCATTGTGTGAGCAGACAAAAAGGTCAGCGGGGGGGGGGAAGAGCAAAACATCTTTAATGTTTAATCATTCTTAGCCGGGCCCACTCGCGCTCCCCCCCCCCCCCGCGCGCTCGCGTGATTAATTGCGGGCCGCGCAATTTGCCGCCCGATTCAAGATGCTACAATCGGAAAGCACGAATTTATGGAGCTTGAAAGGGAGATAAAGAGAAACTTAAATGGCAGATGGTGAAAAGGGAGGACGGATTCTTCCTCTCCTCTCTGTCTCTCGGTTGCAGGTGACAGCTAGCGCTCCCGGGAACGCCGCGCGGCGTTCACCCTCCCGTTAGCAGGATCGGAAAATAGTTCGGAAACGAACGCCAAAACACGGTGAAAGCGCGTTTGGGATCCGGCGAAGCCAGACGGCGACGCGCCGTTGTTTTTTTTTACGTCTGGAGGATCAAAACACCGATCCGGGGCAATCATCCGACCCCCGGTGTTCCTAGGCGGGGGTGGGATCAGAACCCGTCCACGCGTCCGCCGCAGCACGTCCAATTACTGCCTCCCTGCGCCGCCGCCGAACTCCAGCTCCCGTAAATCACCGCTTTTGTCTCTCGTGCCATAATCTCTCGTAAACTCCCCGAACTGCCTGTAGTCCCGGAGATTACCTCACCGCACAGGCGTGGGGGGGGGGTAGACAATGTGCAGCCTTGTCCTGACACGCTGGTGCTGTTATCCTTCTATCCAGCCCCGAGGAGGGACGTCCAGCACCGACAGTGACTAATGAGGGTCGCGGAACGCCGGATGATCCTGCGGCGCTCACACAGGCGCCGCGTTGTTCTCCCCGACGCACGCCGGTTGGCGCCTTTGTGAGGACGCTCGGTGGTAGGACGCGTCATGGCGCGACTGGGAAGATGAAAGCGGCAAGATTCCTGGCGAAACTCTCCCGATGGGATGATTTACGACCCACCTGCAGTACGTTCAAAGGCGCGATGCCTTCAATGGCAGCAGGACGGAACAGCTTCACAAAGGACTCATCTCGTCTCAAACCGAGCTATTACCGCGGTAGCACGCCTCGCTACCCCATTAACCAACCCAAGTGTCCCAACAAGAAGAGTCAACATGCATTGTGAGAGCTGTAACGGCGCCCTGAATCCTGATTGGTCGCCCGTCCATCAAAGCGGCTCTCTGTTTGTTGGTTTTGGCCTCCCGAGCAAACAAAATAACGCCGACGTCTGCTGAACAGGCTAACAGCGCTCTGCCGTCTGCGTAATTGGTTAGCAATCACGTACTCACGTCATTAGCATGTGTGGGGAAGCGAGGGGCAAATGCTAACAGATTCTCAGCCTCTCGGCGTTTCCTTTAGCTATTCTAGTTTCCTTTAGCTATTCTAGTTTCCTCTAGCTATTCTAGTTTCCTTTAGCTATTCTAGTTTCCTCTAGCTATTCTAGACAGTTCATTAGCGCCTCAACGCTCCTTAAATTCCACCTGTTCCTCTTCTCTTTTACTGCCTCCCGGCGGCGTTTTTCCACGCCACTTCGAGACGGAAGCGTCGGCGGCTCTTGCTCGATCGTACCACGTCATTAGCTGATGTTGAACACCAACGTGTATTTGGTATTAGCCTGCTTTGATCCTCCCACGCGCTCCCGCTCGGACAGCCCTTCATCAGCGTGACAGACGGAGGCTATTACCTGGGCAACGAGTCCCTTGCGGCTCCTTCGGGCGTAGTGGAAGCGCTTGATAAAGAGTGCCAGGAACTGCCTCCTGATCAGGTCCAATCCGGTGATGACCCTGGATCCCTTCCCGCTGACGGCGGCCTTCCGATTCAGGTCTGTTGGGGACATTAACCCATCGTATTCTTTATCATCCGCGCATATGTACAAGCGGTTGGGAGGCTAATGGGCCGATCACGTCTCGGCGCGGCACTTTCTGCTTTCATCTGCCACGTTTGAGCGGCTCCGCTGGCGGGAAAGGGAGGCAAACAAGCTCCGGCAAACAGGGTCTGATTAAAAATCATTTCAGAAGGAGCGGAATTTCTCTCACGTCGGTCAGGCCTGAGAAGCGGAGAGGGGAAATTTGGTTGGAGGTGATTTATTCCGAGGACGGAGCGCTTGTTTGTGCCCTCTTCCCAAAGCAGCCGCTGAGGTGAAACCGTCAATTTGGAGCGGGACTGGGTGGGAATGCTAAAAAACAAGATGGGAAAAAGGTCGGGCGCTCACCTTCGACCTTGTTGGAGAGCTTCTCCCCGTTTCCTGTAGGAAGAGACGTGCAGGTTAGCCACAACAGCTCCGGTTCTGCTCCCGCGCCGTCACATTTCCAATCTTTATGGTGTTTTAATGCACTGAAAAGTAGATCTCGGATTGCCTTTGATGCCAGACAGCCGCTCGGGTCGGGCGGTGCCGCTCCGCTCCGATGCGCGGGAGCTTCGTCTGCGGTGTCTGGTCGACAGCTCCGCCGCTGTGGGAATACAAATAAGAGATGTTGTTCTGGTCCTGACCCAATTTAAGGGTTATAAATAAGAATGGGAAGGGCTGCCCGACACAAGCACAGGTGCTTTTGGGGAAAATATGGGATGTAACGCGAAAAAGTAAAGTTGTTGGACACAGTTGTCCGGACACAAACACACACACACACACACACACACACACACACACACACACAGAAACAAGACCTTCGTGGTTGCTAGCGTCCACTCCAGTGTCTTCAGCCACTTTCAGGAAAATCTGTGAAAAAAACAAGCTTGCAGTTAGCATAGCCGCTAACCCGGCTAAAGCCCGGTTTTCCGTCATAAGTAATCTAAAGGTGATCTGATGATTCTGACCTCTTTAATACACAAATGCTCCTTTAACAATGTACACAATTGAACCTATATCGTAGGTTAAAAGTAGCTAAAATTCCCACTTTACTTGTGGATTTCGAGCGGTGAAAACAAGTTCGGCTCACAAAGCTGTTGAGAGAAAACTAAATTTCGATACACACTTCGGAATTCTTCAAAGCATATTTTCACCGGAGAAAAGGTTGGCGCTAAAGAAGCGCCCTCATGCACGTTCACACTTTTGTTCAACAAAGCCAAATTTTCCGAGGGAAGCGTCGGCGTGCGGCCGGTTTTAAACTCCCTCTTAAATTTCCTCAACACGGGGTGACCCCGGTGGGAAGAAGACCAGGAGCGGAGCGCTGTACCTCCTCCAGCGTGGTGTCGGAGATGCCGTAGCTGGTGAGGCCGAGGTCAGACATGGCCCGGTCCAGATCCTGGAAGAGCTGAGCAAAGGTTCCATCTCTGGCCCCGCTGTAAGGCAGGACGAAGGTGATCTCCTGCCCGACGCTCTCCAAGAAGACCGCCTCGGGGACGCGGCGCCGCACCAGCTGACCCACCGCCGTCAGACCTGGGGGACGCACGCGGCGGGAAGGAGAGCGTTCAGAAAGTGGGACGAAGAAATCCATGTCCTGCCTGTTCTCCTGCTGCTGCTTCATGACGTGAGGTGGAACACGATGGCGACGGTCCCTACCTGTGGGGTCGGGGGGGCTCCAGCTCCGGCTGCCGATGCCCTCGTCAGGGCTGCAGCTCCTCCTCTGCTGGAGGTCAAAATCAGACAACCACAACTTAACAACGTCTCCGAAACACAAACACGCCACAGCAACCGGCCACGTGGTGCGTTCAGGGGTCATTATTCACCATGGGACGAGAACGTTTTCCCTATAAATCACATTCCTTCCTCACTCAAATTCGGGTTATTTAATTATCTGAGGCGACGCTGCTCATCAGAGAGTCTGCAGACTGATGCTAATTGCTCCAAACCCCGCTGGCGTCAGCCGTTAAGGCGCCCACACCGAGGGCGCCGGGCGCCGCTGGTGGAAATCACCCCTCTTCCCGGTGACAATTAGCATCATCCAGCGTGTAGGTGTTTTCAGTTGTCACGCTGGGAGAGCCTCGACACGGATCATCGGGAGGGAGATGGATTCAAGTAACAGAAGCTAACGAGGAAGAGGAGGCAAACTTCGGGCTCTGTTCCCTCACCTCCTGGGCCTGATCCTGGATGATGCCGCCCCTCTGGGCCGCCATCTTCGCCGCGCCGTCCCTGACCAGGGTGAGGTAGTAGCCCCTGCCAAAATACTTCTTGAGGAAGAGCGAGGAGCCGCAGCAGCGCAGCTTGCCGTGGGAGATGATGGCGATGCGGTCGCCCAAGATGTCCGCCTCATCCATGTGGTGCGTGGACAGGATGATGGTGCGGCCTGCCGGGAGGCAAAAATAGAGGCTGGATCAGCGTCGGCGACACCAAAGAGGGCGTGAGAAATAAAAAGAAGCGATGACGGCTAAAAACGATCTAAATCGGGCTGGAAGAAGTAGGCGGACAGTGAAGGATCAAACATGCTAGCATAGCAATCCGTCACCAAACTGTTGATTCCGTGTTGTTTTTAACCCACGTGGCGACAAAAGAAGCTGAATTAGTGTTGGTGTGAATCTGGGATGGAATTCGGAGACAAAAACCGAGGAGTTGCGTTGACAACGACAGCGCGCGGTGATTCGCAGGTGTGCTAATCCGCTCGTATCCCGCTGCATAGCATCGCACATGTTAATTATCACCTTCCGCAGGAATCAGCGGGGAAAAACCGGAGGACCGGGAGGCGCAGCGTGGCCACGCCGCCGCCATTTAATCCAACACAAACATTTACCTGACAGCTTTTATTGTGAAGGTGAGAGCAGAATTAAGCCCCAATGCTCCGGGCTAATGCTAGCAGCCAGGCTTTAAAATGTAACCGTGCCGCGGTGCATTTGCGAAGCAGGACTTCAAACCTGATTTAGATTCACATTTCATAAAATTTTCAAAGCAAAATGAGGCTGAGGTTTACAAGGTATCTGTTGCTTAGCAACACACAGCTAACATTAGAATCCTGCCACGTCCTCGTTAACATGGCTGTTAATTATATAGAATGTGGCAATGACAATGTTAAAGTACACACGTGCACAACTTTCAGGAGAACGTTAACGGAGGCTGGAATCAAACAAGGAAATGAAAGGCTAAAACCTCCCAGAGCGTCACTCCAAATCAAACCATTCGGATCTATTTTCCACCATCAAACGGAGCATCAAACATCCTCCAATAACTGAGGAGGAGTTTCGTAAAGCGAATGTCTCCTCGCTCGATGAATGAGGCCTCCGTCTGAGGCGTCAAGGATCGCTCCGACATCACCAAGCGTGTCGGCGTGACGCGGCTACCGACCACGCTGGTTCCCAGCGGAGGCGCCACGTCAAGCATCCTCGTCCACAAACAGGCAGGTGAGGCGTTCGCGGAAGCTCCGGCTGTTCAGCGCCGGCGT
The DNA here is from genome assembly GCF_003711565.1 of Takifugu flavidus. Classification (NCBI taxonomy): domain Eukaryota; kingdom Metazoa; phylum Chordata; class Actinopteri; order Tetraodontiformes; family Tetraodontidae; genus Takifugu; species Takifugu flavidus. Next base: position 1,973,841 of record NC_079522.1, read on the forward strand.
CGTTGACCCGAAAGGTCGCGCGGGTCGGCGAGCTCTTTGTTGAGTTTAACCTCGTCTCCGGAACGACAACGCAGGCGCCATTTTGCCCTCTCCAGTCTGGAGCCACGGTCAACCATTCCCAGTCGACCGACGGTCCGAAATCCAGCCAAATAAAGTGGGAGTCTACTTTAGAAGAGGAGGAGAAAACTCAGAGTTTTCCTGAAGCTGTGCTCAGCCTACGGAGGGAATGAAAAACATCTAATTGCGGCGCATCAATTAGGGGAGGAAAACAAATGTGTTTGGGCTGCCGATGGCCCACAAAGGTGCCGTGATTTATGGCGCCCGGCGGAGCATCGCGGCGCCGCGCGATACATCAAAAAGGGCCGCGAGTGTTGGGCTCACGAGGCCGAAACTCCCGACGTTCCCGCTAAATCAACCACGTGGTTGCCCGCGAGGACAGAAGTAAAGCCTTAAAAATACAGTCCAGGTTTCCCAGGCAGCCTCCTGGAACGTCCTCCGACCGCTTCCTGCATTTGATGCTAATTTTCCAACCTTTCTGGCCGAGGAACGTTCCAGAAGGTGATTCCACATTCCAGAACAGCAGAAACCAGAACCAGAACACGGAACACAACGTGAAAATAGCTTTAAAAACGCTGCCGTTCCACAGGAATTCCCATTCACGGAGCACGTCCACGTTTTCCCGCTGAAAACGGGTCAAACGACAATCACATGGAAACGAACGGCCGCTGTTTGAAAAACGGACTTTTAATGAATGCGGAAAATCCGATAAAATCGCCTCTTTGTGCCACAAACGTCCCCCTGAAGGTTTCATTCCTGCCTTGTAGCGTTTGGATCTCAATGTTTTTGTTCAGGGCCAATCTTTCCCACTTCCGTACAGCTGACCCGTTAACCCTGGAAACGCGGAAAAATAAGCACTTCGTTGCTGCAAAACGCTGCGGTAGGAAGGACCACATTCCGACCCAGTGGGAATGTGTTTTCATTAGAACGGAGTTATCTCGGCCTCCCAACTGGAGTGAAAGGATTTGATTAGAGAGGGAGAAGCTAATGACACGGCAAGGGTGGAATGTCGCTCAATGCACATTAAACATTTAGACATCTGTCGACAGCAACGTTTTCCGTAATGTCCGCGCTCCCGCTCGCAGCCACCGACGGAGCCGGGCGTCCACGGCTGCCTGACGGATGGGACGGGACAATTACGGACTCTGTTAAACAGCAATGTCAATTAAAGCTCCTCGGATTCACTCGTCTTCGCCTCCATTTCAATCTGTTGCCGCGCAAATTACGATTCCTCTCCGCCGGCTTCGGAATCGCGGAATGGTTCATCACCGTGGCGGGGGCACTGCAAGATTTCCTGGGAAAGGTTTCACACTTCCAGACAGGTTGGTGGCTCCTTCAGCACGTGCGGAAGGCCGACCCCCCCCCCCCCTCCTTCCCGAGCTTCCAGTCTCACCTTGTTTGTACTTCAGCAGCAGCTCCCAGATCCCCCGGCGGGCGTACGGGTCCACCCCCGCCGTGGGCTCGTCCAGGATGACGATTTTGGAGCCGCCCACGAAGGCGATGGCCACGGAGAGCTTCCTCTGCATCCCACCTGGAAGAAAGAAGAGCAGCTAATTGATTGGAGGTCGGGGGGGGGGTGAATAACGCTAACGAGGAGGTCCCTGTTCGGTCCCGGGCCCTGTGGACCACAGCAGGAGGCACCTTTCAGCCTGAAAAGAAGCTCCGAGGAAGGTTCACAAGGAGAAACGGAGATTAACGTGCACCTTCTCCAGGTGCTTCCAGGCTCGGCGCTCCTCAAAGCGCTTCCAGCCGCGCTAATGTGGCGGAAATGTCAGCGCGGATCAACCTTGAGAGTCTTATTTCAGTGATTCTGCTCCCGAGCAATTGAGACCCGATTTATCACGCCGGATCCGCCGGCGCTCTCCCGCAGACGGCGAATTAATACAGGTGACAGGCGGGGACGCCGCACGCTTGTCTCACAGAACAGGAAGTCGCATTTGTTCCCCTGCGAGGGATGAAGGAGCACAGGCGAGAAGGCTCGGGCCGACATTCCGGGATTATTTCAGCGGGAAGCGGACGCACCTGACAGGTTCTTGGCCAGTTCTTTCCGCTTGTGGGGCAGGCCGACGTCCGCGATCATCTGGTCCATCTCCAGCGCCACCTGCTGGCGGCTGCAGCCCTTCAGCCTGGCGTAGAAGTAGACGTGCTCCTCCACCGTCAGCCTGCGGAGGCGCCAACAGCATCAGGACACGGACAGGTGAGGGCAGCACCTGCCGCTCAACGCACGTCACCGTCAACCCAAATAAACGGTCGTTATGAGTGCGTGGTGTGATGTCAGAGGTCACATGTTCCCCTACACCAAGGGTGGGGAACCCCCGGCCTCCGGGCCGTATACGGCCCACGAGACCATTTCTACCGGCCCGCAACGCTATAAGATTTTTATATTTTATATGTGCACTTATACAGTGGGACCGTTCGCTAAACTCCGCGAGCTGTGAGTAGCAGCGGTAGCGTATTTTTGCCTTTCGTATCAAGAGGAAATCTTTTCCCGTTTTCTGAGATAAAACAGACGGTTATGTTATGTCCGAGGCAAGGTCAGGGTCAGTGAACACAGCATGTGATGCACGTAGTGGGCTGGACTGATTGACACGGACGAAAAATGCATCGCGAAACACGCTAAACTCGACGAGTTGAAAGGACAGAAGCGTTTGGATAAAATTAATGCTCTTCGTCGGAGTTTGGAGGCTCAACAAGCAGCTTTCACACGACCATGTACCGACAGAGAGAATATTACACGTGCAAGTTTTGTGATGAGTGAATTAATAGCCACGAAGCTGAAACCTCACGATGAAGGAGAGTTCGTGAACGCGCCTCGTAGCCGCCGCTGAGGCGCTCGCGCCGGCCAACGTAAAATTGTTTCTAAGCGTGAATTTTTTTTCGTGAATAACTATTGAACTAAGACATACAGTATATTGTAATGATTCCAGTGGCTAACGGTATGTTTTTATGGTCAAGGAATCTAAATATGTAGTCAAAGTATATGTGGGACTAATATTTATGGTGGAAATCACAATATGCCAGGAATTGTTGCGCTTGGCGGAGGTCTGCGCTCTCCGAGTGATTTCTAGTTGTTATTATTATTGTCTTTATCTTTCTTTCTTTTCATTTATTTTCTTGATTATCTTGTTGTATTGCAGTTTTTGTGAGTAGAGGCCTCGAACAGGCCCTTACGGGTCTCTTGCCTCAACTCTGCACCTCTTTTTTTTATTGTTTTGTATGATCATGAAAACATATTTTACTTGTCATTTTATTCTATTTTTTTTGGTGATTTTATATGCATGTGTGCTAAATAAATAATTCAAACTCAAATGCAGCAATCATGAGACTTAGTAACACAGTGGTTATAGACTTTTTTTTGTCTTTTTTTTGCATCCCTAGGTATGTGTTCATAATAGTATGGCCCTCGGAGGACTTTATAAAAATTGAAATGGCCCTCGATATGAAAAAGGTTCCCCACCCCTGCCCTACACAATGGCTTTAGATGGGGTTTTGTATGCAGTGACAGTTGGCCGCCTCTAGGGGAGCTGTGGAGCAAGTCCCAGAGCCAGAGAGGCGTTCTGTCCTGTTTTCGTTAGCGTTAGCATGCTAAAACAGAATGAATCAGCAGTTTTGAAACATTTGCCCCCAGCATGACAGACAGTGTGCGTTCATTTTGACGCGCGCCATTCCGACGTTCCCTGAAGGCAACATGATTAAGCGACGGTCTCACCCTTCATTTCCAAGGTGTCACTCATCATTTTACCCCCCCCTCCCGAAACGTACGACCTGGAACTGACGTGGCTCCGCCGTGTCGTTGTTTACCTGATGATGTGGTGGATTTCTGTTAAGTAAACACCCTCCTTCTATGTTTGCGCTGAATTTTTCCGCCCCACTTGACTGAAGCTCTTCTGGGATTAATTTTAATTAAAGTGAATCGCGGCTGCTCGGGCGGAATTGTGATGTGGAGACGCGGAGACGTGAGTGATTACAAAGCCGGAGAAAGGCCGACGGCGGGTCGGTGGAGGGGGGAGAGAGGCGCTGCAGGGAGAGAGCAAAGTTCACGGAGCACCAGAGAACCAGGAGAGAAGGCCGACCGGGATCAGACCGGAACCAAGACGCCCACTCACTCGTTGAACAGGACGTTGTGCTGCGGGCACATCCCCAGGTACCTCCGGACGCCGTCCATGTCCGTGCGGATGTCGTATCCGCTGATGAGAGCGGTTCCAGACGTGGGCGGGAAGAGTCCCGTCAGAATGGACCTGGGCGGAAGAAATGAACGTGAACCGACAAAGGAAAAACGCAGCGTTTCCTGTTAGCATGTGGCTATTAGCCGGATACCAGAAGCTCTTCCACAGAGGTCAGACCGTTTGACCTTTGCCTTCTAAAATATTCCCATTTCAACAAACGCGACACGGAGGAAAAGTTCCAAGGTATTTGCGGATGAATCCTGGCGTCGACACTAGTTTGGAGCTCCGCTGTGCGACCGTCCTTCCTTTGTCCTTTCCTGCGGCGTTCCGTTACCGTCACTCGGACCGCCGCGTTGTGCGTTCCAACCCCTCAAACCTGCTTCCTTCGCTGCGGGGTTTCGTTCCCCGTCATCCAAAAACATCCCCACACTTCCCAGGAATTCCCCTCAGTAAAGCCGGAACGTTGCAGCCCAGGCGCGGATCATCGGACTCACATCGTGGTGGTTTTCCCGGCTCCGTTGTGGCCGAGGAAAGACGTGATGTGGTTCTGGTAGAAGTCCACGCTCAGCCCGTCCACGGCCAGCTTCTTTCCGTTCTTGTAGATCTTCACCAGGTTGCGGATGGAGACGCCGGCCTTCACGTCGGGCGGCGGTTTCTCCAGGTATTCTTTAAAAAACACACGAAATAAAAGAAGAAAAAAAGAAGAAAACATCTCAAGCTCCTAAAGCATGAAAATAAGCCGCACGTCTCGTTACTCAGGATGCTAATTGGGAACTTTTTTAGCGATAACGTTCTCGGTGAGATGCTCACCTGCCTTCCCGCCGCTATTAACACTCCCAGTGTCAAATCAGGCGATAATCTTTGGTTGCAACCCCTCCCAATTAGCTCAGCCCCAATTATTTTCAGCCTAATAAGGCGGAATAAAGGTTTACCGCTCTGTGCGACGGCGTCCTTCAGCAGGTCGGGGTCATCGTCCATCGCCGGTGTCGTCCCGCACCAGTAGGAGGCGGTGAAAGGGAAGTACCAGGGCTTGGGGATCCCGTACTGGCCTGGAAAGCAACATTTCAGGCACGAACAACAAGCTAGCATGTTAGCTAATGTGTTTGTTTCCTCCCGACAGCGCGGCGCAGATCCCCATTTCTTTTGATTAAAGGAAATTTCAGAGGCATTACGGCGATCACCGTTAGCTGCGCCAGGTGCTAATCTGCATAAAACTCAATCAGCGCTGCTGTCAGACGGTAACAAATCAGTTTCAGCCACCTGGGAAGACGTTCTCGATGTACCAGGTGAGGGTCCAGTACAGCGCGGCGTCGAAGAGCATCATGATGATGGACAGGGTGAAGGTGTAGGACTCGCCTCCCTCCGGACTCTGGCTCATGTTGGACCACTGAATCCCGACGCCTTGCTGCTCGTATTTGGCAAAGTTCTCGCAGCCGTAGCCGAAGGCCACGCACGAGAGGACGCTCTGCAGGCGTGGAAAGAATTACACTCAAAAACACGTGTTTCCTGCTAACCTCCAGCCTGCTACGCTATCCCACTTTAGCATAAACACATCATGTACACAATCTAGGCTAACCAGCTAACGTTCTTCTCCCAACAGGGAATGGATCGCCCTCTCTGGTGCTAGTTTTCAGGTACGAAAAGACTTATTGGGGTTTAACTTCTCTATAAAGGGAAATAAACATCGTGAGGAGCCATGCGCGGTTCTACCGGAGGACGCTGCTAACGCTCTGCCCTTGGTTGGCGCTGCCGCAGAAGCTTCTGCTCAAGCGTCGGAGGAGAAGCTCAAATCGCGCAGCGACCCCGACAGCGAGGCCAAAGCTCTGGCCCACGCTGCTGGCAGGCGGTCACGGGCCGAGGGCCGAGGGCGACGGCGGGGGCCAGCGTGACGCCCCCGCTGACCTCTGACAAAATAACAGAATCCAGTTTTCTGGATTTGGAAGCAGAAAGCGGTCGGATGGGGCCACCTTGTTAGCCTCCAGAAACGCTGCCTGAAGCTTTTCCCACAATCAAAAGCTGTCAAAAACCAGGTTAGAACCCGGTCCGGGAGAGTGCGCGGGTAGGTTGCTAACGCTGATGCTAAAGTGCTGTAGAGGGCAGAGGCATCACGCACACGAGCCGCTTGAAACACCGAACATCAAAGCAAAAACCAATCAAATGCCAGAGAAGTTTGAAGGGATTTATTCCGAGGAAGATCACGCTCAGCGGCGCCGTCGACGCTAAAACGCGGCGCCTCTGAGCTTGAAACGTGGACGCGGAGGCGACTTCTGCCAGGTGAAAACTTTTGATGTTATTCGCTGCTGCTTAGCGATAGCCCGGGAAGACGGCCGCCTTTGTCGTCCGCCGATCCCGCGGATCGACGGATAAGGAAACATCAGTGGCCCGGAGCTCCGAATCGAAGCTTTTCCGCCTCTTTGTCCGCAGCCAGGACGACAAATGATAGCAACATCCGGGAAAAGGTCAGGCTGAACGGCTACGCTGAGGATTGAGCAACGCTGATCTATTCATCTTCGGAGGACTCGGGAGGACGCGGCGCCGCGGCGCCCGTCGGGCTCCTGTCAGCGTTCCGTGCTCCTGCTACCTGAAGATCTGCAGGTTTAGCAAAACTCTCCGGGCTCGTGCCAAAAACACGTCGGAGCAAATCGGAATCAATGCCGCGACCCGGCGCCTCGTTGTCAGCGGAGCTGCTCCGATTGAAGCAACTTCCTTTCATGGCAACAAAGCCCCGATGAAATCTGACTTTATCTCCTGGGTCCGGACTCGGCGGCGGCTGTCAGGGAGCGTTAGCGTTTGCGTTGGACTCGGAATACAGCCGGCCGCGGCGCTGACAGCCGGGTCGGAGCGTGTCGGAGATTAGGCTGTACTCACCACGGCAACCTTGGCGGGGAAACCCATGACGTCGCTCCAGGCGTAACAAAGGACGTACGGCAAGTAGAGGGCAAAGTAGATGAGGCCGCCGCACGCTGCCGCCAAGTTGGCTTTGGAGAAGAAGACGCTAATGAGGAAGCACTGAGTGATGGTGGTCAGGCAGAAGACCAGCAGGAAGACGAAGATGAGCGAAGGGTCGCTGTACTGGAGGACGCCCCCGTACTGGGGACACAGGGACACAGGACGTTAGCGCTCGCATCGGACTCTGGACCACATTCGCGACTTGTGATTAGCATAGCTGATTGATTAGCAAGCAGATCTCACCCCAAACTGTCTGATCATGAAGCTCAGAGACGGCACCTTTGCCATTAGCCTAACGTATGCAAGCTAGCCCGTGTGTTAACAACACAATGCCGCTAGCCTGAAACAGACCCGACAAATGAGATCAAAGAGGAATGAGTGCTATGCTAACGTGCGAGGGCTAAGGCTTCATCATCAGACGATCTGGGAGTGGGCAGAAGAGGACCCATCACCAAATTTAGCCTGTTCCGAATCTCCGGCATTTACCCGTCATCCCGGTGCTCTCTTCCCAGACGATTGACAGCATTCTGGAGCATTTTTAATGGACAATGACGCCAAGCTCGTCTAAATTTCTAGAGATTAAATGAACTCTCCGAGCGCAGCAGCATTAGCATCGAGTGGAACCATCTTGTCTCGCCGTTTTGGCTTCTTAGCATCTTTCCGGGTTTAAAACAGGTCCCGATGTTGTGCCGAACACCGATGACTTGGTAAAATTAGCTCCGGGTCCTCCTTTAACAGCTAAATCACCAGGAATCACCTTGAGTATTAGCGTGAGGAAGAGCGCGCTGAGGGCTAGCAGCAGGCCGAAGGACGCGGCCCAGCTCAGCCAGTAGATGACATTCCTCATTCCCATGATCCTCAGCGTCTCCTTCAGTCTGGCCTCTTTCTCGGCCACCACGCCTTTGACGATCATGGCCACCGAGTAGATCCAGGCTAACGTCATGAACAGAGGCAGCGAGCGCGCCAGACTGCGGAGGAACCTGGAGGGCGGAGCAGCCGCATCGGGGCGGAAGGACGTTCCCAATCATGTCCACGAAACCACAAAGTTGGAGTGTTAGCAACGGAAAATTGGACTTCCTCTTCAACGAGGAGGTCATATATTATCACCACGGATACGGAACACGTTAGCTTAGCTAGCCTTCTTTGAGGCAGGGGGCCAGCTGACCAGAGACCCGTCTGGAAGTCCTGAACAGGGACCCAGTCAGGGATTTCAGCACCGCCCTTCTTTTTTGGGCATGATGGGCTGATTGATGAGATGTCAATAGCCGTCTCCCAACTGTGAAGGTGCTCCCGGACGCAGACGCCGCCGCCGCCTGCCTCTTTTCCCCGCCGCTCTCCGTCGCCGCGCGTAACAAATTAATCACGTTTAACGAGCCGACGGAAACGCAACAAGCAGGATTTGGCAGCCGGTTTCCCGCCGTCGCATCAAGGGCGCCGCGTGTAGCCGAACCTCGTATCGCTCCAGCTTTCCCATCCTGCACGTGTCATAACGCCGGTATTACCTCTGGAACGGAGCGGCGGACCCACGGTGGACTCAGGTGCGGACAACAGACGGCGTCGTTGTCACAGTTGATCCAGATCCGGCGTCCCGGTAATCACCGTTTGATGCGCTATTATTATTAATGCGCTGAAAACGGCCGTGAAATTAGCATCCAGGGCGGCGCGGAAACACTCCGGGCTCGCCGCCGCCGCCGCTGCGGCTCCAGGGCGCTTCGCTAACTCAATTTATTGTTATTAATGTTTACGAACGGTCGCAGCCTTGCAAACACATTAGGCTGATGGGAAATTACACTTCAAGCAGCTGTTCAAATATCAGATTTTATTTGCCAGCCACACTTCCCAATTAAACCCGGGAAATTGATTAGGGCGATTTGAACAACACCTTTTTTTCCATTAGCGGCGCCGCCACGACCGGGCGAGCGACGCCGCATCGTGGCCTCGTCCGTCTCCCGGACGGCGAGATTAGCTGCCTTTCTCCTGACGGTTCCCATCGGCAACGGGGTGACAGGAAGTGCTGTGCACCACCGGGAAGCGCCCAAACGTGCGCTCACGCTCGGCTTCGCCTCATAAATTCACCTCACTTTTGCGCGCGGAGTTTTCCAGTGATGATTGATGCGTCTGAGCCATTAGATGATTGCGCTAGCTGTCACTCATACATCACCATAGCGATGACGCCGCCGTATGGATATTTCCTCCCTCGCACGCCGCTCCGGGGTTTAACCAGCGTGCACGGAGACGGAGAGGTGTCGAAAGGTTCGATAATCCGACCCGAGAGCTCGAACAGGAAGTCTGCGGCCCCCATCCTGACTGACAGCTCAGATTTGTCTTCGTCAGCCGGGCGGGGAGACGCCGCATGTCCGGAATTGTCTCTCGCATAATCCATCTCCATCGTTTCCGTATGAGATCCGTATTAAACCACGTTTACTCCCATCCAGCCGGGAGCGTTGCGTCAGGAAGGGCATCGCCGGGCCTCCTCCCACTCAGGGTTATTACCCCAGCACATTCAATAATGCTAAGTAGCGCGCGGCGTTCCGCTGACGCATTCTCGTCACGTTCACGGGAACATTCCCGGGAACGGCCGAACGGGAACCGTCAACAAAGCAGGCGATGAAATCACACCAACACAGAGGAATTATGAGAGGTTTGCCCGATTGTTGACCCCCGGGACGGAATGATTCGGAGCTGCGATGGCTAATTAGCTCTGATTAACAAAATGGAGGAACCCGCAACACAAAGCAGGAAATGGGCCACGACGACACAAAATGTGGACTCGGAGCCGTTTTTGTTTGGCGCCGTTGTTTCCTTAAATCAAAGGTCCGGCGTGCTTGTTAGCATTAGCGCCGTTCTTGCTATCTGCATTCCGCACCTCGAGAATCCCACAAACTGTCGTCGTTCCGCATCCGATGCTTTGTGTTTCGCCCTCCGGAACGTCTCCACTGACCTTGACCATGACACTTATGAGTGCGCAGGGGACCGTGAGCAGGACCAGGTTCTCCGTGAAGCTGGCGGCCCAGAGGGCGGCGTTCTGGATGCCCACGGCGCGCAGCACCTCCTTGAGCCGCAGCTCCTTCTCCAGCACCAGGCTTTTGATGCTCATGCACACGGTGTACATGAAGGCCAGCACCAGCATCATGGGGAGCATTCCCGAAATCCCCTGGATGAAGCTGCTCGCAGGAGAGCAACCGGAGAGACCTCGTTAGCATGGCGACGCCGGCGGTCCCAGAACGCCGCACAGCGCTTGTTTACGCCGCTAACGGAAGATTGTTTTCGCGTTCCCATCAAAGTTCCTCCGCTGAGGACGACCCCGGTCGTATTATTCAACGCCATCGAGCTAACCTTCATAAATCTGACGTGTTAGCTCGATGGAGGAGCCGCGGCGCCGCGCCAGAGATGATGCATGATTTGACGCCGCTACGACACAATAACGGGATATTAAAGCGGCTCCGTAATGCCACCAAAATGTCATGTCAATATCTCCTCCTCAGGCCGGCACAACAAAGTGCTTCCTCGGCTTTATTAGACGGTGACAGAGACGGTGACAGAGCGGCGCCGGAGAGATTCAGAGAGATTCCATAAGTCGGCTTTGTATTCCGCGCATGCTAACATCAGCAGACCAATAAAGATAACACTAAAATACATTTAGCCTTAAACCCGGGCAAACTGCTCCCGTATGAGGGATGCGGAATGTGCGCATGCAGCCGGGAATTCAAAGTTGGGGGCTGCTCACTGCTGCCCCCCACTTCCTGTGGAGGTGATGCTAATCCCGGAATTATCTGGCAGATTCCGTCTGAGTTGACTCCATCGGAGCGGAGCGGTTGTGTTGGGGTGGATCAGTCATGCACGCCGTGTTTGACACCGACAACCTTGCCACCAGATGCTCCTGAATTATACATCTGATCGATCAAAGACGCTTAAGTAATAGAACTCCAGGCGGGGCTGCGCGGCGGCGCTCCGGTTCCATCGGCGGCCTAAATTTAGGGAACTTGAGGACTGTTCGGTGAGATATTAGAGCACTCGGTCCCCAGGGAGCAGCTTTTGTCTCATTCGGAGTAAATATACCCGCGTCTGTCTGGAGCTGAAGAGACCCAATGAGCTCATTTTCAAGCGCGTGCACGTGCTCACGGCACACGCTCCTCAGGAGCCGACGGCGTTCTCGTTCCCCGAGACGGAACGAGCGTCGGATTAAAAGCAACGCCTGTGATGTTGAGACCTGAAAAAGGCCGCGTGGAGCTCCTAGCGCTGCCACCCTGGTGCACCCAGGGGTCCCGGAGAGCTGAGGCCACCCGGAACAAGGTGGATGGGAAGACCGGTTGCCAGGGGAACCCACTCCAAAGGAAAACCGTTGGGGTTCCAGTTGTAGCCTATCAGTTATTTCATCTGCTAACCATGCTGATTATATTATATTATAGCTAGCGCCTGAATAAAGCTAGCTGTTGTTGAAAATCCTCCTCAGCAGATGCACCCGCCCGACCCGACGAAGGACGTTATGGCGGCTCAAAAGGCCACGACGACGATGAAATAAGCAGCATTAGCGCGCTAACGCCGCACCCGCACATTTCCAGTCAGCTGGTTTCCGTTATCGTAGCTTCAAATGCCAGCTGGGACGACGCGGACACTGGTTCAAAGGTCGCGTGGTGGACGATAACGAGGTCAAGGCTTTTTTTTTTTTTTTAGATTTCCACCGCCGGCGGCACAACAGGAGATAAAAGTCATTACTGGCTAAAGTTCTTCCCCCGCGATGCGTCTTGTCTTGTAGCGCCCTTCTGTGTGATGTCACTCTATTATTTATGAATGAAATAGCAGTTTTTGAGCATTAATAATTTATGAAAAAATGTTCAAATGGCAGCAGAAAGACTGAGTGTGTGTGTGTGTGTGTGTGTGTGTGTGTGTGTGTGTGTGTGTGTCTACTCGGAGTTCCTTATTGCAGGTGTGATCGGGAGATAAAGACGAGAGGAAAAACGGCGGCGTGTTCTACTAGCTTCTGTCAATAAAGTCGTGTCGTCAATTTGCAGGGGATGGACGCCAGCGATGATGTCACCGGACCTCTGCGGCTCGCGCTGCTAATGCTAACGCGCGGAGGTGTGCCCTTTTCCTGCAGAGGAATTCACAGAAGAGCGGTGTTGCTATCTGGGCGCACGCTAACGCCGGAGCAACTTAAAAAGGCCGGCGAGGACTCGGGGTGGTTACGTGAATAATTCAGGACCCATCAAGTATTCAAGAACTTCCTGTGGTTTGACTAAAATCAATAGTTTAGGTCGACTTTTTCCCTCCAGTTCTTCTCTCCCACTGAGCCTCGATGCCCACTTTAATTCATCCACGCTAATGGAGGCCTTTGGCCCGGTCGTTAAAGGCTAACACAATTAGCCAACTGGTTTAGCAACGCTACTCACCCGTCGTCCACGTAGCAAGGGTACGGCATCTGCTGCGCGTACACGCCGAGGGGCGGGGCCTCCGAGGTCTGGGCTTTGATGATGCCGTGGTCCATCATGTCCTGCAGGTAGGCGAAGCCTCCCAACATGTAGCGCAGGTCGTTGAACGCGCTGTCGCCGGCGCCGGGAACCCACAGCCTTGTTAAAAGCACACACATCATCAAAGGAGCAACTGGAGAGCAGCCGGAGTGTAAAGATTGGTTTTAGAGGTCGTAGCGAGGTGAGAATATCTTCGCGGGACGCCAGGAAAGTCAGGAAGTCAGCTAGCTAGCACAGTTACCTGGCAACTATGCCAGGCTAGCTCATTTCTTTGTTAATAGTGCAGGTTGCGACCTTTAACTGACATGCTAACGTAGCGGTTAAACAGCTTTTAGAGCGCTCTTACATCCAAGGGTGGCCTTGGAACCTTTTTAGACCTTTGGAGGATCACCAGCACGTACCTGTCCTTCAGCTTCTTCGTGCCCTCCACCTCGTCGATGTCCATGCGGATCTTGTACTTGACGTGAGGCGGGGCTTCGCTGGCATCGGGGCCGAGGTTTTCAAAGACGATTCCGGCCCAGTAGGTGTGGTTCTCCAGGAGCTCCTGGGCTTTGGCGACCAGGAGGCCTTCCGTGGGGACCGCCACGAACTTATTCAGGTCCAAACACTGGGAGAGAGGTTCAGAGCTCTTATCTCCACTCTCAACAAGAGGAGAGGATAACAGGGACAGGCTAGCTGACACAACTAGATAGATAGTTAGCATAAAGGACAGCTAGCGACTAAACTGCACACAGGCTGGGGGGGGTGGGGGTGTCTCACCCATATCATCACTGCCCCCCCACGCGCGCTGTAAAACAAAAGATCGCATTAATTCCGAACACAATCAACGATCTCGGAGACCGACTGGTCAGTTTGCTCAAGCGTTGAGCCAAGTGGAGGAAATCCTTTTCATAAATGCCACGTCTGATGTGGCGCCGCGTGACATTTACACTTTTCTCCCTTTTTGATCTTAAAGTCTCAAAACCGTGATGTTTCTGCGCTAAGCTAGCTTGTTCTTCGGGGAGGGGGAGAGGGTTCTTTAGCATTTGTCCCTACGCAGGCTGGCTGCAGATACTTGACGTTCACGGACTTGAAGATTCCGAAAGCTCCCCTTGTCCACCTTGGGAGCCCTGATCCGGGCAGGGCAGGGCGCTGTTGAGCAAGGCAGCAGCGGTGGCCGGTGGCTCCAACTGTGCGTGCTAACTCTTCCCCGCGTACGCGGATGGCACCAAACCAGGAAGCCATGCCAGCTGTAAAACGGGAGCAGCTTGGTGGGCACTGATTTACCATTAGCGCTTCACTCTCTCGTGCACGCACGTCCACGGGTGCACGAGTGAGCGGGAGCACGGTGCAAACGCAGCTCAACAGATGGGCGACATGTTTGTCCTTAACATGAGCAAACTTTTCTCATTCTTATTTCCGCCCCAGCAGCCACAGCAGATGACGTTCCGCCTCGCGGCGGCTGCCGTTAGCATCGCTATGTCGCATTATTTGCCTCACGGCTAACGTGAGCGCTCCAGGACCCCACGTACGTCCTCCCAGGACCCCGAGATGTGGACGGGCAGATAAGAGGGCAGCACACGACCGAGCGGTGGCGAGCAAAGAAAACCCGGACGTCAGGGATCTGTTTCCGGGAGGGAAAAGAGAAGCAAACGGCATCGTGCCTGGCGAGGATGCGGCCTGCTCACGTCCCGCTGGGGCGGCGGCGGCGTCTCGGTAAATTATAGAGCAGCGACAGCGACGGCTACGAATACATCATCAGGAGACAAAAGAGGCTGTAAATACTGTCATCTGCTGCGGATCCGAAGCCACAAAGGCCAAATGCAGCTAATCTGAATGCTGGTTATCGCTAACAAACCACTCCGAGCTCATTATGAGCCGCCGCCACCGCCGCCGCCGCGGCCGCCGCGGACGTGCAGCCGCCACTCACCCCCAGGAAGTTGGACAGCAGCGTCAGCACTTCGGTGGTGGCGTTGTAAACATTCCTCCAGTCGTACGGAGGCATCCCGGACGGACGCTCTTCCGGAGGCCCGTTGTACAGGAAGTTGGCCAGCAGCTCGGCGGTCCAGCCCGTCCCGTTCAGCCTCTGGTCCACGAGGGCGGCGAACAGCGGGTTCTTCAGCAACATCTGATCGGAAAGAGAGAATCAGTGACCGTTTTCATCGCACCCCCCCCCCCCCCGGAAGCTGCAGGATAAATAAAGGAGGAGCGGGAGGAAACACGACCTCGCCGTCGGGGAGTCGCGTTAATTAGCGGCACAAGATAGATGGCGCCGTTGGACTCGAGGCCCGCTCCATAAATCTGCAGCCCACATTTGCACGGACGGACGGAACGTTCGGGAACGCCGGATACGAGCGGGAAACCAGATCGCAAACTTGGGGAAGTTCGCCGCGTGTCGTCTCGGGCTCATGGCGGCGCTTCCTTGGGTTCTCCCTCGGAACGAGCGGAACCGTAACAGACAATAGTTCCCTGGAGTCCGTTTACCTGCTGCCCGGAAATAGAAACAATCAATCCCGACGTTCCATAACTCCGGTTTCATTTGTTCTGACGCTTCGGTGGCGCGTTGCTGCGCAGCACATCTGGAATTCCGTGGTTATAAACGCCACCTCGGAGGGGCGCGGAGAAAAGTTGGGATTCGAACATGAAACTATTTCCTCTCTCGACGTCAAACCGATGCCAAACCGCACTCCCAGTTGCCACGGTAACGGCCGGAATCCTGTCGAACCCCTGATTGCTCCTGCGTCCTCCTCCGCGGGTCCGCTCGCTTTATCTTCCATCGCACATGCGGCTCCGGTGCCGACGGTAATTGGTTCATCAACGGGAAACGCGGCGCGACCTTGGACGACCTTTGAGGATGACAAAGCGGCGGAGGCGCCGGCGTGGTCGCGAGTGGCGGGAAGCGAGAGAGGCGAGGCGGGGAGAAAATGAAGACAAAGGAGGATTGCAGGCCCATTTGTGTAAAGGTTAGGCCCGGGAAATGAATACCTGGAATGTTCGGAGCTTCCCGGGTCTGCTCCCCTCCAGCTGCCCATAAGCTCATTTGGAGTGACACCGGCGGAATGTCGGAGTCAAGGAAATACGGATGTGAGGAGACGGAGAGGAAGGGGGGGACGAGTCCACGTCCTCCACTTCCACGGATAATCCTTTCTGCCCGGATGAAAATTACCCAGCGCTTATCCCTAATTACTTCCCACCCTCCGATTCCAGGTGCAACACAACGGATTGATAGACGTGAATCAGACGTTCCCACCTGGAGCCAGAGACCTAATCCCACTTTCTCTTTTGTTTTTATCGGGTTTGACAGGACTGAAAGGACCGACTGTGGGCGGGAGCTCTTTGGATATTCCGACCGTCTCGACGAGCTCACCCGGAGCGCGTTGACTCGAGGGCTGTCCTGGAAGAAGTCCCAGACGCGTGGCCCGAGCTCGTCCCACAGGTCCACCAGCTCCCGGAGGCGACCCAGAGCGTCGAAGGTGGCGTTGGCCTGCACGGAAAACAGCAGTCAGGAAAAGACACCTGGATGATCCACATCCGCACGTCCGGGCTAATCCCGAGGGGAAACAATCTCTTCCCACTTCCTGTCTGGACTTCACCTCTTTGATCAGGCGGCGAGCGGCGGGCGTGTCGGGCGTGTAGAGGACTTTTCCCTGCAGTAGCGGCTTGAAGGCGCTCCAGATGTAGCGCAGCCCGGGCGTGTTCTCCATGGTGGCGACGAGGACCTGGCAGAAAGCGTCTGGAGGAGACAGCGAGTCAGTGTAGCATCGCTAGCATAGCAGCAGCGAGTCAGTGTAGCATCGCTAGCATAGCAGCAGCGAGTCAGTGTAGCATCGCTAGCATAGCAGCAGCGAGTCAGTGTAGCATCGCTAGCATAGCAGCAGCGCGTCAGTGTAGCATCGCTAGCATAGCAGCAGCGCGTCAGTGACAAAAAGAAAAGGCTAAAGCTAAATGAGCTAATTAAAAAGCAGATTTTCACAAACTTTTTACATTTTCTATACGTTCGCCGCCGTTTCCCGAACATCATCGGAAGCTAATTACCAAACGGATCCAAGTCCTCGTTAGCCGCGGCGTTTTGCCGACGTGCGCCGCATGAACGCGGGGCCGGCGGCGGTGAGGTAACGGCGTGTAATCGCCGCGGTAACGCATGAAAGGGGCAGAGTTGACACCACGGGGACGCGCTGACGCAACCGCCGATCCTCGGATGAGGCCCGGCTGTCGCTGATGGCTCCTTCAGCTTAATGTGGGAGCGTCAGATGCTCCTCAGAACCACAACATCCGCCTTCAACGTTCCGAAAGCCTCCCCTTGTCTCCGGTCTCCCTGTTTCCATATTCCGTTTGACGCTCACAGGCGTTTATTCTGACGTCAATCCGTCGTCGTTCCTTTTAAAGAGCATCAATGATATTCAACATCTCCCCGATGAGCGCTGCCGAATGGATGGAAGCGAGGCCCAACGAGGAGCCTGGGGGGGGTGGAACCACACCCTGGATGGGTCGTGGGAACAGCCGGAACATCTCGGATGAAGATGAGAGAAACTGGGCGAAGAGATGTTGGCGCTGGCGGGAAGGACGCAGAGAAGAAGACTTGTTGGAAAGCCAGGAGTCGGCATGCTGCTCGGCAGTGGCAGCGTCAGCCAACAGCCCTCACCAGGACCTGGACCTGAAGACCAGGCCTGGATCCGCGCCACGGATGCTAGTTTAGAGCCTGACTGATGATCCGGGACTCAGGTCCACCTCTTTGTTTTGTTTCCCTCATCAGGGAGACTTTGTCGGCCATTTTTGAGGAGATGTCGGCTAATTGTCGCCACTTTGTCCAAGTCCGGCCGGCTGCCGCTCCTCCAGGTGCTCCCGAGTCTCAGGGGAGGCCACATCTGGACCGTCACGGATCAGAGGCCTGTGGGCCAGCTTCAGGATCAGCGCTTTCAAGAACAGAATCCTCCTTTTTCCTTGGATCAGCTTCCGTGTCACCGGCTTGCCGCTCCTGAATACCGGCTCCACCTGGAGGTTCCGCATCATTGTTGTGCTTTTCCGGGTCAGCTGATGCGGCGACACGTCCTGAAAGGCTGCGACGTGTGTTCAGACAGCAGCATTGTGCTCCACCACAGAACGGAACGAGCGGGTCCGGACTCCACACCGGTTTTATCCACTGTCCAATAATTGCCTGGTGCCTCCAGCAGCCCCTGAACTTACCTGGCAAATTTAATCAATTTGAGTCGCACCCGGGAGACGGGCTCAGTTCTGCGTGACAGCGAGGCAGCTGCAGCCGCACACGTGCCCCCGACACACACACACACACACACACACACACACACACACACACACACACACCACACACACACACACACACACACACACACACACACAGACTGTTGCCTCACCTTTCCGGCATCTCATGAAATGCTAAAACAAGAGTAGGAGCACAAACGCGCGCCGCTCCGTCAGAAGCTAACCTGAGCGTCGCTGAAGCGGCGCTTTAATCTGACAAATCAAGCGCTGTCTCGCTGCATTTGTTCGGGAAGTCAAATAGGCGTCAGCGCAAGCCGCCGGAGCCGTCGCTAGCCCGCCGACAGCTAAGGACGAGACAAAGTCGCGTCTCAATGAGAAATCTGAACTTATTTAACTATTTTTAAACAACCACATTCGTATCGCTCTTGTTGTGGGAGCTATAAGTGCTAATCTTACACAACAAGCTAATATGCTACTAGAAATGCCTGAAATGGCTCCTCGGCATTTCTGGGCTGTTAAGGAAACTTCCTGTTGGCTTTATTATTGCTCTTACTTTCCTTTAAATGTCCATTTGTGCTAACAAAGGAGCCGTAATTGGACATTACGGAGACACATTTCATTTTCATTTATCCGTGCAACACAACGAAATAGCATAGCTAATCCAAAGAAGCCATTAGCATGCTAACGGAGGCCTCGCTGCTTATTTTGCGTCGAAGAGCCAATGTTTTTGCTAATTTGAGTTGGCGCTGCTTTGCCGTTATTCCCGGGAATGGAGGCTTATTAAAACCTAATTGTGTGCGTTTGTCGGCGGCGTTTTATGAAACGGCGGCGCCTCTGATGAGGAGACCGGAGGAGGTTTTGGACCGAGCCGCGACACACGAATACAGCAACATCGAATAAAACAAGGAAACGTTAGCGCCGTTTCGGCAGAGGAACCTAATTTAGCAGCAGATTCCGGCTCCTCCAGCTTTTGGCTCCACGTCCGCCTGCCGCTCAAGATGGTGGACGGGTGGCGTGCGCGGCGCGTCACAAACATCACAAACACTCCTAATGTGCGGCTGTTTGGCTTTGATACCGGCGCCCGACCCGCAGACACATCCACGCACCCAGAAACACACTTTGATGCGCTAATGCCGGCGAGGCGGAGGGGGGCGCCGGGTGAGATCAAAGGGCGATTCGTATCACGACTCCTGAATCCATCTCCTGCGAATTCACGTATCTTTCCTCATTTTTTTTTTTTTGCGGGGGGAATTAATTCAACCCTCGCAGCCACGAGGATGTTCATCCACCTCCAGCCGGGCTGACGGTGGGTGGTGCAGCCTGAACTTTGAAAGCACTTTGGAAATATCACAGTTTCTTCCATTGTGGCGACCCGGAATGCATATTTTATGAGGCTCTGCCGGGAGAGCGCTCCAACACGGTTTCCATGTCGACGAGCTGCATGTCATCAGTATGGGGGACAATAGTCACGTTCCTGCCTCCATCCAGACTTTTTTGGAGGCATTTTTCCTCTGTGGGAGACGTTGCAGAGGCTCCTCTGATGGGATTACAGCCGGTCTGGAACGCCGTCCCGTTCCCGTTCCGGAAGCTCTGCCCTGTCCTGACTGGGGTTTGGGGTTTGAAGACAGAGTGGCAGCGGCTCCCGGGGACAGGCGACGATAATCTATTCCAGAATCCTGGTCTCTGCAGGTTCCTGAATATGGATCAGTCACATCCTGAACCCCCAGACAACCTGATGCAAGCCGCGGTAACAAGCTAGGCTAATGCTATTCGCACCAAGCTGCAGGAACACCACAAGTTGGGGGGGGAGGGGCGGGGTACCATTAAAGTTAGTCACATGACGTATAAACATGATGGTAAACAAACCTGAACTGTTGCCCGCAGCCATCCCCGTGATCCCCATCAGCCCTCCGGACCGGACGCTGGCGGACCTGTTGTTGGAGCCGGACAGATCCCGGTCGCAGATCAGCTGACCCAGGCTGCCAACGGGGTCTTTTCCAAAGTCCAGCTCACGGGCCGCACCGAAGGCCACGGAGTTCTGCAGCCGGACCGCCTGGGCACGACAAAACGGGCAACTTTTGTTTACAGGCTGCGAAGTTCGGCGCCACCTTGTGGCGAGATTCAGCCTCTCACCTGCTCAAACAGCGGCAGGAAGTCGCGGGCGAGGCCGACCATCAGGGCCGGCGGGCCGGTCCCGTTGCGCCCCAGAGCCGCAGGCACCTGGAGACGGGTTCAGAGCGGGAGACGCCGGGTCAGAAAGAAGGAAGCTGGTGTTGTTTTGCTCCGATTCCCGAGCCGGTCGTGCCGTTTCCCAACAAAGGAGACGGGGGCGTTTGTGCTGTGTTTAACGTGAAATATACATCACAGACGCGCCTACGTCTGAAAAATTCATGCAACAACACAACACTTTTTTTTGTGAAGTGTGTTTTTGTTCCTTTCGTGGAGTTTTTCCAGCCCTTCGCACCCGCGCCGACGGGGAAAATGACACCGTATCTGCACGCCGTCTGCACAGCGCCTCCTCGGACCCCCGGCACCACCTGCACCGCCTCAGCGTTTGGTTTATGTCAATGCTAATTATGTAATTAAAATAAAACACAAGTGCGGTAGAGCTAATAAAATAGCGGCTACATCAGAAAACTCGTTAATGGTTGTTTTTTAGCTTAATCGGAGATGATTTCTAGATTTGTTTTACTGATCGACTTGTGCTCCGCTCTGATTGGCCAGCAGCTGATCTCTGGCCCCGCCTCTTCCTTCCAGCAAAGCTCCGTCTTTATGCTACGCTTCATCAGCAGCCATTAGCTCCGTATTTCGCTAAAACTGCAGCCTCCGAGCGCTCGATCTTAACGATGTTGGTGAGCATCACGGTGACATTCGTTGGCGTCCAATTAGAGTCAGTAACGATGACGTGACCTTCTCGTCGTCCTCGTTTTCATAAATCAGGCGTCAATTGTGGCTTTATTAGCGGGGCCTCAGCACGCGTGCGGCGTTAGCGTGACGATCGGCGGAGGGGCGTCACGGCGAGCTCTGAACGTGTGACCTTGTTTGATGATGTTTTTCTATTTCAGATCAGTTTCTCTCGGTTATGAGGAGGCATCTCGGGGGGGGGGCTCCAAGTGCCTCCAGAAATAAATGGTTTCTTGAGCCCATTCTTGCCGCTCCGGCGTGGAATTCCGGAAAAAGAGCCCAGCGCTGACCTGAGCGCGCCGATAAACTCCGACTTCCTGTCTGGTCATTTCCTTTATGCTCTTGTTGTTATCACGATCATTCCAACATCACGCTCCGGCTGTTAAGCCTTGATATTCTTTTCCCGTCCATTTGCTGGCGGCGCTTTAAGAGCTTTCCCACCGTATCGCGCCGGGCCTTCTTCATTTCCCCTCCCCGCGTCTGGAAATGCCTCCGGGCTTAAATTGTTCAAATGCTTGCTCCTTCGAACTTCCTGCCTTATCACTTATTTATTAGATTTGCTGTCCCATATATTTTCTCCCTGAGATAAACTGAGAGAAAAGTGCGCGCTGTCATCATTCCGATGGGAGCGGGAAATTTTTAAAAGGACCCGTGAAAACATCAGTTCTTATGAATAATTCCCGAATGATCGTGGGAATTCGAGTAAATCGCCGGCCGGCACAGAGGTGATTTCATTTTAACGCAGTTACGACGAGGCACTTTCACACTTTGGACAGAGCTAGCGCTGATTTTAGCATGTCGCTAATGCATATGCAGCCTATTAGCAAAAGGGATGGCCATGAAGGTGACACCTGTGAGGCTACAGCACACCAGTATCCCAGAGGTGATTCTTCTGCTCCATATCACCGTAATATCGTAAACTTCCAAATATCCAACAGTAATCGACTCTTTACGTGACGGTTAACACCTCAACTGTAATAAAGTACCAGGATGGCAAGTTTTGCTTTTCAAACCCAGTCTGGCCCCTGGTAAACCTTTTTGAGCCCTACAAGCTAATGCTAGCTATGTAAACCAGGTTGTTGACTAGCCACTGGGTGCAGAGCTGCATCTCCACCTTCAGATGGAATCAATGTTGATCTAAAATTCAGAATCGTGCTAGCTTGAACGCGTGTATCGGAGCCCGGCGACTCGCCTCGGAGAGCAGTTTCCCTCCGTCGAGGTTTTGCAGCAGCACTCGTTGGGTGTTAATTAGCTGCAGCGGAGACAGGGAGCAGCTGACGTTCTGGAAGGCCTCCTTCTCGGCCCGGCTGCCAAACAGGATGTACCGGTCCAGACCCTTCCCCTCGCACAGGACGCCCCTCAGGTCGCTCGGCGTCGTGATGCCCGTCATCTGGACAGCAAACATCGATATTTTAATCACATTCTCTTTAGATATTCTTGTCATCCTCGTCACTTAGCGGCATAATTAGCATCTTTCAGCTCATCAGATCTCGGTAAATACCAGCGGATCACCGGGGAGACGGCTAATTTCATTCCAAATCTCCTCAAGCGGGCCGCTCAAGGCACTTTTTCTGTCAGGTAAATACAAGTTAGCGTCGATTCCGACTGCGAGGATTCCCGCAGGAAGTTGTGGCACCTTTCAGAACGTCTGAAACCTTTCATGGACAGAAAAGGTCACAAGCTGCCCCGGAGCAGATGGGACCGGAGGATTTCAAAGGCCTGATACTCACAGGGCCCAGCGTCACCTGGGCGCTCATGAGGCTCTGGACCACCGGCGCTGGGACGGACAAATCGTCGGTCAGGTGAGCGGAGAAGTCCTGGTCGTCTCTGAGGATGGTCCTCAGGGTCACGGCTGGAGCTGGAGCACAAAGATCCGGATGTTAACGTCAACACGGACGCTCTTCGCCCAACGATCGCGGCCGATGACACAAAATGACCAGAATCGTACAAGTTCCAAAAGCCACGGAAGCCAAAACACGTGTCTATCAAATTAGGAACGACGCCGCCGGTTCCTCACAGCCGATCATCAGGAAGTCGACGCTAATGACAACATTCCTGCCAAGTCAACTCCTCGTAACGAGCAGCGCCCGGCGTTGGGGGGGTCGCCCGCGTGATCGTGTTTAAAGGATTCGTGGTTTGCGTCTGGGTTGAAAGCGGCTCCAGATCCCAGTTGTAAACTGGCTGCTCGTTAGCTGCAGCCGCCGGATCTTCGCCTGCATTTGGAGCAGGCCGGGACTTAGCGGCTAATTGCTAAAAGGAAGCGCTTCAAAAGCAGGAGAGATCATTTGTTGCAGGACAGGTGCCAAATTCAATCAGCCGCGTTCTGCTGGTTCACTGACAGAAGGTAGAAGGTAGCTCTTCATACCCCCCCCCCCCCCCCCCCACACACACACACACACGGGCTTAGCATAGCCCCAATCACAAGCAATAACATCATCAAAGCACGGGTGGGCGGGGCTTGCTGTTGACATGATTAAAAGGGCCGAGTAATTTCATTAGAGGAGCCCTTCCGCATGCGTAATGTATGCAAATCATGATGGGAGGCGGGAACGAGTTAGCCACGGTCCGATTAGCAACGCGCGGTGAAGTACGCTCATTTCCAGGTCCTGAAAGGGGCCGGTTCGGTGGCCCATTATTATGCCCGCCTGGAGAGCAGGAGGATCAGCTGGGATGGATGAGGTGAGATTACGGGGGAGAAGAACATGTTCCGGGCTCTTCTTCTACATTGTTTCCGTCTTGATTGAAGTGGCCGCCCGAGTGTTTTAATCAACCTCCGCTAGCGACACATAAAGGACGACACGATCACCTTTGACCTCCCGGCGTCTGATACGGCTCCGTTCGCCGTGGCCGATAACGATCCCTCGTGCTCTCGCATCAGACGCAGAACGCCATTAATTACAGCCCGGCTCAGTCCTCCGATGGATTTAATCTTGTATATTACAATCCCATGACCCCAAAATGCTAATGTCCGCCGGTGCCATTGTTAAACAGCAGCGGCCCCGCCTCCCGGCTGCCTTTGCTAAATTAGGTAGCGTTTGAAAATCTGAATATCATCAGGCTAAATGAGCCTAATGCAAAGCGGCAACTTATCACGTCAGTCCGGCGGAAAAACGGCCTCGTAAATAACCGCCGCCTTGTTTTTGAGGGATAAAGGGGGACAACAAATCCTCCTCCGCGGAGACACGCGGCGGATGAAGAGCGCTCCCAAAAGTTTTTCATTATTTTAATGTCCGGGAAGACCAATCTACGGAATTAAAGCTAACCACAAAAAATTACTGCAACATTTCTGAGGCCAAAAAATATTTTCAGCGCAACTTAATTCTGCTTAACGTCAGCGGAGGCGGCGCGCGTTCCCTCCTGACGGGTCCGGGAAGGACGGGAGGGAAGTTCTCCTGCCGCGACGCCGATACGAGGTCCATCCTCCGACTCCCCTCCGGCTAAACTAGCTTAAAAGCGTCCTCACCGGTTCCGGGGTCGGACTGCGACAGCGCAGCCAGCCGGTCGGCGTCGTCCGCGAGCGACTGCAGCGCGGCGACCGCCGGCCGCGTCTTCACCAGGGTTTGGAGCTCGATCAAGATTCCGGCCAATCTGCGGTGAAAGCGAGACGGTTAAAGGCGGCGTTCCGGCGGGGACGTCGGGAGGAGCGTGCGCCAGTACATGGTGTTGTTGAAGTTGTTGACTTGTCCCGGCGTCTCGCCCAGCGTGGGGTGGCTCAGACAGGGGTTGTCCATGGTGCAGATCATGCCCTGGAGCCAGGGCAGCACGCCAGCCGACGGCATGGCCTTGTTGGGATAGTGACCTGCGAGAGGGGGAAAAGGCTCTTAGGAGGAACGCCGCAGCGCCGCGGCGCCATTGGGGGGCTCGTA
Organism: Takifugu flavidus; assembly: GCF_003711565.1. Classification (NCBI taxonomy): domain Eukaryota; kingdom Metazoa; phylum Chordata; class Actinopteri; order Tetraodontiformes; family Tetraodontidae; genus Takifugu; species Takifugu flavidus. Next base: position 1,998,450 of record NC_079522.1, read on the forward strand.
CTTACACTGGCCTTTGTGGAATGGCTGGCTGGTGGTTCGCACCCACACCAGGATTAGGAAGAGGAAGAGCGGCCAGAGCAGCTCCACCACCAGACGCACCTGCAGAGGGCGGAACGCCGTTATTTCCTTCCTCGTTATGTCGGACTGGGAGCTGCAGCCGGACCGGAAGGAGCGCCTGGGCTTGTCCTCACCCACCCTGGAGGCCGTGCGTCTCAGACGTTAGCCGCGCTCTCGCTCCGAGCACTTACGGGCTTTACGAGAGCCGCCTGTGCTGATGACTTCCCAGGCCAAAGCTATCATACTCGCCTTATCGCCCCCCCACATTTAATCCTCTCCGGAATGAAGAGCGGCCGCTTCCTTTCTCCGGTGCCGCTGCCTCAACGCTCCGAGGACCGCAGGTGGAGATATTGAATAGCGGCACAAATGGACGAGTCATTTATTTCTCCTACTGCCCCCCCCCTTCCTCCTCAGATGGCCTCAGGGGCGACTCTGGAAGTGAAGTACCAGGAAGCATCTGAAGCTTTTCCATAAATATTTGAACCACTTACAGGTTCAGATTTGCTCGGTTCTCAGAGCAAAGCGTTTTTCCTGACGCGCCGCATCAGCCAAGATGGCCGACAACATTCACGCAACCAAACAGGAAGTTAACCCCGACATGGACACGGTGCTTCCGAGGCTCCTCAGTCGCACCTCGGCCACGGCACGACCTCGTCCGACAAGACCGATCTCTCCCGTTAACCGTCCGGAAAAGGTCCCGGTGCGATGCCACTCATCAGCAAAGCAACGAGGAGACGCCGATGCTAACGGCGCGCCTTCGGGAGGTGACGCTAAACATGGCGCCGTGATGGATCGGAGCAAGGGTGGACAGGAAGTGTGCGTACAGAGGCGAACGGCAGCGCCGCACGTTTGTCGACGAGAGCGTTCCAAGGAGCTGGAGTGCACACATTTCAAAGAAACGAGGCAGCCTCTCCGTCCCTTAATTCCCTCCCGCCCATACGTCAACGCGGAGCCGGCGCTGGCGAGAGCCAGAATTATCATAATGGATTCCACGGGAGAATGACGGAGAGGCGCCGGAGATGGCAGAGACTTCCTCCTCGGGCGTCGCTCTATCGGACCCTGTGAATGGATAATCTCCACCTCTGGAATCATGTGAAATTCCGGACCATAAAATCAGTTTGCTGCCTCTCAGGAAGCCCTAAAACGCTCGGCGAGGCGTTGGTGGAATTGATCATTAACCTCCACACGCCCTCCGGGAGCGCCGGCGTCCTCGCTACCTCCCAGCGCTGTTGTCACATGACGATGTTTCATGCTGACGCCGCCTGGATGCCCTTTTGCCCCAAACCGCCCATAATTTAGGGGGAAAACCTGTCCGGTTGCTACTTTTGCTCCGTTTCTCCGGACTCACCGGCGAGCACCAGGATCACGCCGGGTCCGTGGCGGCCGTAAATCTGCCCGGAAACGTGACTCATAAAGCGAATGGCGCTCAGTCATCGCCTGTGCCGACCTTTGAGACGGCCGTCGCCATGCGACACGTGACCTCCCGGCCGGTGGGAGTGACATCATCGGCCGATACGTCGTGCCCATGATGCTACGCCGTCTAGCCGCGGATAAAGTAGCATTTTGGATGTGGAGTCAAGAGCACAACGGCAACGCCAGGCCGCCGTTGAACCTTCGTTTCAAAACCAAAAAGGACGGGCGACGCCGCGGAGGGCGGGCCACGAACCCGAGCGAGCGAGAACAGCCAGAAAGTGGATTTGGCCTCCAAACGCAGCGTTTAACATTCGTCACTCCCCATCCGGCCCGGTTCCGCTGAAGTCTGGCTCCGCGCAGCTAAAACAGGCTGCGACCTAAAGTGCAGCAGAGATATCTCCCCAAAAATTGAAGGTGACACTTCAAATTGGTTAGCATTAAGCTAAGATTGTTCTTGTTCCCTGGCGGCACTGCTAAAGGCAGCTTACCTCTATAGGAGACAATTTTCAGAGTAAATCCCTCCTATTACCCGCCCCCCCCATGAATAACTTAGTTGCCCTTGATGACCATCTTCTCATTTTCCCGCGTAGCCAGATGGAGGCCCGCGTATATCGATTAGCAAGCGCGTACCTTTTGTCTCTTCCGCAGAGTGAAATTCTTCCAGAGGAGCAGAGTGAACTGTGTCAGGAGACCCATTACGGCTGATCCTGGCAATCGCCTGCCAAAGCGTCTCTATGGCAACGGCTCCACTTAATAAAACCTGGAGGGAATAAAAGGCAGAGTTTGGTTTTCATAAAACGGAGACGCGCATCTTGAGGGCGGCGCTGCTAATCGCGCACTTCCCGCCGCAGCACCTGCATGCGGCCCAGTCGGGTCCACCAAAGGGGGCGGTTTTAGGTCCCCCCCCATTAGCGTTTCACCACAGAGGCGCATTTACGAACAGACAGACGCGCCGCGGCATTTTTTTTTTTACACGGCGACATCAAATATGACCTTTAAGAGAAAGAGACTCGGCTGCCTGTCGTGGGGCCGGAACACCTAACAGGGGGTCCTCTGGGAGGGGGAGGGGCTTATTTCCTGTTAACGCCATGGACCCCCGGCTGGATTGGGACCTGGGGAGTTTGGAGTCAAGGTCAGGCTACTTCAGGTGGCCTTTGGAATACTACCCATGTGTCCCAAACTGGAGCTCTGGAGGTGGTGGCGAGCGGACCGGGGCAGATGAGCCCGGCAGCCCCGAGGGCGGCCCCTGACAAATGGGCCACCTTTTCCTGCTCCATTTCCTCCTTCTGTCCAGGTTCCATCCTCCCTCCGTCTGTTTACATTATTTACCGCTCCCGCATGGATGTTTTATTCACCGTTCTGAGGAAGTTGCTGGGCTAGCATTAGCGCTCCTGAGAGGTTAGCCGTTTACCCTGGTCGGGGCTGTTAAGCTTTTTAGGACGGAACGCTTGGAAGGACCTGGTGGTTATGGAACCGCACAGGAACAAAATGGGGAGGAATCTTCACTTCACCCCCATCGGTCCGGCATTTTCCGACACGTGTCAAAGCTAAAAGGAGGGAAACAGAACGGACTCGACCCCAACGTCAAAAAGGCGCGTTTGTCTACAGCGGTGCGCCCGTTAAGGATGGCGTGGGGGGAGCGAGGCGGAAGATCCCAGCCCAAGGTCTCCTTCCCGACACCGCGTCTAAAAAGGACCAGATAAGGCGTCCCAGGAGAGCGCCCGAGCCGCATCGCCAGTGTTAGAAACCGCGGGTCTAAAGGGAAACGGGAGGTTTCCACATCGTCTCTTTAATCGGAGCCTCCCAGCTCGGAGAATAATTGAAAACCTGAAAGAAGTTCTTTCGGCTGGATTTCGGCTTCATTTCTCACGCGAACATCCACCGCTAGCGTTCCGCGGCGTCATTAGTTCCAAAAGAGGGCCCCCAAAAAAGCAGAAAGGAAAAGATGAAAAAAAAAGAGATGGGGGGTGGAGGGGTGCATAATATCGGCCCCTCCGATGATGGAAAGAGTAAACAGATATTTGTCTCGGGCGCTGAGAGCAGCACGGAACGTCTCCGCATCCGTTACGCCGGGGCCACTTTAGCCTTCCGAAGGCTGTAATGGTCCCTCTGCTCGTTGGCTCCATCCATCTTAGCTTCATCTCTGCAGCTCCATCTCCATCCACGGATTCGCCGCGGGCTAACGTTAGCATCACCGCAGCCTCGGTGTCCGTTGAAAATCTGCGTATTTGCACCTGTTGTACCGAACCCCCCCCCCCCCCCCTTCTAATTAAAGGCCCTCTCAGCTGTCACAGGAAGTCTGCCACAATAATATCACGGATATTGAATTAGCCGTTGCCGGTAAATGACGTTAGCGACGCGACATTTCAAACGCGCTCCTCCTGTCAATCAGCCTTAGCAGCTAATGGCTCATTCATTAGAAACAAATGGAACCATAAATAAAAAGAGAGGTAAAAACGGTGACGCTTATTGACTCATTAGGACGTGTCATTCAAAGACGCTGCGGAGTTTTGAGAGGCCGCCGCACCAGTTTCATGACCACCACAGTTCCCCTCGACACCCCAGTACAACCAGTCCATTTATCTCTCCGTCCCAGTATAAAAGTCCGTTTCTACGGCGTCTATATATTATGAGTTTGACGTGATCACTCATCAAGGAGCCGCTGGCCTGAGAACAGGTAGCTCACCTCTGTTCCACTTCAGTTACATCAGCCCCGAGTTGATCATTAGCCACTTTGCTAACAGCGCTAAAGGCTAAAGTTCACTTTTGCTTTAAAACACAGCAAACAAACACACAAACAAACAAACAAACAAACAAACAAACACCAGGACCCTGGTTTCCAGTGTGACAGCGAGGACACTCCAACACACACTCTCCTGGAAGACCAGCAGTTGTGAGGACTCGCCGTTTCATCCTCTGCTAACAGGTGAAACACAGGCCGGGGCCCCCAGTTGGCCCCCGGGAGTAGAGACAGAACACCAGCGGCAGGAAGCTGTGAAACACCTGCACCATCACAGAGGACACGTACCTGCGAGCGGGTGCTTCTCCTCCGTCAGCACATGTTGGCGGTTCCTCTTCCTCTCACACACACTCTCACACACTCCGCTGCTCCCCTCTTACAGTCATAAACTATGCAAATGACCTGCGCTGAGCCCGCGGTGGAGACCGTCGCCACGGTGATGCCGCCGCCGGGAGGCGCGCAGGTGGTGTAGGTTACAGACAAACATCCCCGAAGCTCACGAGGACTCTTCTTCAGGTCGCGTGCCACATTCCACCAGCAAACTTTGAGACGCCGTCACCTGTTGACCCAGCACAAATTATTCATAAGCTAATTAGCCGCAGAGCTCGTTAGTTTGATCAATTAGAGAGAACAGGGGGGATCATGGGAAATGTATTTATTTACCTCCGCGAGGCGGACGTGGCGAGACCGCGGGTGTTTATAGCAACTATATAATTTGGTAACAAGGGGGCGACGAGTTTATTATGCTAGGCGATAAAGGCTAATACTTAAGCTGCTCTGGGAGGACGCGATTATGGAGACGAGAGCAGCATTTAGCTCAGGAATAAACAGCAAATAAGTCAGAAATCAACACATTCTCATAAGACTCTGTTAGCTACGCATCAAACGTAGATGCAAGGCTAGGCTAGTCGCCTTTTGGATGATTAGCCACATTAGCCTCTACCTTCTGGAAGGTTAGCTGCATGCTAGCTCCACCTGAAGCTTGAACAGAAAGCATCTTTTAAACTTTAGCTTTGGCTCTAATACCGGTTTTCCTCCCAAGATTCCTGGGAAGTAACGACTGAAAACTCTGACAACTTTCCCGCCACCGTCGGGGAAGTTCACTGTGACACGTCGCGCATGCACGTGTTCGCGCTCGCGGGGCCCAGGTGAAACCTCCGCTGCCCAAAAGTAATTGCACGGACTAATGAAGTGGTGCCGCTGGAAGGGGCCGGCGTGGTGGAGCGTTCCCGCTGTTCCCAGGTCAGCAAACCCTGCGTTCCTGCAGCCATGCTAATGAGAAACGAGGCGCGGAGCAGCGCCGCCTGATCGTTTGTTTCATGCATACGTTAAACCTGGAAACCTGTCGGGAGGAAGTAAAAACCAGCTGAGGGGCCGAACCTGCATGAGAAAAGTTCGAGAATCAGGAAACCTGGCAGGAAAATCCGGCACTCGTGGCGGAATAGGGGAAAAGAGGTAGCGCGAGGTTAGCAAACGAGCTATGCAGGTACGGAGGCGGCGGCGGACAGCTGCCATTTTGAATTCTCGTCCGCCCTCGCAGCAGGCGGGGAGTCATCCTGGGGAAAATCCAGGGAAGGCAGAAAACGAGCTCCTGGCCCAGCGCCGGAAGACTGCTTCTATTTTAGCACCGGCACTGCGGTGGGAACGCCGTGTGAGGAAAAACAACACCTGACGCCTGAGATCCGCCAGATTAGCTCGCAGCCGCTGCCGAAACACCGTGGACGTGGGCTCGCTCTTATTTTTGTCTTCACCGACCAAATTTCCAGGCCCGGATGAAGGAAACCTTTCGAAAAGCGGGAATTCTGAGTCAGACCACCTGGTGGGGTCGGAACCCTTCATGAATATGGAGTGGAAGTGTGAATCTGGCCTTGAATCAGACGTAAACATCAGAAATTACACTCTTTTTTGCCGGCGTGCGAATTAACGTCTCTCCATTGATCCCCCCCCCAACATGGCCGTGAAGGAATTTCAAATTTTGCAACTAGCTGCAGAAATCTCGCCCGACTCGACATAAATCTGAATCCCAGCCGCATAATCCGAGGGTCAGTTAGCATCGCGCCGCCGCTTCCGCCCCGTTCGCAGCCTGTTTTCGCTGCTTTTCCATAAAACAACGGACATTCCCGGGAGGCGGGCGGCATTTCAAAGGCTGTGATTGAAGTCAAGAGGACTTCAGATGACAATTTAGCTCACGGGAGGGAAATTTATTTTGATGTCTCCCAGAGAGAACGTTGCGTTTAGCTTCATGCTACAAAAAAATGTCAGCAATAATTTGTTTCTACCTGCATGACAGCTGCTAAGTGTGGGTCATGCTACGCCGTTTGCTACTAGCTTACATCTGTGAGTCGCGGGTTTGGAAAATCAGCCCCTCTGAAAATCCTTGAAACAAAAGCCCTTTTTGTTGCCCCGCTGTGGCGTGCGTGCGGATCGCCCGTGATAAATGGGCTGACGGTCCCACCGGCCACAGCCAGGTGTGACACCTGCTGCCGTGCTGGCAAACACAACCGCAGAGGCGGCGGTGCCAGACCAGAACTCTGCCAGAATCCTGACGTGGGCGGCGATGACATCATCCACGGTTTGAGGGTCCTGCTGGGGGGCTCTTGATTAGCCTGGACGGTTGCTAGCAGGTCCGCTCACGCCTCCCATCACCCAAATATTTGATGTTTTATTCCCCGAGGTCACTGAAGTACAGATCAGACCCCCCCCGGGCAAGCATAGCGACGCACCGCTAGCACTACGGAAGCCGTTGACGGTGCAGGAACAAATTAAGTCGTCAAATTGGCCGCGGCATCATCACGTGATGGAAGTCTGGCGTGCAGAAGCGTTGATTTGGACCCATCGACGTGTCAGAGATCCTGGTTGTTCTCCGGGCTTTGATGGAAAAGAACCTCTTTGTTCAGACAAAAATCTCTAGCAAGGCCTAAAAAGGCTTCTTCCATCAGCTACATTTTTTCTATTTTCAAAACTCCGACGCATATTGTGCGAAGGCATCGGTTCGATATCTAATTAGCCTCCCAAACCAGATTTTTAAAGTGCTCGAGGGCTTCAGACACCGGCGGACTGTCAACATGGGGGGGGCGATTTTTGATGCCCCGTCGGAAAATATGAGTCCTTGTTGACGAAATTCCAGCAACCAAAAAGTGTGAAATTCCGCCTTTCTGGACAGATTCGGAGGGTGAAGTCCAGCGAGGAACCTTGCCCCGTTCTGAAATTGATATTATTTGTGATACTGTAAAGCCTTCAGGGTGACGTAGTGTTTTAATTTGGTGAGTAGTTTGTTCTGCCCTCTGTTTATGGTTGCACATCAAGGAAAAAGGCAGGGTGCTAATGGCAGGGTGCTAATGGCAGGGTGCTAATGGCAGGGCGCGTTCCCGGCGTAAGTACCCCGCCGGCCCGGACACGGATTTAATGCCACCTATCGCACCGGCGGAGGCGGTTTCCAGTTTCTTTGGGGCTTTTCAAAGTAAAACATGTGGAATTTCAGGAAAGTTCGCAGCAGGTACAAATTAGCCAAGCAGAGTTTAGCCGTTAGCATTTTGTCCGGTTACGGCACAAACGCTTGCATGGTGATGGATTTTTGGCTGCTCTCACAGCTGGGAGAAAACTGCAGCGCAGTGGAGCAGTTTTTCTCAGGCTAAAGAGAAGCTAGCATCCACACAGGTGGTGCAGAATGATCTGGGAGCCGCCGCCCAGCTCTGAACTGGAAACACCAAATCAACTGGTTTCTTTTCTGCTCGTGTTCGGGAACAAGACGATGTGATCCACCTCGGAGCGAGAGGAGCGGAGGAAAAGCCGGCTGCAGGACGTTTGCACGCTAATACAGCAACGCTAATACAGCAACGCTGATACAGCAACGCTGATACAGCAACACTAATACAGCAACGCTAATACAGCAACGCTATTACAGCAACGCTAATACAGCGGGCGTCGCAGCATCTGAACTCCACGACACGTTCCACAAACGATGTCCCGAAAATACCCAGTAAAAGATTTATAAGATCGCTCCGAAAGCGTCGCGCAGCCGTGTCGGAGACCGAGCTATAAAAGTCTCCAGCTAAAGGGCAACATCATATATTTTTATCATGTTCACCTCACAACTCCGCCGCTCTAGCTAACAGAAGCCCGGTCCACCGTTCAGACCAGCTCTTTTGGTCCAATCGGTCCAAACTGGACTTTATTGTATCGTCCGCCTGTGAAACGACCAAAGCATCAAAGCAGCGACAATACAGCCGCTGTTTCTCTCTACTTGAAGAAATCAAAAACCATCAAATTGCTCATCGTTGCCTCTGGCAACAGTGGAGAGAAGAGAGCAATTTTGGATATTAAAGAACAGATCCAAGTCTGAGCCAGAGCCAGACGATGGCGCCTACTTTTGGGATCAAAGGGAGTTCCGAAAGGTCCAAGCGGCAGGATAAAGCTGCACAAACGTAGCGCGGCGCTGACGCACACGCTAGGCGCGGCTGACGTCTCCCATCAGACCGTTAAGGCGACAACTTGTGTCTCTCATGTTTGTTTAGAGAAGCCGCAGCACCGGAACGCCGACGGAGGTCGGATCAGCCCGGCAACAGGAAAACAACAGTGCGCAGCTTTTATCGAGCGCGGGAAAAAGCTATTTAGCATGCGCTAAAACATCCTTTCACCTTTACACCAATTAGAGGCCGCGTAAATATTCCGCCGAAAGTGACTTCAAAGGATCGGTTTGCCGTTAGCGAAGCGTCCTTTTAGCCAAACTGGCGAGATGAAAGACTTGACGGGCAGGAAGAGTCATGAGGCCCACGCTAATACAGCAACGCTAATACAGCAACGCTAATACAGCAACGCTAATACAGCAACACTAATACAGCAACTCTAATACAGCAATGCTAATACAGCCACACATTTGGTAAAACAGCCGCTAGCGTACTTCACCAGGGGGAGGGAAGTTTAAGCCCAACATGACCGCGTCATGCTAACCGTCCAGCTAACCCTTCACGGAGCTCCTGATAATGCTGCTGCTAATGGAGGCTCCAGAACGTCCTCGGAGGCTCCGTTAACGCCCCGAAGGTCAGAAGGTGATCGGACGACTCGGAGTGACACTGCCAAGAGCTGCGGGGATGAAGGAGCGTTAGCAAAGCCAACGCTGAACCGCGGGGGGTCTCCTCACCGCCCCGTTTGCGTTGTTCCACGTGGGAAGTTGCAAATTTCCTCCAACCTCAAATGGAAAACGGGAAACTGAGGTTTGGGTTTAGTGGGAGAAATAATCCTGTTACGGAGGCGTGTTTCTGTATCCGTGAGCTGCTTCGTGTGCTCGTCGCAGGTGCGAGCCGCTGGATCGGCCTGATCCGAACAGATGCATCGTTTTCAGTCTGGGGGCGACGACAGAAGCTAAAGAAAACAGAACCGTCTTCATTTTCTGGACTATATTTGTGCTGCACCTGCTCCTCTCTGTCCTTTTGTACATTTAGCATTAATATTCACAAAGAAGTGGCTGTTAGCATGCATGCTAACAGTTAGGGGATCACAACTCTTTCTGGAGCTCCTTTAGCGCACAGGTGAAACCCGTCGCCTTTAGCTACAGTTCACTTCACCGTATTTATGCCGTCACGTAGCGGGTCGCGACCTTGGACCACTGTGGAGGAGGTGAAGGTACTCCATTCCATTTTATACGATAGCTTAAACCAAATTAGCCAAATCAAATAGGATAGTTGGATCATGGCTTTAAATGAGGTCGTGGAGCGGCTGCAGCACCAGTAGCGTGATGTAGCCGCGCCCGCTATTACGCAGCTTCACCGTCGTTTCAACAAATGAATTAGGAATGAAACAGGAATGAATTAAGCATGAAGCGCTAACGCGGCGCTCGCGTTAATGCAGGAGCTGCAGATCCCGACGCGGCGGAGCAATCTCGCGCCTTCAATTATACATATCAAACCCGCCTTCCAAATGTGTTCGCTTCACAATTAAATGGCAATTAATATTCCCGCACTGATGTTTACGATACCGCCAGGATGCAAACATCTGAGGCTTCACCACAGGCAGGAAGGACGACACAAAAAAGGTCGCTCCGCGGGGGTAATTTGTCAGCGCGCCGCCGCTTGAAGCGGGGTGGCAATTACTGCCGCGGGTATCTGCTGTGGGCAACGGAGGGGAACGGAGCTGATAACTGTTTCACCGAGGCTAGCAGCAACATCCTGCAGCCCAACACTTGTTCCCGCATCAAAAGACCCGGTTTAGAGAACGGGCGCTTTTAGCTCCCGGCGTCAAATCTGTGGGGGGAGCTGGAGGCCCCAACCCACGTGGCCGCGGCGCCCCCGGCCATTTATCGGGGAGCGACGCAATTCCGGGCTAAAAGAGCGTCCGTGTGATGAAAGCTGAGCCATTTATGAAGGGATGAAGGTGGAAATCTACAATCTGCTGTTTAGCTGCCGCTAGCAACGGTGCGCGTCCTGTGTTAGCTGCTAATTGCTACTAGCTATACATCATTAAAGATTTCAGTGACTTCAGTTGGGGCCATTTATTTATCCTGACCTCTGCAGGGTCGCGGGGAACTGGGACCCACGCCGGCGCCATGATGCTAAATGGGACGGGCGTTTGGCTATTTCACGCCATTTTGGATCACGTTAACACCGACGGGAAAATGAGCGCGACCGACGAGGATGACACACAGGTCTGTGAAGAGAAATAAAGGTAAATAGAGGGATTATTTTAGCGGGCTAACTCGACTGACGACGGACTGGACAAAGGGCTGGAGGAGCCTTGGCGTTCCCTCTGAGACCCACCCCCCTTTTATTCCTCTCGCTCCCCATTCAGGAGCTTTGCAGCTCTTTGTGTGTCGCTCCGTGTGAAGGAATGCACCCACCCACCGCCCCCCTCCGGAGAGTAAACTCCATGAAACGTCAATTTCAAGCAAGGAAGAAAGACTCGGAGTCCGGCGGCGGCGGCGAGGAGGATGGACGCCGCGAGAGTGTTTGCTAACGGTTTTTGGGTGAAGGGAAGAGCGGAGAGAAATCCTTCCAAATCCCGGAGCAAAGTGGCGCGTTCCTGCGCGTTTTCTGCTCCAGGCGAGCGCGGGAAGCATCCGCCGAAGTGCCGCAGGAAGCGCGGGTGAGGAAGGTTAATGAACCCACCTTTTCCCATCAGCTCAGTGGGCGATTTTATGGGCGAAAAAATTAATTGCTCGTGACAAAAAACAGTGGCGAGCGGAGGAGCCGCCCCTCCCGCATCCTGCGAACAAAAACATTTCCCTCGCATGTTAGCGCGCGGCTAGTTGCGTCCCGCGCAGAAAGTTGTGTCAACACACGCAACCAGGGCGACGACTCCGCCGTCCCTGACGAAAACACGACGCCCACAAGCGGCGAACGCGGTGGCGGGCGGCTTCCCGCCGCCGTCCGCTCCTTGCCTGTCGTCTCTGGAGGAAACAGGCGAAATGACGAGACTCCATCAGCTCAACAATCTCTGCCCTCGTCAAGCGTTAGCATCTGTAGCGCCGCGGGGCTTCCTGCTGTTTTCACGCACTGCAGCAAGATGCTCAGAAACGCTAATGGAATCGTTTGCACCCGTCTCTCCCGCTAGCGAGGCCCGCGATTAAAACGACATCTTTTAGCATTTTCCCGTTAGCGGCATATTGACCTCATTAATCACGCCGCTAAACGCCTTTTTCCCTTTTTTCCGGATGGGTCAGTCTGATGAACTGTTTTGTGTGTTTGCTGGAAAACCACAAAGGTCTGAGCCGGAATCATTAAGCTAATAAAGAATATGGAGTTTTAATAATTAACATGCTGCCATATGATTGCGTTCATTGATCCACAAGGAAACCGTGGCGACGAGCTACTGCATATAAATGAAACATTAGCTGTTTGACTAAATAAACCGAGACGAAAAGATCGAAACCTGAGGGATGCTAATGGAGGATGCTTCTGCAGATAAACTCAGCGCTCCCAACTTCGTATCTAATCCCGGGGAAAAAAAAAACACCTGAAAGAGCCAAGAAAGTGTGATAAAATATCTAAAGTGGAGGTCAAAGCCAAACAAAGCCGCCCCGGTGATTTAACAAAGGTTATAGACACTCCTGCCACCGGACCAGCTGAAGGATTGCCATGGCGACACAATTAAAGCGCCATCCATTCGCTCTAATGGCCACATTTGGTGGAGGGATGACGGATTTGAATCCGATAAAGTTGCACTTATTATAGCTCAACACTTGCCTTTTAACGCCACCTTGAACCCGCGGACAAATTACCCAGAACCCCGCTGCCGTGAATTATTCAGCGTCCTATATTGGAAACCAGAGGCCTTCCGATAAAACTTCCCCGAGAAAAGGGGGAAGTTTTGCCACCATCGGCTGCCTCCGAGACCCAATTATTTGATTTCAAACACGCTGGAAAAGGCAGGAAAACCTGATAAATTAAGAAGAGAAAGAAAATAAAAAGATTCTCTGAGCTTCCGTCTAAAAGTATCTCAAAAGTACCTTCTAACGTCCCTCCACCAAAGTAAACCGATTGAATTAACTCTGCAGTATCATATAAACGTAGAGTTTCATCCGTCTCCTCTCCGCTGAGGCGTCCTGGGGGGGGGGAAAGACTTAATTGACAATATTTGCGCAGGAACACGTAACCAGCGATGGCGTAGATTGGCTTTAAAAAACCCATTTGGTGGGACACGCGTAATTATGGAGCTACACGCAGATGCTCGGGGTGATACGGAGGTTCGCTTAATTCGATGTGGGCGCATCATTTGTCCTGCGGGAGCTCCCCCCCCGCAGGAGCCCCCCCCCCCGCAGGAGCCCCCCCCCCCACCGCAGGAGCTCAGCGCACATTTCGTTAGACGCTAATTTCAGACATCCGTCGCGCGAGGGGAGCTGCGGGAACGCGCCTCCGTCCGACCCGCCCGCCGCTTTAGTTGCTGTCTGCACGTTTCAGGCAAAGGTTGTGGTCCTTGGAGTGCCTCCTGGAACCAGGACTGGAGGTGGATCTAAGGGGAACGGGACCCAGGGACGCTGGACCGTGACATTCCGAGTCCGTCTCATCAGTTCTTGCGATTCCAGGAGGGAGCCTCAGACGACCCTGGCTACCTCCTCCAGCTATCCCTAGAGAAACAGAGATGGTCCGGGGTTAGATCAGTGGCACGGTCCCTCCGGTGTGTCCTGCTCTGCCTGGTTCTCCTTTTCCTGGTGCGATACGAGTATTTCCGACTTCGCTACAACTACAAAAAGTTTTCCTCTCAAGCCCGGAGTCTTTTGCTTAAATTGCTCCCATGACAGGGCCCACTGGGTTCACTGGTGTCTGATCTTGTGGAGACACTGCAGCCTCAAAGGCTTGAGAGACTTGTCTTCTTTAGGTCCTCCTGGGACAGAGAATACCACAACTGTCTCAATATGAATGAATCGCCGTTCTTCTCCGCTGGAATAGGTCTTCAGATGCTCTGTGGTCATTAGGTTGGATGGGAGAGCCAGGGATTTTTGACTGGGATTCATATCTCAAGAGAGAATGTAAGGTCACCGGAGATGGCGCCGTAATGAGGGAGGGGCTCCGGAACCATGGATCATGTGTCTCAGCAGCGGCGCCCGTAACACAGATGGATTTACAAGCTTAGCTTTGGTGATAAATGCTTCCACCTGACCAGAATTCACCGCCAATTAATGACAATGAAGATGCAAAAAAAGGAGGTCAGGAGCTCCTTTGTGGACGACATTTTGGATTCTGATTCAGAAAATCCAAGAATGACCCTGGGCCTTGGTGGTTCTGCTCTCGCTTTAGATATTCTCCACAACTTGTACAGAGGTAGCATCACTGAGACGCACAGCGCGAGCAAAGCACAATAGACAATATCCTATCATGGATCAATAGCCCCCAACCCTAGCACTAGCCCTAGCCCTAGCCCTAGCTCTAGCCCTAGCCCTAGCACTAGCCCTAGCCCTTGCACTAGCCTTGCAGTAGCCCTCGCACTAGCCCTAGGCCTTGCACTAGCCCTAGCCCTAGCACTAGCCCTAGCACTAGCCCCAGCACTAGCCCTAGCACTAGCCCTTCCACTAGCCCTAGCACTAGCCCTTGCACTAGCCCTAGCCCCAGCACTAGCCCTAGCACTAGCCCCAGCACTAGCCCTAGCATTAGCCCTACCACTAGCACTAGCCCTAGCTCTAGCCCTAGCCCTAGCACTAGCCCTAGCACTAGCCCCAGCACTCGCCCCAGCACTAACCCTAGCCCTAGCACTAGCCCTAGCCCTTGCACTAGCACTAGCCCTAGCACTAGCACTAGCTATTCTGTCCACTGTCAGTCAAGGCCATTTTTATAGCGCTGAGATCTGCTGAGTGACTCGAACTTCGAAATCAACATTTTTCACTGGAAGAATGAGCGAACTCCTTGTTTCCAAGTGTCCTTGTCGCAAATGAACGTTAGTGTTGCCTTGAAACCATCTCCCACACAGGGCACCAACCCCGTCCCTGACCCAGAATCCCCCTCATAGAGGACCGCCAGGACCAGAGGACTCAAGGCTATTTGGCCGTACCGGCTGCGTCAGGAGGCGCCGTCATCTCTGACATTTGCACGAGGCTTAAAAAGTGAGCGCGGAATAAAGCGCCTCTCCCGCCCTCTCCATCTGTCTGACAGTTCAATTTCCTGTGCAAAGCTTTAATTCAGAGCATCCTCTCCACCCCATATCTGGAATTTCCATCTCGCAAGGTCATCCGGGCGCGCAGAAGAAAGGGCCGGCGCGCAGATATCCATCGGCGGCACTATTTCTTATTTTGCCCTTGTGCCACCTCAAACCCCGAATAGAACAAAAGCGCGTTTGTGGAGGGTCATCTTTACCTGCGCGCCACGATCCCCCCGCAGGCTTTTAGCTCCGAGCCCAACGATAAAGCACGGAACGTTAAAGGAAGCGAGGACGGGAGCCACATCTCGGAGCGCCGCCACTCCTGCTGGGCCATTCCCGAGCTCAGCCAGCACGAGCTGCGAGAAGAAAAAGCCACCCTAATTGATACGGCCCCCTGTATCGATACGGCAATGTCGGCTATCGCGCAACCGCGACACATCCCAACGCACGCGCGCAGCAACGCACACATCGGAAGAATGTTTTATTGATCCGAGAAATAGGCTTAAAGTAATTGCCTAAGGTCAATCTGGCCAGATAAACTGTTTTCGTGCTTCATTAAAGGGAAACACAACTTCTCCCCTCCGTCATTTAATGCGAGTTATTGACTCTCGGTCCCGTGACATTTGGAGACAAAAGCAAACTCCTGCCGAGTTTTCCGACGGCCCGATGGCGTTGCCCTTTGTCCGGAGGAAAACGCCTTTTTCGCCGGCGCTGCCATTCGAGGAGGACGGATGGATGTTGATCCGGGCTCGACGGACCGCCCTTCCAAACCGCGGACCTCCGTTAAAAAATGAGAGTCCGACATCGGTCGATGGAAGTCAATGTTGGCCTTGAAAATGGCGTGGGAAAAATGGCACAATGTTCGTTGACGGAGGCAAAGGTAACAATCAAATGAATTAAATTAACATTTTGGACATCAACGACGTCAATACAACAATCGGTTTCATGCCCGTTTCATCCCAGTGAGGGATCGAGCGTTTGGCGGACGCCAGGATCGATGACACGGCATCGAGCTCCTGCCTCCGCGGCCCATTCAAAAACCACCTTCCCTGATGAAATATAATTAGATTCCTCCGCAGAATGAAAAAGGTATTTCGGACAAAGGCAACGGAAAACGTCGGTTCGGGATCCGTCGCCGCTGAGGTGCTTCGGAAAAGGGAGAAAACTGAAATTAGCTTTAGAAAGAATGAAGATGGAAACCAATCGCACAATCTTTGTTTCTCTCTGCATCACCACCAACTCTGATTATTATAGAAAATTAAACCCACAATTCACTGGATTGGCGATGGAAATATTGCTATTTTATGATTCCCAACCTCCTTCCACTCTGCAAACTTTTAGATTAACCTCGAATAATTAAGGAGCCGTCGGAGCGAATGACTGCTAGTAAAGGGGAAAGATCAGTGATTCAAGCCAGTGAATTAAAATTACAACCAAAATGATCTTTTTGTCCCTCAGAATTGTCTTGGGCTAATTTTCCGTAATGTTTCCATAATGTTGATAATAGAACCACATGTAGATTTAAGCTAGTTTTCCCTCAGGATGTGGCTAGTTTAGCCAGTTCCCATTCATTTCCCTAATGTAACCGGGATTGCTGGAGCCTGGCATGGAAATTGCTACCCCATCAGAGACCCCCCCACCGACCAGAGGAACATTTAGAACCTCCAATCAAGCTAATGCGCATGTTCCCGAACAACGAGCAGAAACCAGACCATCCGCACAAAAGCGTGACTGCTAATAATTGGAACCCAGTCCTGGACTCATGGAGGACCAGGTTGGGCTGCAAACTAATGACGGGTGAAATCTGGCCATCGAAGCTCCGCCCCCTTGAGGTTTACCCTCTATTCATCTTCATTTAGAAAGAGGTTTGGTAATTATTTTGCATATTCATGAGCTTTGTGCGGTCACATCGTGCCGCTGCCTGGCCACGCCCACAAACAGAACTCGCCCTGGAGGCAACCGCTTAACCTTGTCCTCGCAAAACTCGGAACAACCCGTTGTACATTAGGAGCAGCTAACGGCCAGCAGGCTGAGGAAGAAATTGCCTCTTCACGGTCCCCACATGAGGGATGAAGACGAGTGCGAAGAGTCCACTGATGTCATTGGGAAAAGTGTTATTCCCGTCTTTATCCGCTGCACGACCCCACGGAGGGGAAACGTTGCCAATCCAGCTGCTGCGGTGGCTCAGTGAAGGCCCTCCCCCCCCCCCCCCGGTACTGCAGGGACACGTCGCACCTTAAATTCTTCTGGCCATCAGCTGAAAGTACGGACCCATTTGAGATACACAGCTCTGTTTTTCCTATTTTCTCTGTTGTCTACCACCCATGTGTTGCAGCGCGTCATGTTTGCTAACCAAACACCTTCTAATTAAATCCAAAGTGACTGACTGTAAATATAAGTAATGACTGTCCCTCGTCGCTCGTTCGGATCTAAATTCAGAAGTCGCTTCGCCAACCGGATGAGAGTGTGCTGAGGCACAAACGACGACCCTCAGCGTGTTGACGCCGCGGACAGGCGAGGCAGACGCACAATGAGCCTCTGAGGCTGAATATCGGCTCCAAGGACCGTTGAACGGCTCTCTTTCAAATCATTCGGAGAGAGAAGGACTCCAAATTTCCCCCTCAGTCAAAACCGGAGGTTGATCGGAGGCTCTAAATTACCCTGAAGTGTGAGTGTGTGAGGCTCCGGCAGCTTGGGAAGAGTGGCGGTACGAGAAAATCACGCTAACGTTTCAACCACGGCACCTTTTCACAGGGAGAAAACAGCCAAGTACCCTGGAGCTCACCACAAGAAGCTCTTACAGAGGAAAAGCAAGATCCTTTCATCCAAAATGTCTTTCCAGTCAACGTTTCCCCCCATGCAGCCTGAAACAGCCGTCCTGCTGCTGCCCTACCCCAATATCGTTTGTGTAATTATCCAAACTATTAATATGGACTCTAAATTGATCCCATTGATCCCGTCTTCCAGACGACATCTCTGCTTCTCATGAAGAAACCCCGACCTTTCCGGGCGCTCCGCCACCCGGCTAGCAAACATCCACTTAGCAAGTTTATCGCCGACGTCCAACCGCGCTGTTCCTCGCCAACATCTGTGATTTGGGACGCCGACCCGCTGCAGCCTCCATGATGAGAGCAGACGCCTTCATATTAGTGGGAGCTTCCCAATAGGAACCCTCATTAGGCCGCTGGAACACAGCGGGATGCGATCCACAGGACCCACACAGGATCCAGACGCATGTACGTCTTTAACGCGCCGACGGCGACAAACATCGTCCCAACTGGGTTTTCCGTAGAGGCACCGACTGAAATCCACAAAAGGTCGAGTTTAATAATTTGGCGAGATCGTCAGTGCTCCAAACGCTTTAAATCCAGACATGTCACAAAGGGAAACATCAGCATTCGGTCCGTCCATACAGAAGATTTAAGCACGGCGACGGACTACGGTGGTCCGCCGCACTGACGCTATCACCAGAGCTGATCTACAATATGCTGATTCTATCATAATAAAGAAAATTGGCTCGATCCCTGAGGAGAGGGACCTTAATAGAAAATAATTCTGCCCTTGAAACCCCGCGGGCCCAGCTTTGATTAGATGATGCTATCTTTGTTTGGACTTGAGCATCTGGGGCAGGACCATGTGCTCATATATTTAATTAAAATACCATTGCCTGCTCTGACAAAAGGGTACTTATCTCATCACAAGTGTGCACCCCTGGATATTTTTTTTAATTCAAAAGATTATCTCAGCGATTGGCTGCAGAGGTGTGATGGATGTGGGGGCAGTGGCGAGCGTGGAATCTATTGGCGCGTCAGAAAACTGGCGTGTCTGCTGTCCACCTTGACTGCGGGCCAGATATCATCGCGCCGCTCCACCTGGCCACGAGACAGAAGGACGCTAGCTTTATCGCTGCAGTTTCATGCACGGAGAGGAGCGGGGGGGCATCGGTTCACAGCCGTTTCTGTGGCCACGGCGGCAAAAAAATTGTGTCGCTGATTGTTTGAGAAGTGACCTCTTTGGGCCAGAACCTCAAGTGTTTTGGACAACAGGAAGCTATAGAAATGGAAGCAAATCATCTTCAGTGAGGTAGATCCTACCCCGGCAGGACCACAAGGAGACTCAAGTGCACAGATGGACGGCGTCCAGTCGGTTGGTTATTTGGGTGGAGCGGTTGGTGCCCAGATGACCCGAAACATGTGACCGAGCTCAAAGCACAACGGTTTGGGTCTGTGGCGTTGGGGGGAGCTTCTTTATGCTAAAGAAGCAAAAATAACGAGCTCCACGTCCTTGGGTTTTTCTCAAGTTTACCAGTTTATGGCAAATTTATTACAAACCAACCCGAAGGAGTCGGCTGTGCAGCTTTGATGTCAGCATATATTGGTTCACCTGGTGGACCAAATAAAGAGGAATCCAACACGATATCCCCGACCTTCCATAATGTCAAGATAAATATCAGTTTTAATCTTGTTCTTAGTATAAAAAGTCAAGGTACGCTAGGGTCCTGATCGTTACAACGAAATACACACGATACAGGTTAAGAGTCAACATTCCTGTCATCACATGACCGGGATGAGCAGAGCGGAGCCGCAGGTGATCTTCATCACGTTGCAGTAGTTTACCTGCTTATTGAGTCCATGACTAACTCCATCCTGTGACCCGCAGTAACACACATTCCCTGGACGGTCATTACCGCCTTCCTGACTGCACCGCTGCTCCTCCTGTGGCCTAATGCACCGAAAATGATGCTCTAAATTAACTCACAGGGGACTTTTGTTCTCCTGGATGTAAACTGTTTCCCTCCCCGCGGATGTTGTCAGGCGCTGAAGGGGCGCGAGAGGTTTTACTGCTTATGGTTTCGATTCTGAAAACACGGCCATCACAGACGGGGCGAGGCGTGACCACCATGAGCCAAGAGTGCGAGATGTCGAGCCATGCAGGGAGGCTAGCAATGAGAATGAGGCTTTAGCCTAAAAACACCGAGAGTTTTTGGTATTTTAGCTATCTGGTTTGAAAAATTCCCTCCTAAAATTCGCTAACCTCCAGATAACACTTTATTGGGGGGAACGTTCCGAAGCTGCAGCTTCTTCTAGCCCAAACCTGACCCTCTCTGATCCCCTTGAGGGCCAAACCTTGGAAAAATCTCCACCCCATCTTAAATCGATGTTATCTGGACTGAAATAATCACCAGGGTAACGTCTGTTTCGTGCCCAGGCCGGCAGGTTCCTCTGACACATGGTGCTGGAGACCACATCGATTCACCCGAGCTGCAGAATCCTGTCAGAGTTAACAATTGATTTTTGTCTCACCGGGGGACGAGTATGAAATTTGTTGTTTTGCGTGTCCTGTCAGCGCAGCTTGTAGTCCTTCATGGTCGGCGCTCAATGTTAAAGCGCTCTGATTGGTCACAACTAAACCATCTTAAGTTTATCATTTCTAATCAACTTCCTCAGGTTTAAGCAGACGCTCAAAGTTGAGTTGGTTTTTACCTGACCTGGGACACATTAGGGTCAGGGTTAGCACCTAGCTAACTAGCATCCAGCTAACCAACCACGGAGGACTACTTTGTTCACCCTGGACCAGGAAAAGCAGGAAACTCACCAGTTGATGCTCAATGTTACGGAGACCTTGATCCACTGCGGAGGCGACTGGTTGGAGTTAAACTGGGATCCATGCTGGATTAGAGGTGAGATCCCAGGAGGACCGGACACCGCTGGAGAACAGGTGAAGGAGAAGTTGATGTTGCCCTCAACTGTCAGCAACAAGGACACCTCCAAACGAGACGGCCTGCCAGCCAGAGCCTCCCCCGGGCCCTTCCCAGCCTAAACCGCTCCATCAGAAACATCTGCTTCTTTGTCTGCTAAACGGCTTTCTGAGTCTAAATAAATCAATAATGGAGAATCGAGGAAGATTTAATTATCACGAGACGCACGGCTGGATAATGAAATACGAGTAACGGCTCCCTGAGCAACAAACAAGGAGACGGAGACCGATGAATGAATAATCGCGCCATTAAAATCAAACTTTTCACAGCTGGAAGGCGGAGAGTCAGCTCTTCAGGAGGCTAGCTGCTCATGCTAGCAACAGAAAAGTTCTCTCCTGACCATTGTTCAGCTTTTGGCCTCAGTAAACGCCTGACTTGTGCTTCGACTCGTGCGTCGTCATCGCGCCGGTTGTGCCGCGCAAGCATGTTCCCGTTGGCGCCCGAGGCGGCTCATGAGCTAGCATAACAGCTAATTAATGAAGTGCACAGGGACCGGGGTCCCGTCTCCAGCACATTTGATGACCGTCCCGGTTTATAAACGTCAATCAGCGCGTGGCGGTGACGAGTTCCGTCTGTCCACCCGAGTCATATCTGCGGGGGGGGTTCGGGGTCGGTTTGGGGATTTGAGCTGCGCATCGCTGACAATTTCCCTCCATGACTCAGCCGTCAATCACAGCGGCAGCTCGGCAGGAGTGGGACCGATATATATATTTTTTTTATTAAAACTTTCTATGCAGCATCGGCGGGTAAACAGAGTCTGAGTCACACAACAAAACCCAGTTACCTTTGAGTCACTGTTTGCTTTCATTTCCTCATCCAGAGCTCATATAAAATGGAATTTTTGTTATTTAAGCCTCCATCTACAGACGGGTCGGGGCAGCCCAGCAACTCCCCCCCTCAAAGGATGAGAAAGGGTCACAGAATGCTTCTAATTAAAGGTAATCATCAAAGTAAAGTAAGCCAACAGAAAAGAGATTTTTAAACTATTTAGGGTTTTAGAGGGAAATGAACGACCAAAAAACAGCAGCTTAAATAAAAATTATACAGGAAAGAAAATCCATTTCAAACTCTTTCCTGACGTCCAGCGCACAGAAACATCCCAACATTCCATTTCTGAGCCAAATCATCATTTTCACTCTCTGCTGCCGAAATAAATAAGTCCCAAAAGCAAAATCATGTCCTCTAAACTACCAACGATGAGTTCTTTAAATAATCAGTGTTCCGCTGTGCAGATGTAAAGCTAATGTGACTTCATTTACAGCTCCACATCTGGAGCATCATTACACAAGCGTCAAAGATTCCAGTTGCCGTACTCACCTCCTTTCATGCTCGTTGCCGGGCCGACTGGCGTGACCCGTGCACGGCTTATCAAGTAAAACACACAGAATCTGTAAAGAATTCATTGGTTACACAAGCAGAGATATTGAAATATTTATTACAGCTTATGAAATCACTGCTTCTACCACGAAGCAGAGCAGAGAATACAGAGCACAAACGTCCGAGAGGCCCAAAAATATATTATTCTGCGGTTAAACGAGAATTAACGGGTTCAGAGAGTGAAAACATCCCATCGTCTATATAAAGGATCACCGGATCAATGAGGAAAAGTGTTACAAGAGGAATAAATAAGAGGCCGTAATCAGGAATAAAAGTACCGCCGAAGCTTCCATCCTCCATTTTATTCAAATAAATAAACAGAATTCAACAAAAAAAGCGGAAGAAATGAAAAAGACTTTTCTCACTCTTTATCTTTAATAAATCCAACAGATTTTCCATACAAGCGTCTGGGGTTCACTGAAAGCTTCCCCACAATGCCGAGGGGCGGAATATATTCTTTATATAACCTCCCTCCGAGGGAGCGCCCCCTTCAGGTAACCCGAACCGTCTCCATGACGACCTGTGAAAAAAGCTCCGTCAGATACAGTAAAAAATGGAAAATGGCAAAAGAGATGAAACCAGGAAAAGGAACCGCGTCACACGGAAAAGAGCTAGGCTGCCCGTCGGTCTTCCTTCTGTTTTGTCGGGTGTTTTTTTTTGCAATTTCATCTTTCCGGCGAGGATAAATGATTTTTTTAAATTATTTTTTTTTAAAAAGAGAGCGAGACTGGTTTGAAAATGGGAGAAAGGCCAGCACAACAGAACAAAATTGGCTCCTAAACACTACGTTTACAGAGACGGAGGGTTCGCTCGGAACAAAAAAAGCATACTATTATGTGCAGTGCTAGTTATCTGTACAATTACATAGAAATATCTCATAATTCTCTCATTAGGTGTTTCTCCCTCTTTTAACAACTGTTGTTACAGTATGAAGAAAAGAAAAAAAATAACAGCTATGCTTGAAAGCATACAATCAATAATTCCTTCATGGTACTTCTTCAGAACTGGTATTTTTATGTCTTTTTTCCATTGAAGAGACACTTCAGCCAACAAAAATGTGCTGCAACTCACCAAAGAGGAGGAAAATCTTCCAAAAGTCACTGTGGATACAGAAGTATAATAAAATAGTCTCTTCCACTCCCCCTTTTATACGGCCAGAGCCGCATCGCTGTAGACTTGTCAGTTATTTTGGAGTGACGGGCTATATCTGGGACACCTAAAATTCCCGTGTGGGCGACCGTCTCTTTTCACACGGAGACAAAACACACTGAACCACACGGGGTTTGAAGGGAGGAACACAACATTGACAATTTCCTGTGAAGTCTATTCAAACCATCCGGCCCAGATTGGAGAGATTATAATCCAGAGGACAGTTCTTGGTCCGGCCTCAGCATCCAGGACGCAACAAAACCCAAAAAAAACAACAGAGGCTACGACCGCCGACCACTGATGGATGAGAAGGTGAGGACTGTGGTGGTAAGAAAGGTGGCGGAGGAGAGCGTCGGGCCTATAGGCTGGTGACCAATTGAGAAGGCTCCTGGTGCCCCTCGTCTGGAGATAAATCCTCCTTGTTGGGGGGTACGATGAAGCCATCGCTGCTCCCCCGGCCCAGGTGGTAGTAGGAGTGCAGCTGGTGGAGGTGGTTGCGTGAGCCCAGGTTAGGCATGCTCTTGTAGTAAACATCATCCAAGCTAGCCTCTGGGCTCTTGTTGTCCCCGCCGTCCTTGGAGTCGTCGGTGGACTCGGCAGACATATCTGGCAGGCCGGACAGCATGGGCATGCTGGTGTAAAGGGAGTCTCTCTGGTGGCTGTGGCTGGGTGACGAGCCCTCGTCCTCGGTGTGCTCGTTGGTGAGCAAGGGGAAGAAGCTCTCGCTGTTCTCCTGGGGGATCCTCCGTCGGGATGAGGAGGAAGTGGTGGCGGAGGAGAAAGAGTGGTGAGGCAGGGGCAGCGGCGGTGGTACCGACTGGTGGAGGTGGTTGTGAGGATTGTCCGCCGCCGGCAGGGACGGGGGAGGTCTTTGGGGCAAAAGGGGGGCGTTGGACTCCTCGCGGATCAACTCTAGCCCCAGGCCTTCGTCGTGGTGTGGCCCGAAAGCGGGGTGGTCGTCGAGGCTAAGTGCGACGTTCATGCCCATCCCCATCCCCACCCCCAAACCCATTCCATAACCGCTGTCCTTGCCGCCATTGCTAACATTATTGACCAGCTTGTTCATCAGGTTCCGGTTCTGTTCACTAGAGCGCTCGTGGGAATTGTTGAGGTAGGAGGGGATGTAATTGGAGGTCAGCTCCTTCAGGATCTTCTTCTCCAAGGTGGTCTCCTTGTGGTTGTAGCCCCGGTCAATGATCTGGACGCAGTCACTCATGTAGTCAGCACTGGCGATGCTGTAGCTGTTGCCATGGTTACCATTCAGTGGTAGAGTATCCATGATACTGGTATCCCGGGCATTGTTCAGAATTCCCTCTGAAACGACAGACATGGATCGGATCGAGGGCAAATGCGTAGAGCTAAACCAGAAGCTTGAGTCCCGTAGGAGGTCACGTCGCTCCCAGATTAGCCAAACTTGTCACGTAGCCAAAATAGCTGTAAGTTTTAGGGAAAAATCAAACTTTTCACTGGAAAAAGTCGTCATTCGCTAATCTTAGCTTGCAACGTGACTTCCTTGGAGGACTAAGAATTACACTCTGTGCTCTTCCTTAGATATTTAACTGAGGTGAGACACAAAACAAGACATTTGTACTACACGGCTAATGCTAACACACACTTACCTTCCCTTTAGCATTACACAGTAACTGTACTCAGTTACTTTTTACAAACTCTCGGGATGAAGACGTGTGACACAAACACAAAAACACGCCACAGCACAGCAACCACGGGACAAAGCGTGTGCACTAGAATCACAGCATGCAACACAGAAAGAGGTCCAAAAGTCAGTGGACACCCCACCCATAGCGTCCCGTTTGAGCGTTAGAATTTAGCATCGCGAAATTCGACAGAAGCGATTTCACTGTTGCCTGGAATTCTGCAGTAATATCAAGTTCGCCGACGTCAAAGTCCAAGTCTGATGCTAATTCAGACTGGCTGAGACAAGGACGCTCACGCGGTCCGACCTCCGAGGAAATCTGACACGCTGCGTTTCCGAGACCTTCGAGAAATGTATCGGCTGATCAAAGCAGATGGGAAAATGAACGTAGTGTACAAAGGCATCGATGTTCAATACGCATCAGGAAGGAGCGCGGATTAGCCCGCATTGATGTGCCAGATGAAATTTCCAGGCCTGATTGGTGCGATCCGAAACCTCGGCGAACGTTCGCCTGCGAGGAACATCGACTCCGGACGTGATCTGAAGCGATTTTTACACTTTTCTTTGAAACGTCGGGGACCTTTTCATTAAAGAGCGCCATTACTGCCAAAGGGAATGAGACTTTTTCCTCCTTCTTCCCTCTTTTTCATCCCCCCCTTTTGTCAGCACTGGGTGAAAAAGAAAGTAAAGCCAAAGTCAATTACATTTGATAAGCAATGTTTAGTTTGACTCCCATACTTGTCTCTCTGTAGGGCTCTTTTAGGGACAGCATGAGGGAGAGGAAAGAAGAGAAGAAAACACAATAAGCAAAACAGTGACAGCTCCAAGAGAAATGTCCAAACACAGTATGCTGATGACGCGTTCCTATTTCTCTCTACATGCACAGTTGGGTCGCGACTCCAGGAAACGTCTCCTACGTGGCTGCGGGACGAAGCGGCTCTTTCTCTTTTTTTGCCGGATCAGCAGGCTAACAGGAGGCTGCGGCGCTCACGCGTACAGCACAGCCGTAAATCTCGCGGCGCATTAGCATTTTCATCCTTTTAGATATTTCTTTTATACCCGCAGACACGTAAATGAATTACAGCCGCTCCGACGAGAGCTCCGGTGCGGCGCTTTGCATGGCGTCCGTGAATTATCTGCTGATCAAAGCGTGCTTTTACACGAGTTTCCTTCACTTTTACACACTCGCGAAAACTCGCAGCCGCCGCCGCACATTGACTGATGAGCGCTGGGGCGAAATAATAACTGCGCTACGCCAGGAAAGAGGATAAACGGGAGTAAAATCCCATTTGAATGAGACACAACATTCACAGATTTCAGCATTAAAACGTCTCACTTGGTCGGAACGTTTGATTAAACGCCACATTTCATACAGCGCTTGACATGACGAGACAACATCAGAGCAGGTTCAGAACCGTGGGTTGGATCCAGCTCCGCCAGGCCCGGTCCTCAACTGGCGCCCGGTTCACAGCGAGATGCAGCCCAAAAATGGAGAACAAAAACCCGGCAGAAACACAAATCTGCGGGGGTTTTATTCCGCAATGGAGACGGACTCTAGAGCGGCGGTTCATCCCAGCCGGGCTGCAATAACCCCTGAGCCAAGCCGCCGGCGTTCCGGAGCGGAGCAACTTTGTTACTTTAAACCTTAAAAACGGGGAATTTCGCTCTGTTGCCGGGCAGCAACAAAGAGCCGCCCACCTCGCAGCTTCTCTGTGACCAAGGCCGAGAGAACCGGGCCGCTCTAGAGCCCACATGAAAGAGAAGAAGCTTGCACACCTTGCGTGTTGTACATGCCCAGAGGGTTGTTATAGACGGCAGACTCCCCAAGCAATGTGTTATAAGGATTGTTAGTGCCATGAGGACGTAGGAGTGCGTTAGGTATAAGATGGTTAGCCATAGCCCCTGCAGCAGCCAGAGACAGAGCGAGGCAGACGGGGGAGGGGGAGAGGGAGGGCGGGTGGAGGATAAAGTGAGGCATAGACAGGGAGAAGGAGAAAGAAAGAGAGAACATTGATATCAGATGCAGCAGAGCAGTGACGGCCGTTAACATCCACACCACATCAGTAATGCGTCGGCTTCGCTAACATGGGAAGCGGCGGGTCCGACCCGACATGACTAATGGCGCCGATGGGAAGGTGTGTTAATTGCATTGTTAATGCCGGCCATTAGCGCTGATGTGACCTTCGCCAGCCCCGGCAGCGCTCATGCTAACGGACACGAACTACGTGAAGAACAGAAAAAAAAAACAGGCTACAGGTGGCGTCGCGTCTGTGATTTAACAGGACCTGCTGAAAACATCTTTATTATATCTCAAAGGATATTTTGGAGCGCGCTCAGTTCACATTTTTAGCTAAAACAGAAAACAACATTCTTAACGGCGGCATTTCCAGCCGCTGCTTCGGGCTGAGCGCTACTTTAGACGGCTAAAAGTGTTGCCTTCACCGTCCGAGATTGTAAAATGGGCCGAGCGACACTAACGGGCAGAGTCAGACTCCCATTTGCCGTGATTATTACTTGTAGCGCTGCCAATCTCCGGAGCCAGGGCGCCGCGGTATGGTTTGCTCTTCTCCAAGAGCAAAGTTCACTTTCTGCACGACTCGGCTGAAAGGACCTCGGAACGAGGCGACGCGATCCCTCTTCTGTCACGCCGGCCGTCCCTTGGCTCCGGCCTTTAACGGACAGAGTGGGAGCTCGCTGCTCATTTGGAGCTCGCTCCTCTAACCAGTGGAACCATCACAGCGTGGAACCTTTGATGAGCTCCACATCTCAATCCTGCACTCTTCACCATCAGTGTGTCGTTTCTGATGTTTGTTTTTCAGCTCTGCCGATGAAAATAATTTCGTTTCAGACTCTGAAACGCGCTAAGAACGTCAGTCACATTCATTTCCTGTTTACGCGGTTTTGTTTTTTTATTTCCTCTCTGTGAACGTGACATGACGGACTGACGAGACCGAGCGAGAGCAGGAAAACATCTTTCATCTGACGCACAAATCCACGGAAATTACAGCAACTCGCAGGGCCTCATTGTTCCTCGCTCCGATTCTGTCAGAACATGAAGCAACTTTCCTTAGACCCGAGGAGTTCTAAACTTTTAAAATGGTTCTGTTGGTCATTTATAGCTCGCGCAGTCCATAACCGAGGCTATTTTGTGCTAAGTTTTTCGCCGAGTTGAGCTTCATGTCTTCGAACGTAGATTTCACTGCTGACAAACTCCAGAGCTCCTCTCAAGCTCCCTCTGTTGTGCTGTAAATGTTTAAAACGGGGCTAAATGGAGCAGCCGTGTTGCCTGCTCGCTAGCAGCAATAAGAAATCACGTTTGCTCCACGCATGATCCATTAAAAGCCCGGTGGAAATGGGAAGTACATAAAAATGCCTTCATTATTTCCAACCCGCCTGTTGCCTTTATGGAAGATCCGTGTTTCTCCCCCCCCCAGATTCTCCCTCCCTAGCATACGCTACGCCGAGAGCCTAATTATTGAGATCCCGACGCGAAAGCCTCGTGCCCAGCACGCATCCATCATTGGAGCTACGCACTAACGTCCACGTGGGGAGCGTGTTCGTGGGCGCCGACGAGGCCGTTTTATGTGACTCGATCCTCAGTTTTCCCTGTAGTCGGGGTCTGATCCCTGCGATGCTGTCCAATTCCTGATAGCTAACGCCTTTTAGCTGTTTTAGCTTGTTAGCCGTCACTTTCCCGAGCGGTTCGACTGGTTCCAGTTTTGGTGCAGTCAGCCAGTGTTCAAAAATACGGATAGAATCCCTCAACTGTCTGTAGACGGATCCCGTTCCTCATCTTGAGGAAGTTGTTTGAGCAGCCGGGGATAATTGGCTGCTGGAGAAAAAGCGCCCGACTCGGAATCCTAATTATTTGGAAGATCTACGCTTGTGTCGGAATCTTCCGTCTGAGGAGAAGGTACCTCTGTTGAGCGATGCGGAGCTGTTGACGTCGCCGGTCATGAACGAAGACTCCGACTGCTTCCTCACGGTGTCGTTCCACATCCTCCGGATGCGGCTCTGCCGGGAGAGAAAACGTCAAAACATGTCAGCCAGTTTCGATCCCGACGCGGGAGAAATGCGCGACGCCGGAAGTGAGTCGGCCTTCTGAGGGAAAGTTCTGCGAATGTGGATGAGCGGCAGCTCCGGGAGAGTTGAAGTCAATAATAAAGCCATCAGTCGCGTTCCCTGGACGGTCTCTTCAGATCCGAGAGGGTTCATCTTGGCTAATTACGACGGAGGCCCGGGGGCTGCGGCGCGGGCGCACGCATCCAACTGCGCCGCCGACTACCCTGCCAAGCCTTTTTGGCAGCGGACTCAGACCAACGTTCGAGACATTCAGAAGAAAACGGCGCTCGAACGCACCCCCGATAAACCCCCCCCCCCCCCCCCCCCACCGATACAGCGATCCCGATACTGTAACCGCTTTATTATTTGTGTCGCTTTCGGCCATAATTCCGATCCTGCATTAACGGCGTCATCTTTATTCGGCTATAATCCCGGTTTATTGTGCGCTGTGACGGCGGGGGCTGGGCTAAAACAGGCAGGTTTAGGAGCTAAGTCATGAAACCAAGCAGCCCCCCCCCCCCTCCCTTGCTGTAATTGCCTTCGACACCTTTAGACAGGTTTCAGATAAATTAAGTCATCGCCGTCTCCATTAGCCGCATTTGGAGCAGCTGCTGTAGCACCTCGGCTAATCTCTCCTGGAAATTCTCCGACATTCACACCGCGAGCGCGTTCTTGCTGCAGTCGCGAGGGCTGTTGAAAAAATAAAACGCTCCCAGCGGCGCTACTTCCGACGGCCCGGGTGGCGTTCCGAGGGGCGCGGACGTCAACATCCGGAGCCGCGGTTTCCCGCTTTCTGAAGGACTTTTTCCAAATGACACATTATTTTTGGAAGCACCGCGGCTCGTTTGAGCGAGCGTTCGTCATAACGAGGAGCCGAATCTGAGGTCTGAAGCAATCTCGTCAAAGCCGCATATAATTAAAGGCTTTGATCTTTCGGCAGAATCCGTCTTGTATCGTGGGATGCAACTGCACGCTTGTGTAGAAGCACTATTTATAATTGAACCACTGGGAGGGAATCAAAGTCTTTAGAATATGGATATGATGTTCAATTATGGTGTATCGTGCCGCCTGTACTGTGGGAGGAAGCCGCGGATCGCCGCTTACACGCCGAACACACACACTTTTTTGGCAGACATAAACAAATCTGCATTTGGGAGCGATTCCTCGCCAGGCGGCTCCGCGTTTGCAGCCTTTTTATCGACAGAAGACGCCTGAAAGGAAAACGGGTGTACTGGGTGCGTTGGCGCCACCTGTGACCCTGCAGAGTAGCGTCCCGGAGCGCGAGAAGCGGCGCCTTTCCCGGAGGCCATGGAGCTGTCCACGCTCTTCCCGCTGCAGCAGTGGGTACGCAGGCACTTGCCGTACTCCTTACGCACCTGTTCAGACATTAGCGGTTAGCCTGGATCCGGGAACAGGTGGGAAGTTTCCCCGAGGAGCGAGTCCATACCTTCTTCTGCAGCACGCAGTGGAAGATGAAAATGAACATCCCCTGCAGGGAGTTGAAGATGGTGAAGAGGTAGGCCATCACCACCGTGCTCTCGTTGACGTACATCAGGCCGAAGGCCCAGGTCAGGCCGAGCAGGCACAGCAGGGCGATGGCGCCGATCACCCAGGACCTGGAGGTCAGACAAACAGCCGGGTTACAAACCGGGAAAGGAAACGTGTCGGAGACTGATGAGGAATGATGGCGTGCACCCTTACGGCAGGTTCTGGTGGAGGACTCACGTTGTGGACCGGTCTAAGGTCTACGTTTATTAAGGCTGTAGCGATGTGAAAGTGCACTCTGTTCTTCTC
This sequence comes from Takifugu flavidus, assembly GCF_003711565.1. Lineage (NCBI taxonomy): Eukaryota > Metazoa > Chordata > Actinopteri > Tetraodontiformes > Tetraodontidae > Takifugu > Takifugu flavidus. The sequence continues at coordinate 2,029,017 of NC_079522.1, forward strand.
CGACTAAACCCATTACAACATTCTGATCACATTTGTTCTCGGCTATGGAATTGCCTCCTTCGGGAACCTCGTCTGAGTGGTTTTCCCGCGGCGATGGACTTTTCCCGGGAACGTCTCTGCTCCGGTGCACCTGAGTCTCCGTGTTAGCTGGTTGATGCCGCTAACGAGATGTTTGGAGCCGCCGCAGCTCAAGGTTGAACTGCTATTAACACATCCGAGTCCCCAGATCAAGAAGTTAATTTGAACGTACGGCTCCGAGTTTTTCTACGCAGACGACAGCGTCATTTAAAACCACAGGCGTCTCGATGCGTGTGGGAGGTTTGTCATTAATAATGCTAAAGTAACGACTAAAACACTGACATGTGCATTTCTGAATAATTATCACCCCTAAGTGAATATGCTATTAATTAGCCTCGTGCTCTTCCGGCGTCACGACGCCCACGTGTGAATCGCGGCTGAGAACTGCTGCGTTACCGAGGCCGAAGACGCAGGTGAGCAACTCATCCGCTCAGGTTCTGACTCGCTAACGCAGCCTCCAGCGCGACGGAGAACTCCGCAATTATTCAGGCTAACGACTCGCAGCGGCGGCTAGATGGGATGAGGTTTGTTAACATGGTCGCTGAGCGATGGTGTGGCGGCGAGGGTGTGGGGTGGGGGGGGTGATGATGGCGCCTTACTTGATCTTGGGCTCATAATCCTGATAGCTGAGAACCACGATGAGAACAAAACATAAAAACAGGAAAGAAAAAATTAACAGAACTGGCATCAACAGATGGAGAACTTGAAGAACAACATAATGTGGGACATAAAAGGGATGGAAAGCACTGGAACCACAACAGAACCAGACGGGCACACGTTTGGGGAAAGGTGCACGTTGATGATTTATAGGTGATAAGTACGAGGATCTAAGTCAGCTCATAAATCCTGGACCCCTCACTTCTAAGCTGTTATAAATGGGCCAGGTGTGCGGCAAAACAAATGATTTATGAATTCAGCGCCGCAACCATTAAACATAATTTTCCCAGGGCCGTCTTAATGACCTGGCAGGAGAGGCACTTCATCACGGCGGCCGCCTGCGGAATGGACACGGAGACGGGAAGTCTCCCCAAATAAACGCTGTCCTCCAAACTCAAGACTGTTTCAAACATTCCGTGGATGGCAGCAGCCGGTGCTTGTGCTAATGTCCACCTCCAAAACAGGTGGAAATAGTTGTGCAATATGTAGCGTAGATGCAGAATCTGTCCACAAGGGCGGCGGCGCGCCCCCCCCTTGACAGTAAAAGTGCTAAATCAAGAAGAGCAGCCTTCTAGTGCTAATCATCGGGGAAAAATCACCAAAAAGCCATTTTAGCCTGAGACTGCAGCTCCGAATCGCTGCCAATTTCCTCTGAAATGACTTAATTCAAAGCGGCGCCGTTCGCCACCTCCAACTGGTCAATTCCAGACTGGTATTAAGTCATTCCGTGGGCGTTAAACAGGAGAGCTGTGATTAACCTGAGGCGGCGTTAAAGACTGGCTCGCGAGGCTAATCACAGCCGAGGCAGGAAAAGAGGGCTCCGCCGTTTACGTTGCTGCTCGTTAGCATGTTTAATCTCTGCGATCTCTTCAAAAAGATACGTTAGCGGGCGGCGGCGGTGTCTGAGGTTACTGCAGGTCAACGCAGCAGCGGTCCCACTCTCGGGGGGGATGAAGGGAGGAAGGAAAAGACACTTCAAACACGACACGGATGCATTTCTCTGCCGAGCGATGCTGCGTCTTACCGGTGCCACTCTACAACAACACAGCCGTCGTAATAACGGTAGCTGAATCAAAGAGGGGGGGAGACGGAAGGTCGGGGAGGAAGAAGAGGCACATTAAAGATAAACACAGCGCAAGATTAAAAAGGCCGGATGCCAGCGCTAATCACAAGAACGGGAGCAGAGAGGAGCCGCTGAAAAAGAGGGATGAAACTTTCAAATTAGAACAAGGCAGCCTGATGAAATCGCAGCAGAAAACACGACATCAAACCAGAAAAAAGGGGGACAAAATGGCAGAAGGGCGAGACGAGGAGACGCACCTCATTAGGCGGAGCTAAATTTGGCTAATTAACCTGTTGTGCCGTGTCAGAGGGGGGATTTCTCTTTCATGACTGGTGGAAAAGCTTTTAAACGGCGTTCCAGGGAAAAAAACGGGACTGGACGCGCCAGGTATGAAGCGGCTATTTTTGGCGTGGAGCGGCGAGTAATGAGTCTGCAGGCGGAGCCTTGGCCAGATGAATGAGGACTGACAAAAGCAGCGTAGCTTCAAATCACTTTCTAGCGGGCCGCTAAAACGCCGCCCTCTCATTGGGCGCCGGTCAGTCTCGGGGTCAGGCGGTCGGTCGCCGTCCGCGTTTGGGAGCGGCCGGCGCCATAAATCACGCGACGCAGGGAGACAAAACAACCAGCGGAAAGTCGATACGAGCGAATCTGGCGTCAAACGAAAGAGGGCGAGCGCCAAAACAAGAGGGAAGAGGAGAAGAAAGACCGTGGGTTTACGGCATCACGGCTCCGCGATTAAGTGCTTCGCTCCGACGTCCTGCTGATCCACTCCAATCTGCTGCTTTCAAAGCGCCGCGCTATCGGTCCCCTCGCACACTAACACACGAGTGCGTAACGAGGCAGCCAATCAAGGGGCGGCGGGCGGTCCTCCACTGCTGCAGGACTCAAACACACAACTGCTCAGCCCCAACAGCTTCCAGCCTGGTTCCAGCCTGATTCCAGCCTGATTCCAGCCTGATTCCAGCCTGGGTCCAGCCTAGTTCCAGCCTGATTCCAGCCTGGTCCAGCCTGATTCCAGCCTGGTTCCAGCCTGGGTCCAGCCTGGGTCCAGCCTGGGTCCAGCTTGATTCCAGCCTGGTTCCAGCCTGATTCCAGCCTGGTTCCAGCTTGATTCCAGCCTGGTTCCAGCCTGGTTCCAGCTTGATTCCAGCCTGGTTCCAGCCTGGTTCCAGCCTGATTCCAGCCTGGTTCCAGCTTGGTTCCAGCCTGGTTCCAGCCTGATTCCAGCCTGGTTCCAGCTTGATTCCAGCCTGGTTCCAGCCTGATTCCGACCTGGTTCCAACCTGGTGCCAGCCTGGTTCTAACCTGGTTCCAGCCTGGTTCCAGCCTGATTCCAGCCTGATTCCAGGCTGATTCCAGCCTGATTCCAGCCTGGTTCCAGCCTGATTCCAGCCTCGTTCCGACCTGGTTCCAGCCTGGAATCAGCCTGGAATCAGGCTGGAACCAGGTCGGAACGAGGCTGGAATTCCAGCCTGGTGGCCGCCTGCTATTCAGCTTTGCTCGACCAATACTGAGAAATTCATTTGAGGGTTTCGGATGATTCATTTCTGGCTTCTCATTTCTTACTGTTTTCTCGCGACGCAAATAAAGATTAAAGCCATGAATCATCAGCCTGAAGCCGACAGATTTAAAATGCGGAATCGTGTTCGGAACAGCCAAGCGGAGCTCACTGTGGTCCGGCTGAAGGTGGCGGCGTCCAGCTGAGCGAAGATTGATTTTTTTATGAGTGCGCCGGGGTGCTGAGCGGACACGGGCGCCGCGCTGAGACGCAGCTGGGGACGCCGCAATAACAACGGCCACGTTAGCCTCATGTGTCCAGAGGCTTCGGAAAGAGGAAAATGAGCCCAAAAAAGAGCTTTAAATGGCATTTGTCTTTGTTTAGCGTCTCATCCAAAAGGTTCTCGCTCATGGCTAATCACTTTCTACGGTTTTGCTTTGATGTTGCGCTCGAGGCGAGCAGCTTTTTTTTAGCACCATCAATGTCACAGCGGCGACGTCAAGTCGCTGGTTTTCAGCTCATCGGGTGATGAAAGAAACAAAACTCCGGAGACATCTCTGGCTAAAGCTAATTACCGCGTCCTGACCTAGCTAGAACCGTTGTTTGGTTATCAAACACAAACTAAGATAAACTGGAATCCTGTGAATCATCCTGGAAGTCTCCCGAGAGGCTCTCCGTTTCATCTGGAAAAGACGGTTTTGTACTTCCGTCATTAAACGTTAACAATAAAGTTTCGGGACTACAAAGGCCCGTCGAGCTCATCAAAGCCTCGTGTTTGATCTGCGACTTGAACGGGAATCTTTTACCGTCTCACATCACAAACTCGCGCTAATTTCACCTGGAGCGGACGATGACTTTCACATCCGAGGTGTCGGAGCCAAGCGGAGCGAGTGGAATCAGACGGAACATTGAGCCCTGGACGCTAACCCCCTCTGACACGACCTTTCATAGCCGCCGGACGCGTGCGACCGGAAAGTGCTTTTAGCCGGGATTCCAAATATCTAAACTCAGGCCTGAAAAATGGAGAAGTCAAAGAGACACTTGGAGGGAAAAAAGGAGTCCGTCGGCCGCTGAAAGCGTCTTTTCTTCCGGAACAAGTGCCACAAAGAGTGCTATTTCTGGAGGGCTCTAATGGACATGTGGGTAATCTGAGTTCTCTTACTTGATGTTGTCCAGGCAACCGGAGTCTGGTTTCAAAATGGCCGTGTGGTGGAACATCTTGTAGAGCGCGATGCCCAGGAAAATCACGTTGAGCTGAAAGACAACACACAGGGCGATGAGGATCGGACCTTCCCCTCCGGCTCCCGTCCATTTTAAATCAGAGCACTTTGTAGCGCCGGAACGCCGCCGCGCGACTCGCGTCCCCACTTTGCCAAACAGAGCGCAAAATCCCGCGAAACCTCGGCGGCGCGGCAGACTAAACAGGGAAGCGTGAAACAAGACAGCTGCGTACTTTCATGACGGAGCCTCTGACTTATTCACACTTGTCTCATCACATTCACACTTAGAGGCCACCGCAGGGAATAACGGCTGCCGGATCCCTGTTCTTCTGCCGTTTCTACTTCTGGAGCGAGTGGGAGGGAAAATTCGACACAGTATTGTGGCAAAGGTTGGCCAAAGCCGAGGATCAATCACCCATTCAAGCTGCAGGGGCTGATTCCAGCTGGCTGAGACCGTTAAGGGGATCTTTCTCATTTGCAGGGTCAAGGCGGACGGTGGCCCACTCGGACCCAGGGCCTAGCGGAGGTTTCTCCCTTCCGAGTGGACACCTGGACTCACGCTTCCTGGAGCACTTTTCACTTTGTTCCGGGGGAGGCAGAACACAGAAATTAACATTGTACTCTGGGAGATTCAAGGACCCCTCCTGGTCAAAGTCAACCAAGGTCAACCAAGGTCATCCTGGTCAAGGTCGGTCACCATCAAAACGGAGGGAAACGGCTCCAACTTGGTGTTGTTCCACTGCTGGCAAAACCCAAATCACGTTTGGGAATTCAGGACTCCGAGTGACTCACACGATCGAGCGTTGTGAGCGATTGGGCTGGAGTGCGAGCGTGCATTATGAACTTGTTTGGATTTAGCATCACGCCGCGCGCACGGGAGCGCAGCGTTATCTCCTGGTTCTGATATTTCGCTCCTGTACGACTTTTTTCCCCTCGTTGGATCGCTTAAACCTTTGCAATGATTCACTTAAGCTAATTATGAGGGATGAGCGTTTACAGCCTGGCGTTAGCTTAAATACTTAACACCGGGCTTGACACCAGATTTAAAGCAGTCGGATCAATAAAAGTGCTTTTTTAGAAAGAAAATGCGCCGTCCTAGTTGGAAAGACACAGAAATGTCCTCCCTCCAAGCAGGGAAGAAAAAAGGGGTGGAGCACCATTCGGCGCCAAATCAATCATAATTGCGGCGCAGATTAGCCCACCGCGGCGCAGCTAGTTCAGCGCCCTCCGCCCCTTCTTTCATCACGCCAAAAAGTGCCATCGACTGCGGCGAGGTGACAGAGTGCCACACGTTCCCTACAACCCCCATCCGTTTTCCTGGACGGCTCCGTGGCCGGCGGGGGAGCGGGGAACAGGAAGGACAGCTCGGAGCCGGGGAGAGCGGGGACGGATCTCGGCGGACCGTTTAAGAAAGGACCTGCGGGGTAAGTGGGGTTAATGAGCGGAGGAGGCGGCGGGTGTCGTGCTCACCATAATTATCAAGGTTGCCGGTCCTATGAAGCTCCAGATGAAGTACGTGTCCAGGCGGAGCCAGCAGCTGTGGGGAGAGAGGCGGAGATAAGAGCAGAGGACGGGGAATAAGAACCAGGACTTTCCTGTCCTGCTGTCTCAGTAGAGGACAAACCTCCCCCTAGGGCCCCAAAGCCCCCACAACCTTTATTAGCTCCAGAACAGCACCGCTACCAGAAGGAAAATGCTACCACAACGTTGGACCTGAGGAAGAGTCGACCTTGACCCCAGTTCCGAGAACAGCGATGAAACAAACAACAAACAAACAAACAAACAAACAAAGGCGGTTCTACGGCGTTTGAAGGTAAACGCGGAACAAGGCTAGCATGGCCGGCATCGGCTCCCTCCCGATGAAAGATCCATGACCTGTGCTTGAATTATTCATCTTCTAATCTCCGCTGCTGCGCCTCCATTTTTGGCCACTGTCACTCAGGCTGACGGGGACAGGAAATGGAAGTGGAGGGAAGTTAGCCGGAACGCTGGGAATTCTGAGGCAAATGGAGGCGTCGCTTAAGAGGGAAGCGTCATCGTAAATGTGCCGCACATCCGGCGGATCGATCATCATCAACGCTTTGTTCCTGCCCGCTCTTTTAACGTTATTTATAGCGACAAACCTGTCGGACTGAAATATCGGGCGAAATAATGCCGAAAAGCAACTTTGTGCAGGTTTGACTTCCCGCTCACAAAGACGGCGGCGACAGCGGGGAGATGGCGCCGTAACGAGACGTGACGGGACAGAAATGGACCGTTCCTTTTGTTGTGCCCATCTCCCCCTCGCCGCTAACGGAGGATGTGCGGAACGCTGGCGGATCATCAAAGGGAACGCTCCCGTCGTCGCCGTTCTAAATTACACTGAAGGTTCCATTGTTAGCTTGAGCCGCCTTCCTCAGATCACAGAAAGATTTAAAGATGCGGTGGCGGCGGCGGCGGCAGCGGCGGCTGCGGGCTCTCGTTTTGTTCTGCCTCCTCTGCACCTTCCTGTCGTTTTATTTGCCTTTTTGAGCGGCTGCCGCCGCGCGCGCCATTTATTAGGTACCAGAGCAAAGTGGTGGCGCAAGCTAACATCTGCCGGAGCGCTGTGGCGTGGAGACCTTCTTCCGCCTGAATGTGCGAAAGCTCCGAAGGGAGGAAGCGACCAAATGGAGAAACTGGGATTAGCTTTGAGACCACAATTAGCATCAACACCCAGACGTTTTGGGAAATAAGAGTCGCGCTTGGTGGTTTTGCTAGCTTGTTTAGACTCAGAAATATAAATATTCCTGCCTTTCATCTCTTTGATCACCAGTGTTACACTTTAATAACGGACTATTTTGGGAATGTTCTCACATTTGTACATTTTGGGCTTTCCTCAAGATTTCTTCAGTCGACTCTTCATTTAAATTAAATTAAGTTAAATTAAACGTATTTCATTCGTCGGAAAACAAGGAAATCAGCCGGGAGGAAATGGATGTAATTAACCTCCTCTTAATTACAGCTACATTGTTCCAAATTTGCTAACCGGCATCCAAATATTGTTTTCAAGGCGATATTAATATCTTACTTCGGAAATATTGAAAAAAGTTTGAGTACCACAGCGATCAAAACAAGAACTTTGGGTGAAAATTATAATATCGTCTGAACTTTATTCAACCTTGAACGTTTTTATCTTCTTTATTTCCATATTTCCAATCTTTGTACTTTCAGTATCTATTTACTTTGTGAATAAAACAAAAAGAATAAAAGCGCATGCTAACAGGTTAGCTCTCAGGATGAGCCGTCTGTTAACGAGCCTGTAAATTCCGATGGCGAAATCTAGAAGAATGCTACGCTAGTCCGGCGCTAACGTGCTAGAATAAAGCAATCGGGTCTGAGTGGGCTGCTCCGCGGTTCTGATTAAAGCAGATTCAATTATACCGGATCGCCCGGTGATCATCTTTCATCGGCGAGTGATTACAATTAGCGAGTGATTGGAAATTATGATTAGAGCCACCAAATTGATCGTTAGGAGCAGACCGGTTGTCAGGCCGAATATTAGTTGGAGGTTTCTCCTTTTAAAAGCAGAGCACCGGTGACGGCGCCCAATCAATCGGTGGCGGCGGCGACCGCGGGTCCACACCGGCCCTTTGCTATTCGGCGCGCGTCACGCCGCCGCCGCCGCCGCCTCGTCCTTCACCGGCTGCGTGTAATTGTTCCACCGGTGGCAGCCTTTAATTATTCACGCAACGCCGAGGCTCCGGTGGCGGCGGCGAGCGCCTCATCCATCAGGAAGCAACTCCAGCGTCTGAGAGCGCCGTCGCTCCGAGCCACGTACAGCGTGATAAAGACCTCGGAAGCGGGCTGTTGATGCCGCTCTTCATTATTTTCCGATGGATCTGAGCGAGAGTGTCTGACATCAACGGCAGCAGCCGACGCTCCTTCCTGTCTCGGCGGAGCGGCGCCAGAACGCCGCCGGGAGCAGCTTCGGAAGCTCCCCGGCTTTGTTAAAAGTTGATGAGAAGCAGCGACGTTAAGTCGTGTCGGATTCCTCCGCGTGTGACACGTCGCTGTTTTTGGCGGCAGATCGAGACGCTGCTTCACGGACATGTTAGCCGTCACGTGACCGAAGCCAGGCGGCGTCTACTCACACTCGCTCGGTGCCGTAGCTCCGGTAGTCCACGGCGGCGGAGACGGCCACGATCAGCGCGGGGACGCCGTAGCCGATCAGGTAGAAGTAGCGCCGGCGCGAGTGCTCGCTCTCGAACACCTCCACCAGCATGATGTAGAGCTGCACGCCTTCCAGGAACATCCAGGTGAACGCCGCCAGGAAGAAGAAGTGGAGCAGGGCGGCGAAGACGGCGCAGGCGATCTTTGGAGAGAGGATGGAGACGCTCAGAAAACATTAGCATCGCTAACAGTTAGCCTGGCGACGGGCTCCGGACCCCGTTGCCGTGGGTTACAGGGGACACGGGAGCACAACATGTACTTCCACACTTCCCGGCCTGTTGGAAATACCTGCAGGTGAGATTAGCATGCACGCTAAGTCCGTGTCCGCTCGCTAAGAATAATACGGCGCCGCGCTCCCGCGGGTTGATCTCATTACCGCCGCAGTTTAACATGACTCGCGCCGCTTTTTTCCCGCCGCCTAAATGAATTGAATTGAAAACCTGAAAGGTTGAGTGGACACTAATTGCGGTCCAGGAGAGCGATCTCGTGCCCGGGCCATGAATCACGGCCATAAAACGTTATGGAAGGGAAGGGCGGAGGCCGAGGCATTAACTTTCAACGCCACGGGATCGTGGATAAACTCCGACGTGCGGTTTTTCCTTGGATTCAAAGTTTGGATATGCTGCAGGATAATATGACACGGGCGTTGGAGATGAGTGCCGACCCCGTTCACCTGGATCACACCCTCCGCACCCCCGTGTGGAGGGAGCGCCGCGCCTCGTTATGGACTCGGTCCCGTCGCTTCGTTTGTCGCCCCCCCCCGACCACCGCCGCTCTGGGACGCCACAATTATAGCAAAGGAAGGCTTAGCCGCACTGAACAGCTTAATCCAGACGGAGCTGAAGGGTTTGTAAATTGGAAGGGAGGCGAGAGGAGGTTCAGTCTGTCGGGATGGTGTAATTACCCGAGGACGCGTCTCGTGGCGGCGCCGAGCGCCACGTCGAGTGTGTTTGCTCACTAGCATGTAAAAAATGAAGCTCCGGCCTCGGCTAATGTTAGCAGCGTTGCCCTGATCTGCATTAGCAATGCTGCTGGGTGCAACTCCTCCCCGGGTGTCCGCGCGTCGCCTCAATTAGGCGGTCGCACGTTTCGTGCTTCATGCTAATAGCTATGCTAGTTCGCGGTGGTGACATCGAACGCCACTTGAGACGTGAGCGTCTCGCTCATCCCACAGAGAAACAGCGTAACAACGACGGGATGAGCGGCATCTCGCGGCCCCGCTAGCACAGACGCTAGAAACGAGCGCCTGCTTCTGAAGAGCTTCTTCAAGGCCGGAAGCTGGTGGGGGGGGGTGACGGATTAAGCTCCACGCCTGGCGGCAGCTGCACGTTCCCACTCGGAGTTACATATATTCTCCTCCAGTCTCGGAAAAACAGCTCAACACGGTTCTTTACCTCCCGTTCTTTAATCCCTCGTTGCTTCCCGCAGCGCTGCAGCACTTTCAGTGGCGCGCGTGACGCTAAATAGATCGATACCGTACGGTAGGAGAGCGGCGCCGTGGCCGCGGGCTCACCGGCTGGTCGCCGCGGTTGATCCCCACCAGGAAGAGCGACTCGGCGATGAACAGGCTGATGCACAGGTTCTTGTGGATGGTGTTCCGGTCGCTCTGGAGGCCTCGGAAGAAGCAGAAGGTGAAGAGGCTGATGAGGAGGCAGACCAGCGACAGCAGGATGCCGACCCACGTGATGACGTCCAGGAGCATGTCGTGAATGGGATCCTCGTTCTGGAAGAGAGGAGGGAATCAAAACAGGCGCTTCTCCGGCTGGAGCGGTTCCACCCAACCTCCGATATCCCATTACGCCGCTAGCCACAGGTGGCGGATCCCAGGCATGAATTAGTCAGAGCGAATCAATCTAAAACGGCCTCCTGTCGTTCCATGTTGGACGGGCAACAAAGTGAAACCCGGCAAACGGTCGGCCGGGCCGCAGGTGTCCCAGACCGGCACGCCGGGAAAACAATCAAACCACAACAAGGCCAATAACGTCCTGCGCTGCTGAAGCTTCCCGCTGCAGCCGCTGAAAGGTGCTGCAGCAACGCTAGCGCGGCTCCGGACAGACCATAATCACCCCCGCCCGAGAGAATTTACATCCCCCCGCGAAGGACGCGCACGTGGACACGTGGACGCCGGAGATTGGAGTCCGGCCCGGCTGACCTCTGGGGCCTGTGGCCGATTCGGACCAGCTAATTAGAAGCTACGTTCAAGAACCCGTCAGTGAGGACGGTTGAATTAGGCCCTAATTACGCATCATATGTGACACAGCTAACGGGAAAAACCACGGAAAATCCCTCGGAAAATTCCACCAAGAGTTCAAATCTGGATATCTTCCCTGTGCACGAACCCCGGCCGAGGCCTTAAGTTAGAGGACGGCCGACCGGCTGATCGATTAGCTAAACGCACCAACGGCGACGTTCCGGCGAGCTGCCGAGGCTCGTCTCCCCCGGAGACGCCGTCCTCTTTTTTCCCAACCACAAAACAGCAAAAAACTGTCGCGCTTCCGAACGGGACTCCAATGGCACCTGGGTGGAACTCTTGATGCAACGGGAGCGGCGCCTGAATCCCAACGAGGGGCGAACAAACGCCACTTTACCTTTGTCGCGAGTTTGGGAACGCTGAAAGCGGGGAGTTATTCATCGGGAGCGCAGCCTTATCTGGGCACACGCAGACACGGAATAGGAGCCGACTTTAGGTGCAGTTCAGCTGTTTAATATTAAAGTCTCGGCCTTCAGCAAATAACGAATGACTCAGGGCTGTAGCGTCGGACCGGCCCGTGAAAATATTTGCTTACGCCCCGGAATACCGCCGCAGAGGCGCACTGTGTCTAATACGTCTCTCAAACAAGCGCCTCTTTAAATCATATTCCGACCAGTCAGCAGTAAATCCCGCAGGGGCCGGGGGGAGAGAGGGAGCGTCGACATCAAAGCATCGGCTGCCCCCCCCCCTCCCCCGCGGCTCAGTCGAGTTTACGTAAGGCGATGTGGTGATGCTAGCAGGGGGATAACGGTGGCGGACGGCGCCCGCGTGACTGAGACATGGTGGCGGCTGATGTCCGCCGCCTTCACACATACAAATGCGCGTTCCCATATTAGCATGCTAACTGCTAACCGCTGGGTTTCGTCCAACCTTTTCTACAGTAAAAAATGATGTTTTTCCAAGGCTACAGGAAGGTTTGGTCTGAAACCTGCTAAAAGGCGTTTGTGGAAACAAAGAAAGTCAAATCTTTTAAAAGAGCCGTGTTTCAATATACATTTTGGATTTGACTTTTCCACGAAGGAGCAATTTGTAAATCCAATGAACTTCAGCGAGGTGAGAAGTTTGAGTGGCGCCAGTTTATTTTACAGCGAGCGGCTCTGAGGCTGCTAGCAGAGCGGAGCAGCGGCTACATCCATCACAATCTCGCCATCAATTGGCAACGAGCTGGGTCGACACCGGCGGAGGGAGTATCTGCAGCGGCGTGATGGATTTACTCTGGAATGATTTGATTTTTCTGGGATGGGGCCGACGGCCGTTTGTGTTTTACCGAGGGGGGCAACGACGGCGTCAGTGGGGGCCGCGGCGGCGACACGGTGAGGGGAAGCGGATTGGCTCTGAGATCCCCGGGATCGTGGAAGTGCATTTGTCTTCCAGTTTCTGGCTCTGGCAGCTTTTTCTCCGCTTTCCTGACGATGGCTCATTCCACACGGATGCTTCAGAAGATCGGCTCTGCTAGCGAGCAGGAGGAAGCTCTGTGGGCTCTCAAGGAAGAGCGGATGTCAGGAACATGGAGACATCATAGTCACTCAATTAGCAAAAACATCCAGCTCAGGAACTTTCTCCGTGAAAGTCAGCCGACCCTTGAATCCCGGAGAAGAGCCGGGAGCGCCGAGCCAGGCTTTGATCTCCTCTGGTGGCTTCAGCTAAGCTAAGGGTTAGCATCCCCCTGCAGTGGTTCACCTGATATGAGCAGTGAAGATGCTCATCTGTCCTCACACGCAGACAACCGGGCTAGCATGGCCAAAATAACATCCCACTGTTGCTAAGCTACGACAGCAACGACAACCATTCCGATGTTTCTGACGCGCCCTCCATTTGCTCCATTTTCCTCCTTCCCGAACACGTTGAACGGGCTCGTCGGGATCGTCCCGCGTGAGCGGTAGCCGAACACCTTAAAATATGGGGCTAACCTTGACCGGCGCGTCCCATCGTAGCTGCGGTCTGCGGGCGCCGCTTCTACGCTCCGGCGGTGATGAATGTTCTCCCAACACCACCTTCTCCATCACCCAGTGGGACGTACCACTGATTTATTCCACGGTCTGGCGGGAATAGCGCCACTTGCCAGTAGCTCGGAGCATCCCTGGAGCTTATGCTAGCACGCACAACTACGGCGTGAATAACGACCTTTAGGTGGAACCAGAGCAGGTCTATATTTCTTAGAGCCGAGTCGTTGCTTTGCCTCATTACCGCCTGTTTGTTCTCCACCTCACGGTCGCATTAACGGATCCGGAGAAAAAGTCCGGTTCCCAATATCGGACACGCTGCACTCTCGTTTTTAGGTCAGGCTCCGGCCAGACGACCGACGTTCCCAAGGGAAGCAGAAGCAGGCTCCATCAGCCCCGACCGGAATGAACCGGTTCCTAAGGCGTCTTTATTTTGCCTCCGTCTCAGCGTTCCAAAATCGGGACATCTTGAGGCGAGACGCCTCGGCGTCCTCAGCAAAGTCCCTTGGAATCACACCCACTCTCACGCCGGCCGTTCCAAGTCTCTGTTTGCAATCACCGGGAAGCGATACAAAAGAAACATAATCGCTCGCGCGCAGCTGCCATCCCGGGATAAATCTGTCCGACGGCGCTCCGCAGCTCCCATCGCAGGATCAAACCTCGGAAAAGAGTCAAAATTTAGACGAGGCAGGAGCTCGAGTGGCCAAACGGACGCCGCGACGGACGCTCAACGCCATCGGGCGGCGCCTGACCGATGTCACACAGCTGGACGCACCGGAAAACCAGGAAAAGTCCCGACGTTCCCAGCTTGGCGCCAATAAAGTGCACATTGTCTATATGAGCACCCAATAGAGACTTCACTTCCGCTAATTTGGCCGGACGGAAACACGCGTTTGAAACTGCCGAGTCTCCAGACATCTGAGGACGCTCGCAAATTTCCAGCAGTGTTCCGACATCTAGAAATGGTGGAATTACTAATTATTCCTGGGAACTAATTGACTTCAAACATAATTAATCCCGCAGAGACGCAGCCTGGAGTTCCCCCGCTGCTGAATGTGTCTAATAATCTCAGATCCGAGCCGCTCCGGTTCAGGGGTCGCTTTGGAAAACACGCCTGGACCAAGTTTTGGGAATTTCTTTGGTTTCTGGTGGACGCCGGAGAGAAAACAGGGAAAACCTTCGTGAGAACGACGGTTAGTCTGGAAGGAGTGGAGGTTTAGCGCGGAACTAACTGGCAGAGCCGACACCAGCTGGTCATCAACCAAAAGCGGGACGCCCGTCCCCGTCCTGCGTAGGAAAGGTGAACGACGTTTAATTTTCCCAGGACGCCACTGAGGAATAAGCCGGCTCACGGGGTGACGATGTCGAGATCCGCAGTGCTGTGAGCTGTTGCCATGGCTACAAAAACAGATCTCTTCGGATTCTAACATATTTTTTCTCTCCCTCCCCCCCTCCCTCACACACACACACGCTTCCATTCAGGGCGTCCTCAGACGGAACACGCTGTCACATAAAAAGCTCCTGAATCTTCCATTCAGCCGCCACCTTTTAGAACATCCAAGTGGAAAAGATAAAGAATAAAGGAGGTGGGAAGTGGCAGCTTTTGTCCGGGGGGGAACGTTTGGGTTTGGCTCTTTCCCTCCTCCCCTTCAGCCCTCAGCCTCCCCTCTTCCTCCGGTTGTGCCCCCCTCAGAATCCGCATCCCTCCGGTCACCTATCTGGCCTCGGCACGGCTGGACATCCCACAATGCATTTCACCGGCCCGGGAGCCGCCGCCGCTTGGAGGCGCAAAATCTGACACTAATTTCAGGAGGATTCGTTCCACATTTAGACACAAACAACACTTGATTCCCGGCCGGGTTTCAGGATCCGTCCCGAGGACTGGAGGACAGTGAGGAGACGCGCGCTGCCAGAGGAGAGAGGACGCGGCGGAGGGAAGTTCTAACAGCTCCGTGGACGGGCGCCAAGCGCGGCGTTGCTCAGCGCTTCCTTTTTTCGCCACCGATTCCAAAGCGCGGCTCTGCCGAGACAGATCCGGTGCCAGATACGGAAAACTAATCTGCTCTGTCAGCATGCGAGCTCCTCAAACTTCTGACAGAATTCATTACTCCATCTGTCAGCATCAGAGCCGCCACACAACTTACTCCCAGCATCATCCAGCCTCTTCCCTTTCCATCCCTCCCCTCTTCTTCCCCTTCCAAAATCGTTCCGACACGCCTCCTTTGACTCCGCTCCGTCTTGACCTCTACGCTAACGCCCATTAGCAACGTTCCTCTGGTCCTGACTGGAAGGGATACGCCGCCGGTGTGAGGACACCATGCTGATCCCGTTTCCTGTTCTCCGGAGACGCATAAAGACAAACGTTCCAGTCGGAAGGAGGCCCGAGTGAACCGCTCGCTCGGGCACCGTCGCACACGCGGAGGTCGGATCGATACCACTCCACGCCGGCCCGTTCCCCTAAAAAGGGTCGTCCGAACTGGTTCATCAACATCCACAAAGGTCAGAAAATTCCATTTCAGCCTGGACTTGAGACTGAGTCAGACATAAAAGAGGCTCTCAGGAGCTGCTCTCCGCTCTTCTTCTCCGTCTACTCTTGCTCCGGGGAATCGATCCGCCCCCTTTACCCACCTTGACATCGACGTGGGCCATGAGGACGGCGAAGTTGGTCAGGTGGGTGCACGAGCAGGTGGTGTGCGTCCGGTTGGTGGCCAGCAAGCGGCAGTCCTGCGTCGACCAGTAGCCGGCCATGGTTTTCTTCGAGTAGCTCCAGAAGGAGCAGTTGGGGTTGAAGTTCTCCTCCGATTGCTGTTTGAAGACAGAGAGAACTCATGAGAAGCTCCTCACAAACCGGCGAGCGGCCGCCTTCGCTCGACTTACGAGGTCGACCGCGTCTCCTCTCTCTCAATAAAAGCGCGGAGGAGCTGTTGTCTTTTTTACGGGTTCGCACTAGCCGCGGGCTAATTAGGCTAACAGGGTTTATGTCCTGCTGATTGACTTTATCCTTCACTCAGCCGAGGCCGGAGCGGCTCCAGAGCAGGGACAAAGGACGAGCCCGGGCCGCCATCGCGGCTTTAATTGGTCCCGTTAAGCGACGACGCAAAGAAGCTAAACAATAACTGGAGGACGCGTCGTCCTCCCAGAAGATCCTTGATCCAGGCGCTCAGGGCCGAGAAGGTCGCAGCTGCGAGTTCTAAAGAGACGACTTTGAACGGGTCCTCGATCCAAATCTGAATTTCCCTCCGTTCCTAAATGCGGCACAAGAAAACCGAGCAGGTGGAGGATGAAACACGGGACTTCTGTTTTTTTTTACCGGCAGAAACCTCAAAGGCGGAACAATGAATGACACAAAAGACACAAAAAAGACAAACTAGATCCGCCACAAAAGAGCCTCTTTGAACAGTGCATCAAAGAACATCAAAGCGGAGAAAAACGACATCAAAGTCCAAACGTATTCCATCTGACAAAAAGACAGGAAGTTACCTGCAAGTGTCTGACGGTGAAGACGACGGGGTCCGAGAGGTACACCTTGTTGGAGTCTTTGTTTATGGCGGCCGTGATGACGGCCGAGTTGACGATGACGGAGTAATTGGTCGCCAAGGCTTCGCGGCCCAGCTTGACGGTGGCGTTCTCCGTGGAAAGGTAAACGCCGATGTGTTTGTAGAGGACGAAGGCGATCCGGATCTCACCTGCGGGGAGGCGAGTCCATGTTTGTGAACCGAGGAGTCATTTTTTCCTCGGATTTATCCGAATAGTTCAGAAAACCAGAAAAATACCAAACCGCTTTTGGAAATAAATGAATAAAAAGTGCAATAACAAAAGTGTCACAATGAGGCGACGGGAAGAGGAAGTTCTGCAGGAGGGAAAACAAACAGTTTAATTCGGCGCGGGTGGCGGCGGCGTTACGGCGAGCGCGGCCGCCGAGGTTAGCATTTTTCTTGTTAATCATTTCCTCCTCTCGGTGGCGTCTCCTTCCCCTCCGCCGTCTCATCGCACCGATACCAAGGAAGGTTTCCCTCCCGCCGCGGCCGAGATCGCTCATTCAGATGAAAAGAAAACAAACGGATAATGGCGGAATATCGACGGCCCTGCTCCGGTATCCTGCCGGGCCCGGTCGGACGCGGTCTTCCAGCCCTTTCTCATCAACAGGAGGCAATAAAAAGGAATAAAAAATGTGGCTGGATGCAGATTAATTGCATCTAAACGCCTGATTTTTAGTTTTCCAATGAAAATGACTAAAAAAAGGAGAATATTTGCTTAATTTGTCACAGCAGGGCAGAGAATAACCACGCTTCACAGCAACAGTGGTTCTGGTTCTGGTTCTGAAAAGGCTCCTCACCGTTTCTCCCGTGCTGCTTCAGCGTGTTGGCGGACAGGTGGATGGCGTTGCCTTGTCCTCCCGTTTGTGGGAACTTGAGGTCGGGCAGATTCCCGTCGGTGCTCATCCTGGCGACCTCCAGCTCTGGAGAGGGAAAAACACGGTCGTTGGATGAAGCCGATCACGGAAAACTGCCCCTGGACCCCCCCCCCCAGTCACTGAGCTCTCATTAGACGGTCGTTAGGAGGCGACCCGACGTCGGTGGCGGCCATCGCCGCTTCACCGCCGCCATTTTATTAATCAGTGCATCTCCAACGGGCACGAAGCGCCGCTGATTAATGCTGCCTCTTA
Source organism: Takifugu flavidus (assembly GCF_003711565.1). NCBI lineage: Eukaryota > Metazoa > Chordata > Actinopteri > Tetraodontiformes > Tetraodontidae > Takifugu > Takifugu flavidus. The sequence continues at coordinate 2,046,584 of NC_079522.1, forward strand.
GTCATGTGACCACCAACCGCTCAGGTGACCACACTTCACCTGGAAGTGCGGAAGGAAGCCCTGAAGAGAGGAGCGCCTCACGCTCCAGAGGTGGCGGCGGCGTTCCGCAGAGGGGAAGCGGCTCACTGATGCAGCCTTATTGGAATAAAGAGCCGCGTCCACCACAGTCGGCTTTAATAACGCAGCGGAGCGTGCGTTCCCGGCCTTCCGAAATGTCAGCGGAACTCCCAGAGCAGCCGGCCGGATCCACTGATTTATTACCGCCGTGACGCCTCACCTTTACATTCACATACATCATCGGAACGCTGGCAACGGCGCCCTCCATCCACAATCCGTGGACGGAAATAGAAAGCAGTGGGAAACAAAAGGGTTGGGAACGGGAGCGAAGGTGCTCCGTCAGATTATCCGCCGACGATGACGCAGGAGTTTCTGATAAATGCCGACGCCCCCGCGAAGACTCGCTTTAATCCTCCCGTTTTATCTCTTCTCCGAGCGGAGCGAATGTTCCCATTCAAGCTAACAAAGACAATGGAAGGAGGCTCGTGGCTCCTGGATCCCAAACCCGCCTTCTCCCTCTGCCACTCCGGCTCCCCGTGTTGTCGTGTAAGAGAGCTTAGGAAGGCTTTGGGGACTCTTTGATGCTGCACTTCTCCTCGGACCCGAAGGCGACGCCTCCGATATTCCCTAATCTGGAGAAATCTCCTCAGATTGTGATGCAGAAGAGACAAAAGACGCGCGCGCGAGGAAACAAAAACAGACCCGACGGCGGAGGGAGCAACCTTCCGCCCCTGAAAGCAGAGAAAACAGATCTCATTATCCGAGAGGCTAAAACTGGATCCTTCTGTTCTGATATGAGACCCAGGTGCCAGGAGCGTGCGCGACTGTAGGCGTGGATCAATGCGAGGGATCAATTATTAGCTGCTGCAGTGATTACCGGAGTTTAAGTGCCCCCCTCCCCCCTCACACCCCCCCGTCCTCATTTAACTACCCTGCATGAAGGATGGCAGGAGCCAACTGGCTGCAGAAATGAGCCGAGCAAACACAGAGATAAGGCCTAGTAAACATGTCAGCGGCACATAATTAAGCAGAATAGCACCAGCAGCGATAAAGCCCCCCCCACCCCTGCCCCCCCACCCCCCACCCAATACCCCCCTGAATCGTGTGCCAGATACAATAAAACCCTCCTTATTAATTCTCCTTATGCTCAGCTCCTTTTAAATCCGCAGACCTATATTTTTAGGTTGCCGTGGTAACGGCATGTGACGAGGAGTCCCTGTGGTTGCGAGAGGAGCGATACATCCAGGCGGGATTTTGTTTTCCCCTTCCCGGCCGGGCGCCGGGAGCTTATTGGATCGCCGGACCCGGTTTGAAAAGCATCGAAAAAGTTCCGCTTAATTCCGCCGAATCATCGCGGAATATGAGCTCGATCGGAGGAGACAACCGCCCGCCGCGCCAACGTTAGCGCGTTAGCGTACTCACGGATGTTGTCGGTGTTCTCTTGCACGATGTCCGTCTTCAGCAGGTTGTCCGCCAGGACGAAGGCGCCCTGCTCCACCGTGTCCAGCAGCATGGTGGCGGCCCGCAGCTGCTCGCCCGTGCTCAGCTCCCTCCACGCCGCCTGGGCCTGCGGCTGCAGCAGGTTGTTGACCGTCGCCACCATCGCCTGCGGGGCCCAAGTCAGCCGGTTAGAGGGCGCCATTGATCGGCGGCGTGATTGGGGAGGAGGGGGACGATGGAGGTGAGGAAGGCAAACAAAAGGAGAAAGGACGAAGCGTGAAAACGTATTTCCAAGTCGAGCCTCCGGACACGGAGCGCTAACGTGTAGCAGCCTGAAGCTACAATAACACTCAATAAGTTATCAGGTTGCTTTTGTTACCTTTTATCTGCTACAAGAATTAATCATGTAAATGAAGCAGAGCGGCGGCGCGCGCGACTCCGGGCCGCCTCGTCCGCCACTCCGGGCTGGAGTCTTTAATTGGAGTGATTAATGCTCCTCCATTCACACCCCCCCGGAACGCCGAAGTGCTAAAGAAAAGACGCTTCCTTGGAGGTAAGAGTTTTTATCTGCAACGGCTCCACGTGTCCTCCGCCGACACGTTTACACTTAAAGCAAAGGCTAGCGAAGGGCGTCCGGTTCCCAGGAAGGCTAGCTAGCATCGCTAAGGACAGTAGCCAGAAATCGGCGGCGTTTTTGCCTAAAGTTCGTCTCGATCTTTGCAATTATTGAGCGGAATCTCTGCGGAGAGGCTCTTCTCTTGATCACCGGATCGTGGAAGGTAGCTTTGGCGCCGCTGCAAATTACAAAAGCGGCGAGCGGGATCGTGCGTCGACGGCGCCGTCTCAAATTAATCCCTGATAACAGTGGCGAAGCACAAACAGCACGTCTCGCCTCAATTACGGCGCCGCCGCGGTGAGACGGCGGCCTGATTGTGCTCGATGCCGACGACACCATCTGCTTTTCTCTTTCACTGAGAACACACACACACACACACACACACACACACACACACACACACACACACACACACCTGCAGACAAACCCACGCCCGCGCGCACGTGCACCCCACAGCCAAACTTGAGGATCTTTGATGTAATTATTCATTATCTGCAGCCGCTCTCCAATCACACCTTTTGACATTCAGCTACCGGCTGACGTCGACTCGCTCTCAATTAAAGAGTTCTTTTTCTTCAGGCGCTGACATTTCGTTTCCTTTGTTCACACGAGAGGAGCCCCCCCACCACCACCCCCCACCCCCACCAACCAACCCATCCCCTATCGAGCTTATTAAAACACCCATGCTAATTCAGGGAGGAGATTGACAGACTCGCCGAGGCCGCCTCCCCTTTCCGGCAGACGAGTGTGGACCCCCCCCCTCCAAAAATATGGCGCCGATGTTGACGTTCACTCCTTTAGCACGGGTGGTCAACGCAACCACGCTAGCGCGACTGCAGCCCTTCCTCTCGGACTCTCGGTCGGTTCGATTTAGCCGTTTTAACCCAACAAAATGTCTGTTGTGTCAATCATAACAGTCACGCTAACGAGTGCGAGAAGAATTATGTGGGGGGGGGGGGTCTGGCCTATGCAGTATCCACGACTAAATCTTGTTTTTATAGGAAATAAAGTCATTGTTCTTTCAAGTCGGTGGTTTTCCTGATCCTTATTGTGGTGCTAAAGCTAATCTGATGCTAACTAGGTTACAGAAAACGAGAGGGAAAATGTCTGGTTGGTAAGAAAACGCTTAAAATTCACATCGGAGTGAAGTATTTTCTTCAGAGGCTTAATATATTTACGGCGAACCAGACCTCCGCCATGCACCAGATGCCTGCCTGGTTTCTGTTTGCCGCTCCTCCGCGCGATACATCACTCGGATTGGGAATCTTGTTCATCTCTTCATGCAGGCGGCGGCGTAATTACATCGCAAAAAAACATTGGCCTCAGTCTGCAAAATTTCATGAGGAGCAGGAAGCTAGAAGATCATCTCCAGCCCCCTCGTGCCTAGAAAGTGAGTGGAGGAGGAGGAGGACGAGGAAGAGCAGGAGGGGGGGCAACCAGCCCAAATGCCGTTAGCATCGCGGCGGTCTGTGCAGCCCAACTCTGAGGGACACGACTTGCTAATATTGCAGGAATCAGCACTGCCACTCCAACAAATGTCGCGGCTAAGCCGCTGCTGCTAATTTTAGCTTTTGTGCCGGTGGATGTTCTTAAAACTCCGTGGAGATCCGTGTGGGACACGCTAACGACGGCGTGGGACACGCTAACGACGGCGTGGGACCTGCTGGAATCTTCCACCTGCAACGGGGAGGATGACCGGGCAGCGGTCGGAAGGAAGGGGGACATTAGCCCGCATTTGGCTGGAGTCCAGAGTGTGTGTGTGTGTGTGTGTGTGTGTGCGCGCTGATTAATGAAATGAACTGGGGGTCTGGAAGATTGATACTGGCTGAGGGCGATCTTCTCCATGACGGTGTGTTCCTGGACCATTTGGTTCTTTTCCCACGTCTTCCGGCGTGACGGCGGAGGGATCTCGTGGGTTTATTTTCCGAACACTGTCACATCTCCTGGGATTGCTGTTTACGATTCCCACTGGAAGGAGTTGAAGAATTCCAGCTTTTCCAGCTTGTACAAGCACAGTTACGGTTAAAGGTTCCAGCTCGGAACGTTTGAAATCCCGGCTCCCTTTGAGCGGTTTAACAGCTCAATTTGACATTCTTGATCCCAGAATTCTTCTGGACCTGACAAAACGGTGAACAAAACATGTGAGGAGGGGGTGTCCTGGGTCCGATCGCGATCAGACACCAAATGATCTCTGATACGGGAGTTTTCCAGGTCCCGTTGGGCTGATGGGTGCGGTCCGGTCACATGTTCTCCACTTCTGGACCTTTTTGGGTCAGGACCCCAATAATGACCCAATGTTCCAGCGCTAACGGTGACGACTTAAGGAGGCGTCCTCATCGGGACCATTGCGGCCCTCCCCCTCCCTGCAAATTTTGGAATTTTTATCCCCGCATCAAAACAACCTTCCTGCAGGGGACGGCTGAACTTCCGATGCTCTCGAGCTCGTTTTCCCGCCGGCTAATCTCATTATGACGCGTCGGAGTTTGGCGACACTCAGGAATGACGCAGAATTTGGCACGGAAGGTTTTTTTGCACCGTCTGGAACTCGTGAGAGCCTGATTCCACCCCCGTCGCGTCACTCGTGAGCCCGGGAGCGTTAGCATCTCGCGGCTAAAGCAGCAATGTTTTGGAATTCTCCGCTGACCCTTGAGAAACGGCTTCTAAACTCGACGAAAGCCCCGTCGGGATGCTCCTCGGCTCATTGAGACGTCAACCTTGACGAGTGCTTTCACTCCCGACTGCATTAGCCTTTGTTTTCTGCAACCGCACCTGCGCCGGCACAATCTGTCTTTTCCCAAAAGTCCCAGAGAAGTTGGCGACAGTGGAGTGACAACACAGGCGGCTAATTCGCTCTGCTAATCGCACTTATGACAATAACAGGACCCCACCGAAGAAAGTGTCCCTAATGGCTATCAGCCCCTTAAAGACCGCCGCTAGGCACAGCCTCCGCTAACGCGTCTCCCCGAGGTCGCAGATGTTGCTACGGTGTTATTGTTTCAGCTTGTCAAGCTAGCGCTCGGTGCGGCTGTTTTAGATTTCGCTGACCCGGCGAGGGATTTCAACCTCCTAGGAAGTTCACAGCTGAGCAGCTGCGTTTTCTGCTAATGAGCAAACGTTAGCATGCTAACACAAACAGAGTGAATTAAGGCGGAGAGCGCGGGAAGCAGTCGACCTGCTCAAGGGACTCCCGACATTAAGGCTGGCGTGTTTGTCTCGTTTCTATCAATAAAGATTCAAAAAGAGCTGATTTACTTCGCTAGAAAAGAATTAGCGGTAATGCTAGTTAGCTTAGCCCTGTAGCTTGTAACTGAAATCACAGATCATTGTTTCATCACTCACTCTCACACATCACACAGATAAATCCCCCCCCCCCCCCCACCGCGTACGTCATAGAGCAACATCTGCTCCTGATGTGCAGCTTTATTGGAGCCATCTGCAGAAAAGACGGGCGTGACGACTCACTTCGTAATCCCGCCGTCAAGCTAGGACTGATTCTGATGACAGGTAAAATGTCCCCCCGGGGACCTGCAGGCAGCCTGAGAACAGCTGAGAGCAGCCCCCCCCCCAACTGGGATGCATGTTTAATTCAGCGGGGAGGATGACGACGATGAGGTGGAACCCCGGTGATTTTGAGCTACACGCTAACGCTAAGTCGTTCTGGAATGACGCGACAAGCAGGTTTTTTTTCTGCTGCTGTCAAAGATTTGAGGGGAAATTTGGGAATAATGGTGGAAGTGAAGATGTTAACAATGAAGGGATGGGAGGGAATGGCAGGAGCATGCACAGGGATGGTTGGAGGGTGTCGGGAGAGTCCGGAGCAAATACCTGAACATAAAACCGGCACGAGCGCTCTCGCTTCTGCAGCTGCAACCGGGAGAAAATGCAAGTTAGCACAAAGACAATCAAACAGTCAACAAATCGACAGCAAGAAGTTGGAAAACAGTCGGATGAAAACGGTTTGTACTTTTCACTGGGGAGAACTCTTCAGTCGGCAACAATTTAGCTGGGCTGAAAGGCCGTTAGCTCAGCAGGGCTAGCAAATCATTTAAATTAGGGCTCCGATACGAAGCGCATCGCCAGCAGAGCTACCGTTTGACAGTAACGCCCCCCAAACTAAATCATGTCAATTAGCCTCAAAGAGTTCGACATAAAAGACGACGCCACATTAGCCAACAAGACTTTTGACCGCCAAATCTGCATCGATCTCTCGATCCTTCCTGCGCTCGGCTAGCGTTTAGCGCGCTACTGCGGCGGCGGCTGTTGAACTGGATGAACTCAGGTGGCGAACATCAGGAGCGGAGCGGAGCGGAGCGGACCCGTCGAGTCTCCGGCGGGTCCTCGGGGACATTAGCATAGCAAGTCCACCGCGAGAGCTCCAGATGCTGCCAACAGCGTATCAAGGGACACGAGAAATAAAGATCAAAACACGACCCTTGACCTGTTACCACGCTAGAGCTAGGCTGTTTTCTTTCAGTCGCGTTTAGCTTTTAGGGAAGAAATCATCCGATATTCTCGATAAGAAAAACTCCTCGGTGTGAACTGACATTTCCCGTTGGCCGCCTTTCCAGCCTCGACTCGCCAGCGCAGGAAGACCGACACTAAAAATCTCGATGGGACATCTGCGCCTGCCGCAACCAAATAAAAACGCCGTTCGGGGAACAGGTGTCCGCGTTCCCCGACGACTGAAGCCGTTCCAGCAAATTAACGACTGACATTTTGGATTCCACTGATGTTAGCTTATCTGCGGGCCGCGCGGCGCGCTGTGATCCCAGGAAAGGCGTTAGCTTCGAGCCCAGCAATTTTAGCTACTTTTTAAAATGACGGCGCTTTGATTTTTGAAGAGGTCGAACCCAAAAAAATAATCCAAATAATCATTTTAAATTGTTGTTTAGAGGTAAAATCTGTGTTTTTAAGGTAAATATGTAATTAGCAGTGCACTAAGATGAGATTCATTTTATTTCATGTTGATATTCCAACTGTTTTGGACTGGATCCGGCACCTTTAGCCTGCTTTTCCTTAATCACCAGAGCGTATTCACCATTTTTACCGGATGTCATTGAAGGCAGCGCGGGCTGCTCTAATGAGCCCAGACCCGCGGACGCCTCGGCGGCAGGTTCTCACCTTGTTGAGGCTCCGTGCGGCGCTGTCTTTGCCGCCTGGCGTGAGGTTCCTCAGCTGCACGTCGAGGAGGTCCACCAGCTGAACCATGGCCTTTACCGTGTACGTGATGTCTCCCGCCTGGAGGTTCCGCTTGGTTTGCTCCGCCAGCTCCCTGGCGATGACGGCAGCCGTCTCTCCAGCTTTTATCTGAGCCAAAATAGGATTAGCAACAAGGCTACGAGTGCTATGAAAGCGGACATGTGCATCCTTAAAAGGAACGCTAATCGTTTCCTTCCTTCGCGGCACTAACGCGGCGAGCTCGCGCTCAGCCGAGCGACGCCGTGGAAAACGGTTTGTCCAGAAGCCATTATGGAATCAAACATCGCAGGAATTTCCCCAGGTAGCTTCGGAGCATTCGGAAACGATCCGGGGTCGCCGTAGTGTGGCGGGAGGGAAGCGGCCGCTGAAGGTTTGTCTGTTTTACTTCTCCTCTCACGCCTTCATATCGTATTAGAGCTAAAACTTTCAACTCATTTTAATACATGTATTTATCTGCTAGCATGATGTGCTAGCTACTGATGTGAGGCTAAAGGCTAATCGATGAGGCAAAGGAAAGGAAGAGGAACCTTTCAGTCCACATTAGGACCCTTTTGTGTCTTTATTTTTCACTTATGGCGCTAAAGCTCGCTGGGCTTCAAACCCCATCAATAATTAGCTTTCCCGTTTGGCTAAAACCACGTGGAGGCGCTAACACAAATAAAAAGAGGAGAAAAATAAATTCCACACAAAAGAGATTTTTCCCCCGGACGCGTGGAGGCGTCCAGCCATGACAAACTCCGGAATAATGTGACCATTATTCACTTTCCTCGGAGGGAACGCCGTTTTTTCCGAGATTGGAACCGATATCCCGGAGACGCGGCGACACGCTGGAAACAGCCCAGCTGTTACCTGATCCGGCCTCTGGATCTGCGGTTCCAGCCAATCGGGCCCTTTAAACCGGCCTTTACAGAGGGACCGTCTGGCCCTCCCGCTCCCTAATGAGGGGGGGAGCGGGATGAAACGCTCCGTTTTCCTCCCCCTCATCTGTTGTCCTTCCTCTTGTTCTACTCTTCCTCTCTTATTTTCCTCCACTGGGCCGCCTGGTAACGAGCGGCGCCGCTCGCTGACGATGACTCTACGGCTAATGAAGTGCCAGATGTGCGTTCGGCATCTGCGCCGCGTTGATCTCCGCGCCCGTTTCCCGTTCTTCACACGTACGGCGCCAATTTTTCCTGGCTAATGATCCGTTAAGAATGTCCTTAAACACGTGCACGCATTTTTTTTTTCCTATTATCGACGTTGTGATTTCAATTGTGCGCTAGCGGTGAATAACTTTGTTTTAATTAGTGGCGCCATGTTACCCCGTTACCATGGCGCCACTTCAGAGGAACCTGGTGGTTTGTTCCCCAGCAGCTGGTCCATCGCCATGTTTCAAAAGCTACGTGTTAGCGTCTGTGCCCTGGAGCCACCAGGTCCGACCTGTGAACTGAGCGGTTAACAGGATCCAAAGAACAGAGCCAAAGGCCCCTGACAGGAACACGGAACGGACAACAGGACCTGGGTGGTGACCTTGGTACCTTTTGGCTGATGAGGTTGACCCATGGGGAGGTGCAGTTGCTGAAGTCGGGCCCCTGGGGGTCCCAGTATCCGTCCGGACCCACACAGGTGTAGGAGGCCACGCCTGGAGGGAGAGAGGGAGGGTCAGTGGGGGGCAGCGTGCTAGCGTCGACAGCTAAACCCAGTGTCAGGAAGGCTCTCATCCCATTCAAGTCAGATTGGGAAGAACCAGGAAGCAAGAAGGTGCCGATCGGGAGAGGCAGCGGGTCCCGCCCGTCCTTGTACCGGAGGGGTGGAGCTTGGGGTGGGGGGGGGGGTGCATGTGAGGCCGAGGCAGCCGGCATCACCAGATATCAATTTGACTGACATATAATTTCCTTCCCGGTCCACCTCGGACAGCCGCGCCTTTGATGGGTTTATAAGATAAGGGACTCGGTCTTTCCTCCTGGGAAGGGGGGGGGGGGGAGCAGATGGAGGAGACGGATCTCCGGGAACTTTCAGAGGAAGCTCGAAGAGCCGAGTTCTGCACCGCAGCTTTGAAGATGGCGCTGGGGGGGGGGGGTCTTCTTATCTCTCTATCTCTCTCTCCATATGACGGCTGTTAGGGGGGGCTCAGCAGGTCGCCTGTACCCAGCGTACGTGCATGTGCACGTGCGTGAGCGTGCGTCACTTTGTCAAAAGACCCGAGTCTGAGCCCCAACCAGGCTCCAGTGGCAGGAAGAACATGCGGGGGGGGGGGGGGGGCTCCTCCTGACGGCTCTGCTGGTCTAGGGGGCAGGAAAAGGCCGGGCTAGCTAGCTGCTAACGTGAGGAAGAGGGTTTGGAGCGGAACTAATATGATCGCTAATCAATAAAAGGCTGGCGTGACCTCCGAGGCCTCAGCCGCCATCTCGCTGCCACCTTCTCGAAAAAACGTCCATCTCTGTCGCCGCCTCATCGGCGTCAGCTGTCAGAACAATCAGCCCCCCCAGCCCCCCCGCGGCCTGGGCTCCATGGGGGGTTCCGTCGTGCGAATGCCACTCAGACACTTTTCAATCACCAGACCCCCTCCAGGGGTTTCATCTGCATTCCCTCGCATATCTTTTGTTTGATGCTAGCGTTTGTTAGCCAGGGTTAGCGTTAGCCTCCACCAGAAATCTGCTCAAAACTCACCGATCGTTCCAGGCGGACACGGCATTCTGGACACGAGGCCTGGCTTGGTCTTGGGCCAGGAGACGTCCATCATCAGCAGAGGACCGCAGTACTCCGTCCTCATTGTGGGACCCTTGGATGAAGGAGACTCTTCGCCGTTGTCCTCCGGGTCCAAACCCTCCACCGTCTGGACGGGCGCCGCCGTGGTCGTGGTCCGCGGCCAGTAGACGATGGGGGTGGTCGCAGCAAGCGTCTTGGCGGTGGTGGTGCTCCTGCTGGTCGTGGTAGTCATGGCGATGGTGGCCGGTCGGGCGGTGGTCCGGGTTGTCACAGTGGTGGCGTCCATGTAAACCATGACGGAAGAGGACGTTTCTGGAGGAAAGAGAAAAGAAAGACGTCAAAAGGGGTCGGCAACGCCAACACGCCGAGTCAATGCTTGGACGTTTAGGGACAAATTGGAGGACTTCTGTCCTCGCCATGGTCGCCCTCGAGGCCCAGCTTAAGCGGTTGAGGACGAGAACCTTCAGGACGGAACACAAGAGGACAGAGTTCTTCCTGTTCTTCCTGCTCCCACATTAGAGCCCAGCCCGGGTCCTGGTCACCAATCACTCCATCAGCTCAGCTCCATTAGTGTCCCTCCTCCCGGCTCGGGCCGGGCCCCCAGACCCAATTAAAGGCACCTTTTACCAACGTGAGGAGCGAGGGCTCGTGAATATCCACCTGCAAGGCCCAGGAAGGCTCTTTTTCCACCTTGATGTTCTCCAGTTGGTGCTGCAGTGATGTTTCTCTGTCTCAGCGTGGAGGAAGCTAGCTCGCTAGCTAGCTCGCTAGTCAATAAGTTCCCAGGGGAGGACGCTTCCTCATAGCCAAACAGTCAAACACGCAACTTGGGGCGGTCACCGCCGCGGCGTCGGCCAGGATGCAATTATGACGACAGACGTGACAAATGGGCGGCGCCTTTAGATGAAAGGGATTTAATCAGGGTGAGTTTCAGGTCGGCAGGTCAGAAATAACCCGTCTATCAGGGCTTTCTTGCCCCCCCCCCTCCCCGATAGTTTCTCTGCGTAACGAGGCCACATAAACGAGCACCACAGTCAGCGAGGCACAGACCCGGCGTGCCGTAATGACACGAACCCGCCTGCTATCAGCGCTCGCCGATTAGCAGCGTTCGCACAAACGCCTTTGATTAAATAGGGTGAAGCCGCCGCGAGAGCGCCGGCTGATTGAGGATTTGTTGTCTGGAGCCACAAAGACGGCAAATTAGGCGGTTTTCGGGATCGGCGGGGGTCCAGGACGCTCCCGCGGAGACGCTCCACCAGGGACGGGGGGAGCAATCAGTCTAACGTCGCCTCAAACATCAGCTGGAGTTTTAGTTTGAAATTCCAAAACCGGCCAATCAGAGAGCATCATTTGGATCCCGGAAGCTCTTGTTTGACAGCGTCCATATGGAGACATTCCCAAGGACACCGGCTGCTTTCCGGTTTATTTATCCTGTTTGCGCAGCATTTTTGACGATAACCCCCAAAACGAGTCGGGACGGAGCATCGATTTAGGAGGGACGGCCGGAGACCCGGAAGAAAGCTCCCACATCTGAAGATTCCCGGCTCGTATTGAGGTCAGCGAAGGTCACGGCGCAGCGGCTCGGATAAGCTGGCGGCGCCGAGGGTGTGCGGACGGGCCCCCGACGATAAGGGACTTACTGGCGCGGTTCAGGTGGCCCAACCAGGACGGGTCCTGTTTGTGGCCGGGTTCTGCTGCTGCCAGAACTGACAGGAGTAAATAAGCTGCAGAGGAACGCATTAACCCTGATTTAACGGGAGGCATAAAGAAGATAAATACCACGGCGGATTATGTATTAGGCTTTAAAGTGATACTTTTAAAAGAAGCAGCAGCATCATTGCCCTTAGTTTTCAGGACATCCCATAACTATGAATTAAACGCCGCATTCATAAACTCTGAAGGGTGTAATTTCACACTTTAGTGTGTTTTCTGCTAAAATACAGCCATAATTTGTCCGCTAGCACGGTCGGGAGGAGGTAAATACCGAATATTATCCCGGGAAATAAAAATAGACGATATCCGACTGGATCCCGGTTGTTTTGGGGGATCTTCCTGGCGTGACAAGCGCTTGCTTTTCCAATCAGAAAGACTTTTATTTCTCCTCTCTGGCTTTTTACCGTCACGCTATGGGTTCAACCCAGGCTGGAAACCCCAAACATGAACCTCCGAGGGGGGCCGCCGCCGTAATGAGCGAGGAGATCGGGAGACCGGCCAGATGTTGGGATGCTAGCTACCAGACAGGAGCCGCCGACGACCGTGCGTCATCTGTTGCAGGAACCCCCTGAAACAGATGCGGGGAGTCTGTTTCCACCTCGCACACGCGCCGCTTTGTGCTTGGTTTCAAAGCGTTCATTTATAAGTAATTAGCCTCTCCCTCGCCGCGTCCCGGAGCTCGTGGCTCCCACAATTAGATAAGCCCACTCCACGTCGCCGCGGGAAACCTGCTATTATGAAAAGGATCCGTTTTGTATGACTTAACGTTTCCGCTACCGAGAGCAAACTCGCCGTCTGGCAGAAACTTCTGCAGACTTGAGATCAAAGGGAGGGTTCTGGGGGGGGGGGGGGATTGAGCATCAGACTCCTCCAACCTCGTGCTGAACCCAATTACCTCCAACTTTTAGGATTTGAACCTTGCGATGGCCACCTGCGTTCTTTTCTCTAACCACCGGGACGTTCGGGTTCTGGGACGTGTATTTTTAGCCCTAAAAATACCTGAAATCCATTTCTGTAATTACGACCTACTCCCGGATCCTCAGTAATCACGTTAGGACGTCTGAGCCGGTCGCCGCTGTTGCTTCGCCGCTCTATTTGTAGCCATGCTAAGTAAAACAAACCCTCCCAACGCCACAGACGAACAGACGAGGACTAGCTTCCCAGCTAATCCGCTCCCTAATGTTCATGTCCAACACGATGCCCCGTCTCCTCTTTCACCCACGTGAACGGACGACGTGCGGGGGGGGGGGGGGGGGGGGGGGGTAACACGATGATAAAGGAGCGGCGGTTTAATGGAGCTTTTCTGGACGGGCCGGCAGATCCATCAGGAGGTGGAGAGTGGACGCAGCCAGACGCTACGGACGCTACGATATCATCCGACGTGACGAGGGGTGGATGGATGGAAGCTGGGGGGGGCGTCTATGAAGGTCAGCCCTAGATACGTGCTCACATGGATGGAAAAGAGGTCAACGACACGTGACCATTTAGGCAGACGTGTGATGGATCCAGACTGGACCAAAGTCAGCAATGGTCATAAAAGCACGGTGAGATTAGCCCCGCCCACATACCGCGCCGCTGCTCCTCCGCGTCGTTCGCCACGTTAGCTAACTTCAGGGCGTGTCTCCGACTGATGATCCAAGACTCTGGAAAAGCAAGGAGACTTAGAAGGAAGCGGCGGAGGAGCCGGTGGAAGCTGCTCCAGCCCAATGTCGCGGTCCGGGCCCGCGCACGGCTCTGGACAACGCCGTCAAAGTGTTCCTGCTTTTCCATTCACCTTTTATTTAGTCTGATCGCCCCCGTCTGATGCTGCTTCTTATTTCAGCAGAGAAATAGGATGTCAGCCGAGATGGATGGGGTGCTGGCCCCAGCTGAGGGATCGCCTGCCACCCCCTCACCACGCAGCTGATCTGTATATGATTCCCGGTTCGGAGCGGCGCCCGTGATGGATGGCCAATCCTGATGAGGAATGGCAGACGGAATCATGTGATGTATAATCGGGAATCACGCAGAACAAATGAACATGCCACATTCTAAACCGCCTGAATCATGAGCCCGCGCGCCAAAACCGACAGCCGTCGTTCAAAATCCCGGCGCTGGGAGCAGAGCGGGAGCGCCGGCGCGTCTTTGCTCCTGCAGCGATTTGATTTTTGAGAAACTTTTCAGCAAATTCTCCTCACACGAGGGAGCGTGGCTTCGAGGCGCCGACAAAGAAGTCGCTGTTCCGGGGCTAAAAATCCAAAGCCGCGCCGCTAACAGAGCTCCATTGTGTCGCGGTATTAAAGGGTGAGCAAAAAGGTTGCGTGCGTGCGTGCGTGCGTGCGCACCCATGTGAGTAAAATCGCTCCCAACTCTAATCCCAAACCTCGCTCCTTCCCCCCAGAGAAAGTTGCCCTCTACAGAGGTGCGCCGGGCATGTGATGAGCGCGCAGCCTGCAAATAAGCATGTAGCCTACATTTCTAAGCCTCCACATCAAAAGGGCTTCGTGCGGCATGCAAACGAGTGTTTCGGCGTGGGAGCACGGAGTCGAAGTTGCTAAGTAAGGTATTAGTTCAAGGTTTTAAACCCAGTAGTAACACGTTTGCTGAGATTAGCGTTTAGCCCTGGCAGGATACAGGATCTGCTACAACAGGAAGTTGCCGCGGCGGCCGGCCGGATCGCCTACCTTGCTACACAAACCGCTATCGGCTAGCTGAGGTGCGTGGACGGACAAACTAGCCAACTCATAACAATCAATCAAAACGTCGGTGAGAATTAGCTTGTGTAGGACGGAGCAGGTTCCATAGGATTAATATAAGCCTGACTTCCTGTTTGGGATGAGCAAGGAGACAGGAAGCAGTGTGCATCCTTCCCGTCGTGAGAGGACGTGCGGGGCGCGATCTGTGATGCTGAAGCAGATAAGCACTTCAGAGAACGGTCGGACGGCTTGTTGAGCAGCGAGGCGGTCTTCCGATGATTCCACACACCAGTTGTCAGGAAAAAGGAAGCGATTTTTTCAAGGGTGATCGCCTGGTTATGAGCTATTAATACGAGCTGCCTTCTCCGGACGTCACGCAGCGCTTCCACTTGGGAATATCTTGGGAATATCGTGGGAGGATGGGCTCCATACATTTGACACAGTTGCCTTTTTTACAGCGGATGATGTTGGCAATTCCAGGACTCGTCTTTTCCTGCTCCGGCAGCAGACATTTTATATCTTTCGGCTAATAACTTTTGGGGCTGCACTTCTTTTTTTTTATCACCAATTTGTGGAATTTAATTATCAGCGATGTTGTCATGGAAGCACTCCTGGGCATAGATCATCTGTCCTTGAAAGCAGCATGTTTGGGTAAAAGATTTGCTCGGCCTGTTAAGGAGCCTCACTTCAATTTAGATAATTGTGGGAGGTTATAAAACGCAGGAAGAACGATGAATTTTTCAATCTGCTCTGAACCCAAAGATCCTTCGCGAGCGCTTCAATAAAACATCGTTTCTGTGCGGAGCTCCTCGCGGTGCCCGGCGCTCTTTAGCGTGCGATGCGCCGCGACCCGTGACGTTAGCAAGCGGGCGCAGCTGCGGGCTGGACCGCATCCATGTGTGGCCCAGTTCTCCCAGTGAGCACGCTGAGGTGACGCATGCTAACGGTGGTGGAAGCACATCGAAACACCGTCGCAGACATTGTGCAGGATTGCACAAGAATATGCTAAAGAAATAGCGAGCTAACTCCCCTTTCCCCGACGACCGGGACAAACCTGCAATCTCAAAGGTTCCTTGTGCCATTAAACCCCCTCAGAATGTCCTAGTTTGGCTCGTTACAGTAAAGCTTTAGCTAATTCCCAACAGGAATTTCGCCAAGCCGCTCAGTTACTCAGTAAACATCAAACGGTAAAGATGCCATGAAGATCCGTGGACAACGTGCACAACGGCATTTTGAAATGTGCACAATGTGCTGCAAATATCCAAGGAAATTCCAAGACTTTTGATCTCTAAAGTCACCTGAACTGTGATCAGATCAAAGCATTCCGGCCAGATCAAAGCAAATGGAACCAAACCCAACCGCGGTGAACGGGAAAAAGCGAGTATCCAGACGGTTCAACAGTTTTCTCTCTCCAACCGCGGCTCCATTCACGGCTCAGCCCGGGGTCGACCTCCTGACCTTTACAATGAGGCGGCGCTTTGCCCGTCCCGTTGATGTCCAAGCGTCCGTCTGTGGGCGGCGGAGGCGGCGTTTGGGCCCCGGCTCCACCGCCGTCGTTACCCAGACGCTGTTTGGAGAGCAACGAGACGCACTTAACTCCAAATTGCATGTTTTCCTCTTCTGGATCCGTTTGCTCCGGGAGTTGATCAAATAAAAGGCTTTATCGCTCGGCAGTCACTCCGATCCCTCTTTCATTCCTCCGCTGTCTCTTTATCTGACATTTATATCTCTTCTCCAGCTCCATCAATCCACTTAATGCAACATTTTACTATCCGTGTCCATGCGGCCGCTGCTGCAGCGAGCGTTGTGCCGGCCAGTGAAAGGGAACGTCGCATTCAGGTTGGTGCAGAAGAGTCTCGAAAATATCATAATTGGGTTAGAAAAGCAGCCGGCAGAGGAAAAGAAATCAGCCTTGAAAGCAGCAGGAGGAACGGGCTCAGGAGGAGAACGCCACAGTCGAATGAGTTCTGACATTTCTGAAGGCAAAGACAAAAGGCTGCCCCCACCGCTGCACGCCTCCTTTAATTACAAAAAGAACAATGTGGCGGATAAATTACGCCTTTGAAACTTTTATCTGAGCGGCGCTTCGGCAAAGATCTGCCAGGGTGGGAAAAGGCTGGGCTGGAGGCCGGGAGCGCCGCTACAAAAGATACTTCCGATTTAGAACATGGACTCGTTCTGGTGTCGGGGTGTCGGGTCGAGGCTAAAGGTGCCGCGTTTCATACGTTTTAGCTACGTACGGACCACTTCCTTTCAGGAAACCAATTAAAAACATTCAGAATTAACACATCCAGAGCGTTCCGCTCAGGCAATTATCACCATCCCACGTCGTCTCAAGGTGATGCCGTCGCCGATATTCTGTCGACTTTCATTTTACGTCTATTTGTAAAAAAAAAGCATCAATAATCTGAGCTGTTAAAACCAAAAGGATTAAAGTAAAAAAGAGAGTAAAACAAATTGAAAAGTAGAGAATTTCTCGGCTCACTTCGGTGACCTTTCTCCCGTTGACGAGAGCATCCGAGTGTCTCCCGTTGGGAGCTTGTGGACGCGCGTCGAATGGAGACTATTAAATCTGTAGCAGAAAATAAAGACTGGACGTTGCTAGCGTCTAAAATAAAGAGCCTTACCGAGCCTGTTGTCCAGAGCACCGAAGTCCAGAGAGTACTTCACCACGTGGTAGTTGTTCCACACGTACAGCAGGTTGTCTCTGGGATTGTAATCCACGGCAGCGATGTACTGGTAGGAATTCGGGAAGGGGATGTCCAGGAAGCCGTCTTTGCTCAGCTCCGTGTTGTAGATGTAGTCGATTTTATTCCCCGTGGCCTCGTTGTCGTCGTCCTCGTACACCGACTTCACCACGTACAGGATTCCGCAGATCATGAAGGCGTTGGAGGCCGAGCGCTTGTCGTAGGCCGTGTCCCAGGTGCCCTCGATGCGGAGCGTGTAGGGATTGAGCTGGCTGATGACCATGCGCCCGTTGTTCTGCTCGGTGGCGTAGATCACCCACAGGCCGTTCTCGTCCACCGCCAGGTCGATGTCCGACTTCCCTCCCCAGCGATACGGGGAGGTGTCGTGGTAGTTGGCGTTGGCGATGATGGCCTCGCCGCTCTTGATGCGCGTCCGGAGGTCGAACTTGACGATGTTGCGCGTGCGCTCTTTGTTGAAGAAAAGCGCGCCGTCGTAGACCACGAAGCCCGTCCCGTCCACCCGGTGCGGGAGCTTGTAGGTGGTGGTCGGCCTGCCGGCGACAAAGTCTTCTTTGGAGGAGTATTCGGTCAGCGTGTCGGTGCGGTACGGCGTCCAGGGCATGTAGTAGATCTTGTCGGAGGCCTGCAGGGGGTCCTTGCACCAGGCGCCTGACTGGTGGTCCGATTCGAAGAGGTGCTCGCTCTGGTACACCCTGCGCAGAAGCCCCGGGCACAGGAATACTGAGGAGCCAAAAGAGGGGAAAGACAAGCACAGAGTTACGTTGTCAGGCAGTCACAGGGGCACCGGAGGGCGGGGGACTAAAGGTCAAAAGGTCATTCAGCTCTGTGGGATGTGAAGAAAGGAGTGGTGACGCCACGCCGTCCTCCGGGTGAGTTTGAGACAGCAAAAAAAGAACAAATGTGCTTCATCTGAGTGATCGGGGACGGTGAGATGCAGGAAGATGAGACATGACCAAGTCCAAACAGGGCAACAGACGCTTGAAACAGTTGAAATTGTCCTTTTTTGGGCGGAAGCTCGTGGCTGATAGAGCTGCTGCCTCCAGAACAAAACGGAAAACAGCGTAATTACATCACCTGTTTAACGATGGCCTGTCCATTATTCCGGCGGCGGTGTGATTTACAGCAGCCAACAGCCAAACCCAATTACACCTGAACCGGTTCGGAGTCAAATCTGATAAAGGCGTCTGGAGGCCGGGGCGGCTCAACGGCCAGAGCTCATTTGGGCTCATCGCGTATCGTATCGGACCGATGCATTTGTGATAATCGGCTTCTCTGGAAACGTCGCATGTGGATTCGGGATTAGGAAGACCAGATTCAGGGGCACTAAAGAGTCAGATTAACTGCACTAAAATACCAGTTAGGATGAACAGAGAGCAGGAAAAAGCCTCAGTACAAAGCTGGAACCATAAAAAAAGGAAAAGGCCCCCAAGTAGGTGGAACGTTCCGGAAGATTCCAATGCGGTCCAGTACTGACCTGTATAATTCTTTATTATTCGATCAATTCAATCAATCAGAGCAGGTTTGAGTTAAAAACAAACTGCAATATTAATATTTTGGTGTTTTTTTAATTAAAAAAACCATTTCCACGCTTGTCTTCCTTTCTTAAGCTCATGTGCAAAGGCTCCGTTGACGGTATAATCGGCCCGGAGCCTGAAGTCCTGACAGGTTCTTGCTGCCGATCTAACGAGAAGGAAAAGCACGGCGCTCCGAGCAGAAAGATGAGAAAAGCGACAGCGGCAGCAGCGTCTTCCTTCTCTTGTAATCTCTCACGATTAAACATGTTGTCTAGCTGCGGGAGAAAAATGTCGCGAGACGCGTCTCGCTGACACGTCGCCCCGCCACGAACCTCAGCGGCGGCTCTGCTAAAAGCTAACAAGCTCCAGATGAGTTGCACTCAGGGTACGAGGTCGGGTCGGGCCGCATTAGTGCGGCAAAACGTCGGAAAACTGTGTTTTTAGCTTGTAGCCGACATCCGAAAATAATGAAAGAAGCAGGATAAAAGCAAGCGCGACTTTCATGGGGAATTCCACCAAAAAAAAAAAAAAAAAACGCCGCAGCAGCAGAAAGTTTCACTGATTATCTTTGACACACTTAAGATAAACTCATTAATAAGTCAAAATATGAACAAAAGCCATTTGATGATTGTTTTAACGATTCCGATTTTCATATTTGACTGAAGTGCAGCTTTATAGATTTGACAAAGCTGCGTTCAAAACATCTCCTGGGACGCGTGATGTGAAGCTCCGACGTGTTCTGGGCTCCTGCGGCGCTGATAAGCTGAGAATATGGCTGCTATGATCAGGTGTGTATTGACCGGGGGCCCCTGAAGGTTACGGCCGTAGCTATAATCAAAAAACGCTGACAGCTTATTGGACTCATATTGATTAGTCCCCACCTCCTGCTCCTTTAATATTTTGTTGCTGATAAACCAGAGCTGGAATAATCTTAGTCATAATGGGAGATTAAAATGTCAACGTTATGGGGTTTTAGCGAGGAGCTGGTCCGCGGTGACCTTTTTGCAAAATAACCGCCATTATTATCGACGCTGTTGATGAATCTCCAATGAAAGCTAGCATGATGCAGAATGATTTGCGGGCTGCGGCAGATTAAGTGTGTGAGTTTTGCTCAGATTTCCAACAATGTTTGGGAGCCGGTTTCATTTTCCCCATGAACGCCGCGTTCGACCGCGGAAATGAGCCGTAAAATGAGCGCCAAGCGCTAAAAACCCGCCGCGGCCACCCGTCACCAGCAGAAACGACAGACAGAAGAATCCGGAGGACTCGTATGAAGATGCAGATGAAAAGGAAACATTGTTGGCATTTAGTTACCTTTTTGTTCCACTTCTATTTTTAGGCATGGAAGGAGAGAAAGAAAGAGAACAGGTTATTCATGCGCTAACTGGGAAGGCTAATTCATACTGTAACAGTCACCAATCACAACAAGGGGTTAGCAGAGCAACACAAGAGCCTGTTGGGAGAAGACACGTTAATCACATCGTAAACCCAGTAAACACAAATAATTCACCTTCAGCGCGGCTGCGGTGGGGAGAAAAAACTCTTCATCCATCCTCTACTCTTCAGAAAGGAAGGTTAAAGTGGCCTACATGTGTCAGACGAGTGCTCGGAGAAGCCAAGTGTAGCATCGCGCTACAGCTGGGAGGCTAACGCCCGAGGACGTGTTGACCTTCACCTGCAACCGTCGTCCAACTGGGGCGACAAACGAGGAACGTTGAGGACCGGCTCGCAGTGGGACGACCGGGATGACCCGTCATGTGACATCTGAGCTGGTTCGTCCGTGTCAGGAAAGGGCGGAGCAAGTCACGCCAACCAGGTTGGACAGCGCCACGCGGAAGTGCGACCTCAGCAACGCGTCTCAGCGCGCGTCGCGGCAGGATTCCTGACAATTAGCAGCGAGCCGCGGCTCTGCCGCTAGGGCCTAGCGCGACAAATTGGGATTGTTTCCTTGATTTCCACTCTTCCGAGCAGGTTGACTGCGGTTATTTCTGTCAACAGTGACCTACATTTAAAGCCTTCTTGATTCAAGAGGCTCATCTCGTTGAAACGCTACCGCGGCTACCGCTTCTTTGCTCTCGCCGCGCTATTACATCCTCTCATAGCCGCGCTTTTTATGTCAGTCATGGCATTTTGCCGGTCCTGTCCCTTCCCCTCCAGTAATCCCAGTTCTAATAAGAGAGGATTAACCTCTGTTACCAGGGCTTACAAGAGCCCTCTCCTCCAAATGGGGACGGCAGCAGGCTGAGGTATGGAGGTCAGAGGTCAGCGGGTGGGGTAAAGATTGAAAGATGGGAAAGTTATTAGCGGCAGACGATGTTAATGCGGGGCAGTGAGCCAATAACAAAAGAGCGGGCGGGGCGGGGCCTAAAGGAGGGAGCGGCTTTCAACAAGTTGGTGGCGTTTGCCAGCCCATAATACTCTCCCCTGCTCCAGCACGGCGCCTCATCAACAGCACACGTCTCAGCTGTCATCCGGGCCCAATAATTCCATATGGAGCGGGCAACAATGGCTCCGGGCTACATCTGAATCACCGTTACTGGCAGCTCAGAGTTGCCAATAACGCGGCCCCGCCGCGGACACATATATCAAAACCGAGGGACCGGTCAAATGTCGCCGATCGAAGCCTCTTCCCTTCCCGTGAGCGCCGACCACACAACAGGGACGGAGCGGAGGCTGGCATTTCTGATTGAGCGCTCGCTAACTGCGGCGAGGGGAGAGGAGGGTAATGATCTATAGGAAAAGGCATTAGCAGCTGGGATGTGGGAAGAGGTACACAAAGCGGTCGCCGGGGGAGATGGGGCGAGAAGGGAGGATTGGGATGAAATCCCTGACACGGAAACGCAACTCCGAGGGCTACGGAACACGACACGGCCCCGTTACTTGATTGCGACTTGCTTCCGGGTGGAGGGTCGACTTCTCCGGTTAGTCAAAGACAATTTGTTTGCGTCGCCCGATCCGCGTTTCCCTGCAAACACGGCGGAGCGAATGACGCCGGGACGCAGGTGCGGTTGGGAAAGGGAACTTCCGAATCCCCTGAAACATCCCAGCTCTGTCTCGCTGCCTTATTGGAGGCGACCGGAATGAAGAAGCGCGTGATCCGACATCATTTCGGGATCCTCCAGGAGACACGGCGGAGCGTGCTGTTGCGTCACACGCCGGGGCCCCGGAGGCCCACCTCCTTAAACGCGACAGGACTGGAAAACTGGAATTTTGTGTTGAGCACAAACAGCAGCTGTTCCCCTCTGATCCAAAGAGATTTAACGAGGACGCGGTGCAGAAGGTCCTCCGGGTTTTTTCCCTCCATCAATTCTATTTCTCCGGAAGGGCCGCAGACAAAACGCATCCGATGATCGTCTCATTTAAACATCATCTAAAAATACAACTCATGGAAAGAATCCCCTCAACTGGGATAATGAAGATGGAATTAATGGTATCACACACACACACACACACACACACACACACACACACACACGCACGTGGGGGGGCTGAATATTATGGATTTTATTATCGTGAACGAGGCAACAAACAAATGAGTTTCATGATAATGGAGGGTTAAGAGAAGTGGAGGAAGTGGCGATTCCAGCCGTTCGGGAGCCTCCCAGTGTTTGGTGTTAGCATGCTAACGTCAGCAGGTGTCATCAGTGCTCGTGTCGGGAAATTCGTGCGAGCGGACGAGCTTTTAAAGTGGGAAACTTTAATCAAAGTGGTCTTTTTTTCCCGCCTAACAACAGTTACTGCCAATAGGTTTTCCGAAGGTCGCCGACCTTTTCAATCATTTGCGCACTCAAACCTGGAAGCTAATCACAAAGCCCGATACGGAGTCTGGACCAACATCTGGGTCACAGATAGTGTGGATCTGATATTATCTCTATTTGCTGTGCGACTGGACCTTCATTCCGCCCATGTGCGAGCGTGAGGCCACGTGAGCCGCGGCTACAGGGGGTTCATTTGAAAAATTAAGGCTCCCCAATTTCACACTAATGCTTGAGAGGCATCACAATGGCATCATTATCCACTAATAGAGATTCATGGTTGGAATGGTGGCATTATTCCCCCCCCCCCCCCCCCTCTCTCTCTGCTGCAGTACAAACCCTTTAATCCCATCAGGTTTTTAGTTAGTGACACAAATTACGGTGATTTGAATAGCATGTGGCTACGGGCGGGGGAGGACAGGCGAGCCGCCATCCCTCTCCCTCTCCTCTCCCTCTCCCTCTCCCTCTTCATCTTCCTCATTTCTCCCCTCTGTCATTTCCCTCCGCCGGCCCTCATGACTCTCTCAGACCGTCATTACATGTTCCATTTCTCAACACCCCCCCTTCAACCACTTGTCTGCTCTCTTTGTGCTCCTTTCACATGCTTATCCAATCTCCTGCTTCCCGCCGTCTCTCCGTCCCCACTGGGAGCTGCTGTGCTATCTCATAACCTTGACAACGCCGTGTGTCCTATGTTTGTCTCTCTTCGAGGGACAGGTGCAAGGACTTGGAGCTCATCCCACCTCCTTGCAGCCGGGAAAAGACATAAAATCAAAACTACAGCTTGAGCAGGAACAACATTGCTGCTCCTCCTTGGAAATATCCTGATTTTCAAGGACCTTGAACTCGGGAAAGGAAACGTATGGCTGTGAGGGGGCGGGGCTATTTAGGTAGGGGGAAGGGATTGAACAAAGAGCAATAACAGCTTTGATTTGTGGGGTGATCATTAACAGGAGCGACCCCCCTGAAGAAAGCCCCGTCTAATTAGCGCCATATCCCAGACCTAGAGTGTGTGTGTGTGTGTGTGTGTGTGTGTGTGTGTGTGTGTGTGTGTGTGTGTGTGTGTGCTGCAGAAAACGCTGAGATGAAAGCTCTGCTTATGTTACATAAATGAAGGTCTTGTTCAGCTGGTGGGAGAATTGAGTCCGCCGTGCACGCTGCGCACATTTCTGTTTACGCAATAAGAGCAGGAAGGATCCCGCGTGTGTATTAGCGCGCCGCCCGAACAAGAAGCTGATAGATTACAACAGCTTATGCAGCTATTAGAGGGGGGAAACAGTTCCTACATGTCCACATTCACCCCTTTCACACCGTCATCTATCTACCCTGGTGATCAGAGCCTCCCTGCACAATTATCTTGACTCCTGAATTGGAAACAACAGTTTTGGGGGGGTTTTTCCACCGGTGTTGCATTTTTTTCCCCCTCTTTCACATTAACACACTTATTTAAAGGGAAATGGAAGCGGCCTCGGGCTAAGAAGCAACAAAGACGTCCGGTCCTGTACCTCTGCTTATTGAATCGTTCACCAGACACGGAAAATCGCACCGCTTACGCCCGTTAGCCAATTAGCTTGTTGAGTGTAACATAAATACATTAAACTGGCAAACACGACCTCCGGAGAACTGCCGCCACTGCGAGGTGTCGTGGCCCTGGTTTCATGAAAGCCACGTAGCCGCCCTCAACCTCGCTAACTAAACGAGCCATTAGGCACGACAGCGGCGGGCTTGGCCCGAGGCGGCGAGGAAAAGCGAGCGTCCATCATGGCCGTAAACGCCGTTGAGTTTAGATTATTGCCCCTCTGGTCTGCCTCCGTGCATCCGGCCGCAACTTAAATCTATAGGTCAAACTGTTATCTTCATCGCGGCGCCATGGCAACCACCAGAAGAAAGAAAGCGGCGCTGCCATAAATTCCCGCCTGCTTATGTTGGGGCACATGTGGCGTTCACCTGGACGCAGCGACACCCGACAGGAGCCTAGCATAGCGACCCGTCCGGGGCGTTAGCGGCATCGCGACATGTGATCTCGACAAACGGGTGAACGCTCCCGAGCATTTGAGCGCGGAGCGATGGGGGCGTGGCTCGCCGATAAATCTGCTGTCAATATGTCAGCAGGCCTAACGAGGGCAGGCTGGAGGGCAGACGTCCCGACACAATCTGCTAAGTAGATTTACTGATAGCATCAAAGTGATCTACTCAGAGAAAGGCAAAAGTTGCTGCCAAATCATTTAAGGAAGGTGGCGCCGCCCGGGAAGGTAATTCTCTGATTATCTCTGGTATGAACGTCCAAAAAATCTCCCATCAGTCACGTTCAAACCACTGGCGCTACGTCGTAGATGTCAGCAGAAACCGCAGCGCCCTTTAGCCGTTAGCATCGTGTTCCCTGCTAATGATTCCCCCAGTTGGAGGAGCGTCCTGGTCACACAGGTGGCGTTTATCTTTAGCGTGACCACTAGATAATGGGCCCTCGCTAATCGCGCCGCGTTCTGCTCAGGCTGCGGTGTAAACGATAGCCGTGTGTGCCGGGCGCCGATTTCACGGTTTCACCTGCCAGCACAGAAGGACGAAGATTGGTAGCAGGTGTCGGGCGAAACATGCCAAAACAATCAACTCATTACTCGCGGAGAGCGCCGCAAACCTGTTAGCTGTTGATATTATTAGCAAAATGAATTAAAAATCAATTAGGAAAGTTGGAAGTGAGAGAAGATGACAAATTGCACGGGAAGATTGGACGAGGTGAGAGCAGCGAGCCGCTCAAATTGGAAAAGCGATAGCGTGATTGTAAGTGCTGGCGTGCAGAGAGTGAAGGGGTTTCAGACCGGCCTGAGCTGGATCCCAGCGTGTCAGACAGGCTTTTACACCGTCCTTATTAGCCGCAGACAGTGGAGGGAACTCGCCACCTTCCAGCGGCTCCTCTCGCCTCCTTCCCTCATTTCCACCGTTAGCGTACCCAACATGCGCATCTAAAAGTGTCAGTCAAACACCTGAACACCAGTTTGGTGAAAGCACACGTGCGATTGTGACGACAGGAATCACATGGCCTCGGTTTTAGCCGCTAGCTTTATTGCTAATTCGAATGAATTTACACCAGAAAAGCTGCCGTATTAACGGAATTAGCCGCACCTGCTGTCGGCCCGTGCAGGCGGAGGGAAATCAACAATTCTCCCCAATTATATTTCCTCTCCTTTTTTTTAATTACAAACGCGTCTCTGGTCCAAACAGACCCGCTAATTAGAAATTTTGTGAATTTTCGGAGATGGTCTCTATGGTAACCAGCCTGGAAAGGGGACACGATTAGGTTCAAATGTATTTTGACGAATTCTAAATCATTTGAAGTGGTTGAATCGTCAATCATTGTTGAATTTGGAACTCGGTGCAGCACTCCCCGTTGGACGTGACTTCGCCGTGACTTCGCCGTGACTTCGACGTGACTTCGCCGTGACTTCGCCGTGACTTCGCCGTGACTTCGACGTGACTTCGCAGTGACGTCGCTGTGACTTCGCCGTGACTTCGCCGTGACTTCGCAGTGACGTCGCCGTGACTTCGGCGTGACTTCGGCGTGACTTCGGCGTGACTTCGACGTGACTTCGCCGTGACTTCGACGTGACTTCGACGTGACTTCGACGTGACTTCGCAGTGACCTCGCAGTGACCTCGCAGTGACTTCGCCGTGACTTCGCCGTGACTTCGAGGTGACTTCGAGGTGACTTCGACGTGACTTCGCAGTGACCTCGCAGTGACCTCGCAGTGACCTCGCAGTGACCTCGCCGTGACTTCGCCGTGACTTCGAGTGACTTCGACGTGACTTCGACGTGACTTCGACGTGACTTCGCAGTGACCTCGCAGTGACTTCGACGTGACTTTGCCGTTACTTCGCCGTTACTTCGACGTGACTTCGACGTGACTTCGACGTGACTTCGACGTGACTTCGAGGTGACTTCGACGTGACTTCGACGTTACTCGTGCTGCCAGAAGTTTCAAATTTACGTCCAAAGCGAAGCTTTAGCACGGCTCCAGGTTTAATGCCCCCCCCAGTGGGCAGGTTTGGCCCCTTGCCTTGACCGAATCAGTCAGTTTGACACCGAGTCTCCATAAGCATCTAATTACAGAGGGGAGATGTTCCAGAGGAGCAACAACAAACCTGTCAACAACGGTCTTGTAGCGGCAGCGGCAGGTTGGAATGCGCTTTCTTGTGTGACAAGTCTGAGAATTTGGGAGGCCACTGAGGGGGTGTAAGAGCTTCATTACGGAGCAGGAAGGATGGCGGCTGAACGGGGAGGGAGGCGCAGATGTGTTGACCTCTTACAAGCGTCGCCTCTGGGACGAGGGGAAGATTGAGAGAGCGGGCGAGCGAGCGAGCGAGCGAGGTTTTAATAAGGTGCTGAGAGAATAGAGGCGCATCTCTCCGCTGAACCATTGAAAAGTCAAGGTGAGAGGGCGGGGAGGAGACAGATGTCAGCTACCGGAGCGCCGTCGTGTTTATGAGTCATCAGAAAGGGTCAGCACATCAGCTCTGCCCGGGGCTAGCCGCGCTAATCTGCAAAGTGCATGTGGGAGCATGCACGGACTGCACTAATACACAGCGGAGTGTGTCCTTAGGCAAATGGAGCAGACGAGTCCATTACGACTTAAACAGCGTGGTTGGGAAATAATATTCCAGCTTCACGTGTCGCTCGTCTCTTATTAGCACGACGACAGGAGCGGGAAAGAGAGGGCGCCCACCGAGAAGGGGGGGTTCATTTTTCGGAGTGTATTCGTCGGGACGGACCACAAGGGAAAACATAAACGTGAATAACGCGCAATTAATGTCTCGACTTGATCCCGATGACTTAAAGAGCGATTGATCAGGAAACCTTCAGCGGGAATGACTAATTTTTCAATTACGACCAACAAAGCTGATCAACTTCCACATTCATAAAGTTGATGGAGCGTCTGAGGCCCCCCCCCATCAACCCGCCGCACCCCTCTGCCTTCATTAAACGTGGATCTGATGGCCCAATCTCTCCGGCTTATGAAGATACGGAGAAGGGAGCAGTAATTTATCCCAAAAAGAAAAGAGGCGCCGCCAGCGGAATACAGATAAAAGCTGTCAGTCGAGGTGGGGGGTGGGGGGGGCGGGAGGGTGGTCGCGACTGCAAAGAGAGCGAATAGAGGGATCAAATAAAAGGACAGAGGAGGGGGGACATTTAGAGGACAAGATGCAAGCTGAGGAGAGGTGGACTGGAAGAAACAAGTTGAATTAGGACATTCAACGGAATGGAGACGCTCCCGTCCCAACGGCTACACCACGACGACCTGAAGGGGGCCGGATATTGAGTTAATTACTGATTAATTACTGATTCATAACTCAAGACACAGAGAGAAATGTTTACATTCAGCTCATTCAACCCCCCCCGCCTCCAATCTCACTCTTCTCTTTTGGCGTCCGCCTCGCGGTCGCTGCTAACGGCTGCTAGCGGCTGCTAGCGGCTGCATGCTACGTGCGCCACATCAGGATCCTGGCAGACGTGTCCTGATACAACAATGGCCAAGGTCATGTGGCACTGTCCAGTCCACTTCCTCAGGCCTCACCTGGACTTCCTCACTCTGCGCTCATCCTGTCCCCCCATGCTGATCCTTCCATTCCCAGCCCAAATGTTTCCACGGAAACGGCAGCTCGTGCAGCCTCACCGCCAGTTTGACCTGCCGTTGACTTCCCGATTGAATCCACCTTTTACGTCTCCTCCTCCCATTTCAGCCGTGAGCTACAGAGGCTCGTGACAAGCACCTTGGGAACGTGACAGGATGATGGGCATATCTGGAAACCAATAAGTTATGCTAACAATGCCAGCGGAATGACACATTCTCCGAAATAATCTCCGGCACGCCGGGAAAACAAGACGGCGTTGTCAGGTACAACAATGTGGTTAAAGTCTGATCAACAACCACGGACAGACGGTCTTCCACACTGCTAGATTGTCATTTGTAGCGCACATGTAGCGCTGTCGGCAATCATCATCTGTTGGGATAAACCGGATGACACTTTGGAGATATTTATAAACGTTGGGAGCGCTGCAACCGCGCATGCTGGTGAGCTGTGAGGGGGAGGAAGAAGCGGACAGAACACTGAGGAATACATACTGTAGGGCACGCATTCGTACTGGACTTCCAGGTATTTGTAGGTGCCGGGGCAGGGGTCGGGAAAGACGTCCGGGCCGGCCACGACGGCACACTGGGTCCGGTTGTTACACCTGGGAAGAGATCAAAAACAATTAGAGGACGTTGGAGGTTTAACGATGCTGAGGTTAATTGGGCAGAAGATATAACGACGATACCGACGCTTCCGTGTTTGTCAGATCGTTCGGATTCCGGACTGTCAGATGTGAACGCGTTAAAAGGAGACGCTCGGCATTCATGCGGCTGTGCAGATCATGCAAGTACAAAACTTTATGGATGTCTGCGGCACTCTGAAAACATCCATTAGGCCCTAATTCATGTTTATTAAAGATGCAGCATGGAACAAGTAAAAGCTCGTCATTAAGTGAGTCTCTCCTACGAGAATAACCAGGATTTATTAGAAACTAGAGGGAAGGTCCTGTAGGATGGTGCAACCAGGCCGTAAACTGGTGATGGTGGTGGCTAAATAGGGACAGGGACAGGGACAGGGACGGGACGGGGGCAAGGACGGGGGCAGGGGCAGGGGCAGGGGCAAGGACGGGGACAGGGACAGGGACAGGGACAGGGACAGGGACAGGGACAGGGACAGATCACACATTACTTTCTACTAAAACCTTTACTGGTAAACTGTTTCAGGTGCTAGCCAGTCAGATCGAGGGTCGGACCACTTCTAATGACCTCACGGACCACCAGGGGGCGCCACTGGTTGGAAACCTCAGATATTGTGGGGGTGATGGAGTCCTGCTCAGCCAGAAAAAGCCACCGTGGTTCAGCAACGTTGTCCATAACAGTCTGTAAGCTATTTCCATAAGCTGTGGATGTCTTTGGGATCACATGATCTACTACGTATGGACGGCCTATGCTGACACCATTTAGATGAGGATTAAAGGATTGAAGCGCGGCACGTTGGTTAACCCTTTTTCCAAGGTTCAGGAGGCTAAACTCATCTTGTGGGTGCAGACATCGTGGACGTATGAGCAGCCTTTACAGGTTACATAGTTATTATAGCGTGATGGATGGCGCCGGCGGCGGCGGCGGAGGGGGGTAGAAGCAATCAATTGAGTGCAAAATCAGGTGCACCGTGAAACCAGGGTCTTCATTAAAAAACTACAATTAAGGCTGCCGGTGGTGTTCACGAGTGTCATCTTGTTTTTGGCCGTCATCAATCAAAGACCCGCTTCATATGCACGGAGAGCCGCTCGCCGCCCGTAATGGCCGCTCTTATCTCACAACATTAACTCGCAGATGTTTTGACAAGAATCGATTGCTGCCGACTGTGAATCAGCTCAAAATGAAAAGTCGTGTCCCTCTGAGGAAACCGGCGTGGAGGTAATCTTCGGGAGCATGCCTCCGCAAGAGCCGCCGCGCCCAACCGGACGGACGTCCATCAAATCCATAGTCGTTTAAGGGTACCATTATCTGGTAATATATTAAAGGTATTTATTCCCCGGCAAGGCTGGTCGCAGCGGCCGTCCTGTGAAGGTCAAGGCGGGGTCTGACACCATGATTCATACGCCACAATTAAAGGATTCTCTACACCTTAATTAACATTGATCGGCTGCCGACCAATCAATCGAGGCAGTGACGGACAAGCAAAACAGGGCTCGTCTCATTCCAAGCCGACCCAATAATGAGATGTAGCCTTCCGAGGGTCCGGAATGAGCTCTGCAGGTCGCCGAACCAGGAGCTAAATTTAGGCAGTAAAAGCCAGTCAGAAACCCCAAGGTCAAACCAATAAAAATGGGAATCGATGACAGAGGCCGACCTCTACTGTCCACACCCTCAACTCAGCCATCAGCTCTGGTTAGTGTAGGACGGGAGTTTGATCCAGAGGCCGGGACACAGAACGGGGACAACAGACTTCGGATGGCCAAACAGCGAACGAATGATGTCATCTTTCCAGTTCGAGGCCCTAATCTGGGATTACCGTCATCGTTTGGAATGACTTCCTCTCGAGAGGTTAAAGATGCTAATGTGTGTTTGATGTGGAACGCTCACTCAATCCCAGCCTCAGCAGTCATCTCGGACCCCATTTACGATCCCTTTCATCACTGTCGTGAGTTCTTTTCACACCAGGCAGCCCAGCAGTATCCTGACAGCATCTCCGAAGAGGAATAAATGGCGGAGAAATGAATTAGACGAATCAAGCGAAAATCGATCGGATGCTGATCGATGGCTTCGCTGCAGCTCGCGTCACGACGGCAGCACAATTGCCAATTAGGGGACTAATTAGGGTTTCATCAGAGGCTCCAGAGGCCTCTGAACTGATGGGGAGAGGCAAAGGGACTCCCTCTGAGGGGCTTTTATCCCATAATGTCAATCCGTGCTTTGGAGGTTGATTACAAGTGGAAGAAGGTGGCGGGCCGTTCAAGCTAACGGCCATGCATGAGAAAATGGTTAAAAAGTAGCGTTTTCCTGTGGCTTGGACTCACGCCAGCCCAACCAAAGCGGAACAGCTACGGGAGACGGACAGAACACCACGTTCCTGCTCGCGACAGCATCTTCCCAATCCCGCCTTGGCAGCGTTCCTCTTCTGTCCCGTCTTCACAACAGGCAGATTAGCCATCGGACCACCAGCTGACGTGGGGAGATGTGGCACGGAGCACAGGAGCCCCGTGTAAGCACGGCCGGTCGCAACCGTAATCGCCGGATCATCCCGTCTCCGACCACAGACGCCAGATCCTCCATAAACCCGACGCTAGAGGAGACGGAAGCGGGTCATCAAGGAGACAGGACAGGTTTGAGACAGGTGATTTCACCGGAATCTGTCAGCCAGGGATGCAAAAACCCATCTGTTGACTTCCTGACAAAAACAGCAGGAACAAACGGGCCTCCAGAACACACATGCAGCTAATGGAGGAGCAGGCTGCAGGTGCTTCAGGGACTCCACGCACGTGTGCCAAAGCAAACCGTCTGATTAATGTGTGCTCGGGTCTACAGTGTGTCTCCACCGCTGTGTGGACAAACTTAAGGTAGGGCGGGAGGGAGGAGGGGAGGGGGGGTGACGGACGGGTCAATATCCCGACTCTCTGCTGGGACCCATTACGCTTTAGTGATGGTCTTTGCCACCCACAGTCGACTTCATTCATTATCTTTCCCAGCTGCACTCTGGTGCATCCATCTCCTCTCGCTCCAGAACCTCTCGTCAGGGTGGAGGCGCTCGCGGGGGGTGAGCGAGCCCTCGGGGAAACGCCCAACCGGACTAAAACGTCTTGATTATCACTCATTGACACAAAGAAGCCAATCCAATCGCTAGCTGTGAAGGCGCCACCTAGCGCTGGCGAGCGAGAGGACGACAAACAGCGGTACAGAATTCCCAACATGTTGTTGGGATCGCTGAACTCTAGAATCACTGTCATCACGCTCGCGTCCGCCTACGACAAAACCAAGTCTTTGTTGCTGCTCGACGCCTGAAAGGCCGAGGTCGTCGCGGAGGTCACCAAGGCTGCGTCTTTGAACCCCTAAGTTGTACACGAAGGGCATAAATATTTAAACAACCTACGCAAACGCACCCCCTCTGCGCCGCGCTAGCATGCAAATGTGCTTATGCAACTGCTAAAAGCTGCAGATTTGCCTCCGAAACACCGAGTAAGACGCGTCGTGCGGCTTATCGAGCGGGATAAGGCTGCGCGGCGAATGTATTAAACAGATACAATGGCGCCATTTTCTCCAGAGAGCTGAACATCTGCTCTGCACGCACATGCACGCGCACGCACGCACGCACACACACACGCGCTGACCTGCGAGGACTGTCGGCGTGAAAAGGCAAGCGCGCACATGGCAGCTTTTCATTTGCCTGCTGGGTGGCATTTGCGATGTTCCGCCACGTCGCAGCAGAACCTCCGGCTCCGTCGCGCTGTTTGTGTAAACAAACTACGGGTGACAAAAACATCAACCGCGCGCCTTTTTTATGGGATTAACCGCGTGGAGCGCCTCGGAAATACGCACGGAACCGAGCGGGGAGCAGCTCCGGACCGACCCCGTTTGGGGCCTCTGCGGGGTCCGGGACCGGGGCCGCGGCGCCATGGGCGGGGTCAACGGCAGGTCAAGTGAGAACATCGATTTCCGCCGCTTACATAAACCACATTTCAGAGTTAAAAAAAAAAGAAAAAAGTGAGCATCTTGAGCTTATTTTATTTTTCTCTTCCTGACAACATAATCCCTCTCAGCCATTCACACAGATTAGCGGCTTTCATAAGATTTTTTACATCACACAGCCCCCCCCCCCCCCCCCCACCCCCCCGCCACTCCATCTAATATTGTGTTTGGAAGATAAGCGGCAGAGCAACGGTAATCAGAGGAAAACATGGTGGGCACGGGGAACGGCTGTGGGGAGATAATCAACCGCATTACAGGATCCTCCAGCATTCCGAGTACCTGCTGTGGGATCCGGGGGGGGGGGGGGGGGGCATATTCTCCTCCACACCACTTTATGTGGCGCGTTTTTCCCAGATTCTGGGAGCGGACGCCGGGGTGACGACCGGACCAATATTCAGGAAGCGAGGGAGGATATTGGGCTTGTTTATGGCTCGGGCTGATGGATGAGTCCAATATAAACGACAGTCAAAACATTTTCCATCTCCCTTTGGCTCTATTTATCCGTTTCTCCGCTTGCTTAAGCCCAGAGAAAGAAATCCCTCCGCCCGGTTCATTTTCTTTTACAGCTGGTGTTCCTTTTATTGCCACTTCCCTTTAAGAGGGAACGGTTTGTTTGGGTTTTAACGGCGCTCTCAATAATAGGAATTCAACAGCGGAGCGGTCAGTTGAGCAAATAAAGTCAACAGTTTTGCTGCTGACGTCGACGTTGCGAACGCTCCCAAAAGCACCGCGCCAGCACTCTCCACGCAGCCCGCTCCGTTGCCGTGGCAGCCAAAGTCAATGTGAGGAGCGCAGCGCCTCTTTAAAGCCTCTAAAGCGCAGCAGCACCGTCAGGGTCGAGCGGGACCTTGAAGGCAACACTTCCAATTACAGTGTGAGAATGACGTCGTTGCAGCAATTACAGAACTAAAGGAGAAATGATGCCCCTTCCCGATTATTCCACTGGGCAAATAAACCCCACCTGCCCTGGAAGAACACTCATTGCTACCGGGGCTGGTTTTTAACGCCGAGCCGGATCCGGCAATGTGATTAATGCCGAGCAGCCGGTTTCGATGAAGGTTAGAAGCAGGAAAACGCACCTGAGAGGAAGCAGAAATGAACTCTGGGAAAATGAAGCGGCGGCATTATCTACGTTCACATACAATTTTCCTCGGATCACCTCAAGTCGTTCCCAGCTGTTCCCACCTCCGACAGACCAAAATCCCCTTTAAAAGGACTTCAAGGGGTTTTTTATCCGATTATCAAAGCAACAAACAACATTTTGCTCTTCCGCTCGACGACGTTTCCGTCCTCGGGCGTAAAGAACAGAGGAAGAAGTCAGTTGCAAAGTTGTTATCTGGGCTGTGACTTTGTCAGGCAACACGCTGATCTGAGGTCAGGCGGGACAAAGGGGATCCCACCGGGGGGACGCACGCGCCCCGTGGCGAGCGCAGCCTCTGAAGAGGAATTTATTCACCTCAGCGCCGAGTCCCGCAGAGGTCTGAAGCGGATAAATCGACCGATCGGCTGCGGCAGACGCTCCCCGGTTCTATTTGTGGGATTTTTCAGGCTGCAACGGCAGCTCAGACTTCCAAAATCACCCTCGCCGGGAAGCGCAGACGGCTTTTGGAATCAGGAATCAGTCAAAGGCCGCAGCGACGTATCGCCAAGAATGTGGGAAAACAACTTGTTTTGTGAAGGACCAATTCCGCTGCTCGTGGATCAGACCTGCACCGGCGGCTGCTCTGAAATGAATCCGTCCATTCCAGGTAAGTGGTGATGCACCGCTCCCCGTGCACGGCTCCGTGCACGGCTATTAAAGTTGCAAACATCGACCCTCCAAAATCGGTTCAATAAAGCCTTCAGCCACCCCGCGTTTCAATCAGGCGGGAGACTGACAGCCCTTCCATTAAAGACAATGGAAGCGCCGCTGCCTCCTGCCCAGGTGGGAAGCTAATCTCCGCCTGGAATGTGTGGTCGCAGCGAGCGCCCCCAGGAGCGCACGGAGCCTCCTCACATCTGGACGGGGCAGAGATAAACCCACCCGGCGTTCTCTTTGATGTCAGGCAGATTCACGACGGTGGGAATACCGCAGGGGCCATGGCGGCTTTAAACGTCGCTCCTGCTAATATTAGCCGGACGCGCTAAGGCTCACACATTCCATGCATATGGATGGAGCTGCGGTGCAAATCCCCTTCAATTATGCATCGTCTCCTCGCTCCCTTCCCACTTTAACCTGCGAATGAACTGAAACTGCGCCGATGATTATCAGGCCTCCTAAAACGGGGCCGTTAAAGAGCTAATAAAACATCATCCAGCTCGTCCGGTCGAGGACGGCATCGTACGGGATTGTCAACGCCGGCAATGAAAATATCGGAACTTTGCCTAAATTTGAATGATGACTCAGCGATAAAGTCGAGTTTTATCGTCCGGCTGTGAATAGAGCTGCGGTCTCCGGGCTACGTGAGCGGAGCACCTCTCCGATCCCTCGAGGGGCCTTAAAGGAAGCGGGAGGGTGGAATGAAATCGGGAACAATTGGACGGGCGAGTGTGGGTAATTCACTGCGGCGCTGTGATTTACTGTTTCCAAGATGATTTCTTTCTCGCCGGTGATGCCTGATTTATTCTCCAGCTGACGCTTCTTCGGGATCACGAGCTCATTTCGAGCTTTGTCCCGTTCGGGGAGGAACGTGTAAAAACTCGGATAGAGTCGTATTTCCTCTTTATGACATGCACATAAATATCAACGCGCCGAAGGATGTCTGGCGAAACCGAAGCGGAGCATGCGTGAGCCGGAGCGGCTCTGCATTCCTCCGGCAGAGAAGAATCCATTCCCGGTGAACTCCGTTGACAGAGCCATTGAATTTCTAACCGGAGTTAGCCTTTTGAACCAGCTACTGAGATTCAGATGCCATCTGGGAGCATCCCCGCGAGTGTCGCATTCCTCCGCCCCGCCGCCGCCGCAGGCGCCGGTGGCAGCCGCGTGATGGACAGATAGGGAATTACAAAAAAGGGAAAGAGGCAGCCATTTGACTTTCCAAGGCGCACAGCCCCGTTTGTTGTGCACTAAAGAGACGCCCGCCGCTGGTTCCAGTCAAAGGATTGCTTGGGGGAGCGAGTGGCGGCTGCCCACGCCGCTCGCCGACAATAAAAGCCGATTCCTTTTCGCCGGGGCCATTATTCAATCTCTGGTTCGGAAAATCGGAAGAAATTCTTTGGTTTTTGTTTGTTTGAATGCAGGAGAATAACTGGGAGCGGCGCTGACGGAGCGGCGTTCAATTCACTGAATTCATAATCGACACACAAATCGATACGCACGCTGTATCGCTGCCTCCCCGAGCTCACACACACGCACACGCACACACACACACACACACACACACACACACACACACCCTGCCTTTAAGCAGAGGTTTTCCATTTCCAGTCGCTGTCACCATGGAAACTCCCACTGTCCGACTTTGGCCAGCATGTGCTTCCAGCACTTTCTTCAAAGCCCCCCCCCCCGGCACTTGATGACCACCCAACGAGCGCGGCGTCCAGGAAGGCGTTCAGTTGTTCATCACCCCAACAAACCGTCGGCACAATCCAGCCGGTTCTTGCTGTAAACCACCTCCGGGGTCCACGGTCATCAGAGCTTTTCCATCCCCCCCCAAATATTCCCCTGTTGACCGAGCGATGCGAGGAGCCCCCTGACCTCGTGAGTCCACATCCCAATAATAGAAAACCCAGTAGGCCGGGGTCAGGGGGTCGGTGGTCCGGCGGGGGTCCAGGCCTGCTTTGGCATGCAGGAGACGGTGGCAGGTCTTAAGGAACGGTCCGGCAGGAAGCAGAGTTGGGATTAAAGGCTTGGACCGAACTGAACTCTGCCGCCTCCTCTGTGTCGATACCACTGCAGGAGCGGCAGCCCCGGCCAAGCTCTGAGGGGAAACTTATTCACTGACCACACACGCTAACAAAGTTCTGTCCCCGCTAATGAAGGATAAAGCCGGACATTTAATTAGAGCGAAAAACTGGCAGAAGTGTAAAAGGCAAACTTTAATTATCAACCTGAGGAGCATGAAAACATGATTGTCCTCCTCAGTAAGGCGGCGGCTAATGCTAGTTCTCCGGACGTGGACCCATTTGAATTCATTTAGAGACGAACATAAACAACATTTTGCTTTTTGATGCTAAAAACAATTACCAGACTTAAAGGGGGAGATCAAAGCCATTTTTCCAAACACTAAAGCAAACTTGTCATTGCTTCATCTGGATGTCCCATTAAATTTGCCAAGGAAAGCTGAGACGCTTAGCTGTCTTTTAACTCCTCTTCCGTACCAGCAGGTCTCCAGAGACGCCGCCCGCGGGGGGGGACAGGGTGTCACATGCTGCTAAAAAACCAAATGGAGAAGGTGTCATCCTGTCTGTTGCTGCGCGGCTCGTTTCCCAACTATGATACGTCTTAGCCGTCAACGTCTGTTTGTAACTGCAGCCGTGACAGCTTCCTGGGGAGCACTTTGTCACGCCCTCGTACCAAACAGAAGAAGCGTTATTACCGCTAACGCCGTCGCTTCGGTGCCTTCGGAGGCACGGGTCCTGCCTCACCTGCCTTTGGGTTTCTACTCTACAGCCGGAGCCGCTAATGCTAGCGAGAAGAGACAAACATGAAGGAGTCGTTCTTTGTCCTGCCTGAGACAAATAGGTCCATTTCAGTCACAGACAGTTGAGCCTTCTTTGTTAAACCGCTAACGATCGAGCCTGAGCTTGAACCGCTAGCGTCAGTAACCTACACGAGGTATTGCTCGGAATACCGTACAAAAGTGGAAAGATCCGGACTCGAGTTAATTAGACCTTCAAACGGAAGCGTACCTTTGGCTCCTACAGCTGTGACTAATGTTTCATTCTGCCGCAACCAACGTTCCCCAAAGGAAACAAAGTAGCCATATCTTTTATTAAATACGCGTTTCCTGCACAGTCCTCGTCGCTTTAATGGAGTCGCGGCGGAGGTGTCAGACACGACTGCGTCACGTCTCAGGAAATAAGAAATAATGGGAAAAGTGCCAAAAGGTCAAACTCGGGAGGGAAGAGCGCCAAACGGAGACGGTCGCAAAGGCAAATTAGCATTCTGAGTTCGTAGCTAATCAAATGCTAACAGATGTCCGAGCTGTAAGCGAGAAGCTTTATAGACGACGGTATCAAGTTATTGTGAGGGAAGCACAACTTTTCAAGGTTGACGAAAGAGACTCGTTTGATGTTTCAAAGGGGGCGAGATCAAAGGAAATTATGGAAAACCCGAAACACGAAACACGAAAACCCGAGTCGTCCACGTTGATACCTGGAGCAGAGGGTTGGATCTGAACAGCAGAACAACCTCAGACAACACGACGGTACTGTAAATACCGGAAAACCCAGATGGAGCATCTCATGCTAGGCAGCGACGCTAGTCCGTTGGAGGAAAAGGGCGCTTAAAAATGCCTTTCATCTCTCTTTAATGAGAATAGAGGTTGCAAACGCTGCTAAGGCAACGCAACCCTCCTGCGCGGTAGCCAGGTGTTGCTGTGTGACCGTGGAGACGAGGTCAGGCTGAATTCCACCGCGGGTTCCACAACAACAGCCTCCTTTCACAAGCGCTCACCCACAAAAAGCCCTTTACTCTGCTTCATTTCTACACAACACCGCCGAACATGTTCTCAGCAAATGGCAAGAGGGCGAAGCCCTGAGCGCCACTTCTCTCTGCTGTAGCGTTTCTCTGCAGTGCTTTAAAAAAAAAATACAAGTAAAGAAGGAGAACCACGGTCCAGGGGCCGAGGAGGCCATTGATGGAATTAAAGCTCATGAATAAGAATGCAGCCGGGGGTGAGCCGCGGCGCTCCCGCGGAGTAATATTGACATTCTCCCCCGTCAGAAAATAGCCCGGCGTAATTAGCTTTGAACAAGAGGCTAACACCAAAACAGAGCACTCTCCAGCCCGACCAAGCCGCCGAGGAAAGACGCCGGTCCCATCTGAAACCTTGACCGTGGGGTCGTCAAGCGAACAAAGGGAATTGAATTGTGTTTTTCCCGGAAAATAAATTAAAAATTAAAAGATTTTTTAAAAACCTGCCCAATCCCGGGCGAGATGTAACCGATTTGAAGTGCTGATAAATCCATAAATCGCAGACAATTCTTTCATTCCATGCATTCAAGAGACACGGTGTGCATGTACTGGAACAACGTTTGGATCAATTATCCTTGAATGTCTTTTCCGTCCTCGTCCAGCCTGAGTTCAGCATCACATCAATGGAAAATTCCTCAAAGAATAAAGAACAAAAGATCAAAGGTCATCTTGTGGCTGTTGGTGTTCTAGCACAAAAGACTCCGAAGTCTCGACTTTAAAATTTCGAACAGATAGAAACTGCTGCAGTTGCCACAGTTGCCCCACGGGGGAAACATTGAGTCCTGGATGATTTAGCCAATTATTTGAAGAGAATTTATGCTATTTAAGGAAATTGTCACCAGCTTAGTTGGCAACTTTGGTCGGCCAAAAATAAATAAACGCCTTCACCCAAACACTCGGATGAACGAAGAGCTAAATAAAACCGCTAAACGGCCAATTAGCTCAATGGGGATTATTAGAACATCTGAAAGCCCTCCGAGGAGAAGCGGTGACTAATTTAATCAGCCGATTGTCATGAAATCGTGATGTATTGAGGGTCGTGCACGGCTGTCTCGAGCGCGCCCTCTCTGCGTGGACAACTGGAGACATAGAAAGTCGGACTGACGCTAAATATCCAGCTGCTTCGCCACGTCGAGGGGAATTACGTAACTGTTATGAAACACCGAGGACGTCATCGGTTTAAAGCTCACTGATTGATGCCGTTTGCACTTGTTTCAAACAAACGTTCAATCAGGTTGAGCGGGACAAGACCGATAAAACGGCTAATTCCAGCAGCGCTAACAGAGTTGGAATCTCCTCTTACAGAGGTCAGAGGACAAAGGCTGAAAGAGAAAAGGAGAAAAAGGGGATATAAAGGAGCGGTGGGTAATGGAGAGGACGGAGAGAGGAAAAGGGAGGATTTAGAGAGGTAGAAAGTAGCCTGTGATGCTACACCGAGCCGCCATCGAAGGCTTTCACCCATCATTTCAGCCGACTGGAGGACCCTGTCAGGCTAAGCCCCCAGAAGATGAGTCACTTTAAACCAGTGTTGAAGACATCCAAGAAGGATGAGCATCGGAAGCACCCCCATACACCGTCCATATGTGACCAACATAACGGCTAACGATGAGCGGAATGCTACAGAGCTTCCGTTCCCCATGGCTCATGAATAAAGAGGTTTACCGGATAAAATATTTGGAACGGCGGCTCTCTTTCTGTCCCTTTTTTCCCCAATCAAACTGCCTTTTTAAATCTGAGCTCTGCACTTACGAGGGCTTTATGCTAATTGGGAGAGTTAACGCAAATTAAACCGCAGGGTTGTGGAAGCGGCTAATCCAGTCCAGGTGTGACTGCTGCTTCGGAGCCTCGGGTTGAGCTTGGTTCCGTTTGTCTACTGCTATGAACTATGCAGATTTTAAAGCATGTACTGGGCAGGGGGTGTGGCCTATTCCCCAACGGCACCTGCCGATACGCAGCGAGGGCGTCCGTAGAGGCCGTCGTCAGATTAATCACGATCAGCCACATTTCTGCTCTCGTGCATTCCAAACAGCTGTTAGCAGTTAGCAAAAACCTCCCGCTGATCAAACGTGCAGGTGGATTCTGGGAGTTTGCCTCCGCTAAAGCGGCTAACGTGCTCCCGACGCTAAATAACTTTCAAATGTTTGATTTTGTTCGACTGGAGTCATTAGACCGGTCAGGCTTCATTAGCCGCGCGTACCTGCGCACGCGGCGGCGCCAGCCCTCGTGCCAAACGGCAGAACTAGCGCGGCCGAGGCTGTTTGGATGGCTGCACAAACGAGACAGTTATGTAGAATAATCCCACTCAAGCCAAATGGAATCAAAGCTGCCGCCAGGATTCCGCCCTGCCCCCACCCAAAACTGGATTGTGAGCGCTTTAGCAGACAGGTTGAGTCACACAGGCCAGCTTCAGAGACCCAAATCCAATCAGAAAACACGGTTTGGAATGCTAATGACCATTTAGCTTCGGCTCAAGGAGTCGTTAGCGACTGTTTTTTCGCCTTCCGGGCTTCCTTTCCTGGTTCTCTCTCACTTCAGCGTGACCAAGAGTCAAAAGATTTGAGCTAATCGGAATTTGAGAAGTGTTTTACAACAAAATCGGGATCTCGGGAGCCATGAATCAACATAAAAGCGCCATATTTCCAGTTTTGTGGGAGGGATGATGAAGGGCTGGGAAGCTTATTAAAGGTCAGTCGGAGTTGTTCGGCTCCAACTGTGCCGGAAAGGGAAAGAAAACTGCATCCAGCGCTTGGGGGCGAGACATCAAATGTTCATATCGCTCACTCCCACCTTCCAATTAAAGGATAAGCTGAAGGGAACGCTAAAAACAACCGGGATGAAAGACAAAGGAGGGCAGAAACGGCCAC
Source organism: Takifugu flavidus (assembly GCF_003711565.1). NCBI lineage: Eukaryota > Metazoa > Chordata > Actinopteri > Tetraodontiformes > Tetraodontidae > Takifugu > Takifugu flavidus. The sequence goes on from NC_079522.1 coordinate 2,087,680, forward strand.
GTATGTGACAGCGAGGAGGGAAAAGTCCAGCTCTGTTCCCGCTCAGGACCAACCACCTGCTCCCGTCTGAATTGGCTCTTTCTTTACTGGGAAACTCGCTCCCCCGGCTGACAAATGGGCCGACGCCGAGCCACCGCGGTTAGCGAGCCACCAGCATGACGGCTGTTGAATCTGACACCACGAGGGCCAAAATGACCCCGCTGGGGAGTTCTAATGGGACGGGAGCAGAAGGGAGGCCTGTTCCTTTGAGGACTCCCGAACTTGTGGATTAAGTGGCAAAATGCTCCGCTTACTCCGGAATAACAAAGTCTGCCGGGTCCTCGGCCCAGGAATCCAAAAAAAAGGAAACCAGCGCAGCTCAAAGCGCTGACTGGGTCCGATTCAGTCGGCTCTCCTTTCATCGCCGCCCCCTGAGAGGATTCATACGGCCTTAAACATTTCCCATTTTCCGTAGCGGGGCTTCCTTTTCCATGTGTTGGGGGATCGCACCTGCAGGGCCGTCAGCCTGGAATTTACATCACCCAACTCCGGGAACAGGGGTTCCTTATCAGATGGGTCGGGACCAGCAATGAACCCTGTTACTTTAAAAAGAGGCTTACACAAGGGCGGAGGAGGGGGGGTTCGGATTGGCATTCCGACGGCGTTCCGAAGACATTTCAAATATATTTGTTAGTCTGCAGCTTTGGCTGATGGAGGGATCCGTCTCATCCCTCCTCCCCATCTGCATATTAATGCTAGCTGCACAGCCACCCACCGGTCTCCATTTGCCGGCGCCGCTGCCCCCCCCCCCCGCCGTGCTTATCATGCGTGTTTTTGTACTGTAATTGCGAGGTGCTCAACACATAATTGCATCGCAGAAACCTGGCGGCCAACCAAGAGGAACCGACTCCTGCGTAAACAACAAAGCCGTCGCGGAAAAGTAGGCCCGCGAGTCGCCGCGGCAACACGTGAGCGCAACCGCGGCGCCCATGGCGGACGCGCAACGCTGCAATCAAAGCAAACACAAACATCTCACATTTACGGCACCGGCTTGATCAGGAGACGCTAAAGGCTCGTTAGTGTTCCCCCACGTTAAAGATCAAAGGGCAAAGAATGCGTGGTCGCACCGCCTTTGTTTAAGTTAATCAATACTCCGGCTGGATGATCTGGGAGCCATTTCCTGTCATTGCCTCCGCCAGTTTATTTATGTAGCAAGGCTTTGTTTCCAGTTAGCAATGTTAGCAAACACGGCCGCCGCAGGTCTTTCATCGAACGTCGAAGGAGGCCGAAGCTTCGAGCCGCCGCCAGGAAACGAGCCCTTTTATTTACGGTGACTTCAAATCAGGGGTCATATTTTTTTTTAAATCAAGTTCCAACATTGTTGCCAACGACTTGTCTCATGTCCAGAGGGGTAATCAGCCGCGAGGCCTCTTCCTGGTCCTCCTAAAGCCCATTTGGAATGAGGAGATCTGAATGAAGATGGGTTTGAGAGCCGACAGGGATCCTCGGGCTAATCCTCCCCTCCCGCTAACACAAACATCCCATCAAATCCTTCAACTCTTGAAGGGGGTCAGAAGTCGAGGATAATGAGAGCTGGAACGTATGGGAAAGCTCATCAGCAACAGAGGAAGGATCTTCCTATCTGCTTTCCTCCTCCTCGTCCCTCAATCACTCCCGACGCTCCGTCAGCGTTTGCACCCGATGACGGAGGAGCCGTTTGTCTCGCGCGTTCACGCCGAGAGTGCCGGAGTAAACAGCGGCTCGTTTATTTCCCCCCGGAAACATCATTAACGGGACCGTTGTCACATGTCAGCCCTGGTGAGGCCGGCATCACGGGTTGCGCTAATTTAGCTTTATCGTCCTCCGGAGGCTCGTCAGCCTGTGATTCAGTAGCAAGAAGCTAATATGTAGCTCCTAGCATGACAACATCGTCACAAAACATGGTTTTGTGGTCAATGCGATGACGGAGCGAAGAGAGAAATGAACACAAGCGCGGCTACGGGAGTAGCTGCCATGCTAACCTGCCTCCTCTCTCCGCCCTCTGGGGAAATTTACTCTTCGCCACGCAAAAAAAATGGACCGCCGCCACAAAACTGGATCAAAAGTGGCATCGGGTTCACGTGTTTGGTTGCGTTTTTGCTTTGTGTCGCGCTTGTCTCCTTCAGAGGTCAGGTGCAACGCCGCTACAATGCTATCAGCCCTCCTGAGGGAGTCTGCTGGGGTCTGCTGAGGTAGAAGGTGATATATGGCTTTGATATTGGCTGTAATTACTGGCCGTGAAGGCCACGCCGCCTTAGGGGAAGACGGAGGAGAACAGGAGAAAGAAAGGGAGGAGGACGAGACGCTCGGGCTCTGATGAGGAGAGGACTGTAATCTTCACGCAGCTTCGTCCAGGCTACCGAACCAGCGCTAAAAATACCCCACAAAACAATCGGTGTGATGCAAATGGCCTCCAATTGATGCTAATTCAATCCGCGGTAGCGTGATTAGCCTCCTCGGAGTCGGCGATGCGGTGCGGCTCATAGGGACGTGCGTATTTGGAGGTTGCTGGTTCTGCAGAGCCCCTCGACAGCCGCGGCACAGAGGCAGCGACGGCTAATGAAAGGGAGCCACTTCTCTCATCTTGTCGCAGCGTGATGTCAGACAGCCTTCATTCTGAAATGCATTAGAGCGCTCACGTGGGTCGTCGCTCAGGCTGCTATTAGCTCTCGTTCAGACGACTATAATGGAACCGAACCCCCCGCTGAAATGGTCCAGTACACACCTTTGTGGGGGCGCTTAACTGAAAGGTAGCACTCGGGTTTGATGGCTGAGTGTCAGGGAAGTGCTCTCAGGAAGGGGGGGGGGGGGGGGGGTAGCCACCTAAATCTATAAGGACACGCAGGGGCATTAGCATGTGATGTATGCAAGTCTGGCGCGCTGAGCAAGCTGGCATCAGCGCAGTTCGCCTAGGGACGGGACGCGAATGCTAACGGCCACGTGTGCCAGTCGCCACGACGACACCGGTGCCAGCAGGAGAGGCAGGTGGTGGAGAAAATCACCGCGGGGCCGGAAGCCAACAGGAGCAGCACAAATTTTATTTAAGCTAATTCTTAGATCAGCGCCGCTCAAGCACTTTTATTTGCTAAACTGGGTTGAAAGTCGGCGCCCGGATCTCGAGCGGCCGTTTCTGGGTTTCATATTTCAACAGGGAAATTGTCCAGGAGAGCGAGGAGGCCAACGCTGAATATGATCTCCCAAATCGGGCTTTAAAACGCTCTCCTGCCGTGTCGGTTTGAAACCGCCATTAAAGAATTATTACGTCTGCCGTCTGGCGCGGCTCGCATTAGCCCCGGAAACAAAATGGGGAAATCAGGTTACGGCGGCGGCCGTAATAGCTCCAGCGGTGCCGCTACGTTGTTCGGTTTGTTTCAGTCGGTTACGGATCATCATCAACACGCGGGAGCGAACGTTAATTAGCGGCTGTCAAACGCACGCCGGTAACGAGAAAAAAAAAGGTGTAGAAGAAGAAACGATGCCTGTAAAGGTGTCCGAAAACGACGGTTTGCTGCCCGCAAAGCTGCGATTTAGACGCAGAGATCAAAGTCGAGCTTCACGCGACAGCGTCGCAAACTTTATTCCGAATTGGAAGGAAGGAAAAGACGGAATGAAGTGAAACGTGGTTGCCGGAGCGTCGAGCCAAACACGATCCCTCTTCCTCCTTCGTCTCCTTTTTCTGTTTAAACCCTAATGAGCTCAGCTGCAGGTTCCCCGTTGAGCTCAAACGGCCCGACAACGCCGTCGCCGGGGGTGGCGTTTGTTTGTGGCGCCGACCCCAGCGTGCGGTCGGTGTCACTGAGTCGTCGCGCCCCTCGCCGGTCCTCCGCTCGCACCACCCACACCTTTTCATCCACTCAGCACTTTCAACAACAGGCGTTCTGGCGCCGGTTCGTTTAGCTTTAGCTTTAGCTCGCTTCTCTCCGCCACAACATGCTTCCTTTGTGCTGGTGACAGCGGCAGGACCCATCAGTCCACCGGACCCATTTTCCCTGCGGGGAAGGTTTTTTTTTCCCCTCCGAGTGGGCGGATGGAGAACAAGGCAGCCACGGGGTGCGTCAATTATCCGACACCATGTTCCATCCATCGGCTGCTCCTGACACGGCTGATTATCTGAAGTCTGGCACAAAACTAAAAAGCCGAGAGCAAATGTTTGATAACACCCAGCGTTCCATTACGGATCTCAAAGGGGTCGAGCAAAACGTTGGAGACAAAAGTTAATGGCGGGCTGGCGATTTCGATCGGTGGGTCTTTTATAAGTGCAGCAATCAGTCAACAAAGGGGCCATAATGGAGTCGACACGTATTCGGTCCCGGCTCGTGGAAACGCTGCTGTTTTCTCATTCCGGGGAAAAGCAGGACCGGTTAGACTGGTCTCCACCTCCTTTCTGGACCCAGGAGCAGATTTTAGGGATCCTTTCTTGGGAAAATCAAAGCCGATCGCATATTCAGCCTGGTTTAAGTCATCATCACTTCCAGTAATTAAGAGCATAGCTCACCTGCCAGGTGCGCTGTCGTCTACGTCTGAGCGTGGCCCCCTCAAGCTTTTCACCAGATTAACCCAGTGACGTGGAACCAAACCTTTTTCAAAGCCCTCTCTGACACGCTAGCATACCCTCCTCCCCAGACCAGGTCGCAGGGCTCCAAGCCACACATAGCACCTTCAAATGTGCAGGCATTAGCATGCGATGCTACATGCTAACATGGGCCCCCCAACTAAATAAGACCGATAAGCTAACACGCCTTGTAGCTTGGTGTGGTGCTAACAGATCGAGGCTAAAGCTCACACAGCAAGGGTGGAGTCAGCACGTTTAACAAGTCATTTAATTACTGCAGCTACAATTTGGTTTTTTGTACCTGACTGTCGGGATTTTGGGACCTCAACGATTAGCAGCTCTAAGTAAAGTGCTCATGTGGCTCCAGACGCATGAATGATGAGCCTGACTTTTCCATTAACCGGTGCTAACGCTGCTCCCTGTTACCTTTGAGACATGATCTTGTAGGCGTCGGGGAGGTAACAGCGCGTGTTCTCCATCTGCGCCAGGTCCGCGTCGCAGATCTTATCGTCCGTGCGGCCGTAGTTGGCGCTCTCGATCATGATGACGTCGGTACCGGGGCAGCGCAGCTCGATGGGGTAGCCCTCGCAGGACAGCTCCCTCCTCACCACCGCCATGGGGATGGGCGCCCGACTGAAGGCTGCAGACAGAAAAAACGTACTTTAAGTCAACAGATGCTAGTCACTTGCTAGCAAGACGCTTTAGCTAACTTTAACTTGGGGGGAGGAGGGGGGGCAACACCTCCAAACAGCACTTCTGCTGAATTTGATGCCGTATTTTTGCATTTTTACTCCAACTGTTGGGAGAAAATTAGACATTTTGACCATTCATCAACTCCAAATAGCTCAGAGTCGCTTCAATGGAAGATGATGACTTGATTTTTGATGTGAACACTTTGCTAAACAAGCCAGAAAAACTTTTTTTTGTTGTGTCCTACCAGGATCCCCGGAGGGTTCGGGTGTTGATTACTCCACGCTCAGAAAAACTTCGTGCCAAGTTTGTGAGAAGAGAAAAGAATCCAGAGAATAGGAAAAAATAAACATCAAGAAGGGACAGGACGACCTCCAATCAAAAGGTCTTCCACTGAGACGTACGAGGAGAGGTTGTCTGGCGAGCGTGGGCGGACAGGATGCTCGCCAGTTGCTTGGTGTGGGAGGATGAGCAATACCGGAGGGGCTCCTCCAGAAACCAGGCGGAGATTGACAGAGATCAAATACCAGGAAATAGGCAAGTGTTTGCATTGGGCTGGGAGAAAATATCCTTACGTGGGCAATCAAGTGAGAAAGTAGAGCCGGAGAAAAGTCAACCGGAGCCGAGTCCTCTCTGTAACCCTTAAAAGTCGAGACCACACAACACACAGATGGGACGGATGGACCTGGAGGACGGCGTGGCTACCGGGAAAGGGGCAGTTGAGCTTCAGTTTAAACACACACACACACACACACACACACACACACACTTGTCTGGAGAGGAGAAGTAAACATTGGTCTGAAAGCCTGTAGGAGGACTCTGGCTGTTATGGACTTTTATAAACAGGGCTGTCAGATGTGGAGCAAGTTCATCAGGTAACAGACAGGAAACGAGTGAAAGAAAGAGGACGGAGAGAAAACGAGATCTATGTGGAAGTAGGACTGGGTGGAAAGATGACACCAAAAACTGTCGGTTTCCCCGGAGACGGCAGCCTAATTTTAGCTCTGGGCGGTCGGCCATCCGAATGTTTAGTCTTGAGACGGACAAGAGCTCCAACTTGACCCCAACCGAAGGTATTTGTGGGCACGATGGCTGAGGTGATCCACCGACGATCCACCCAACCTTTGTCTTATGAAAACTAGCTAACACGAAGCGATAGCGACCCATCAGAGGAGCAGGAGCCCCTGAGGCCCCAGAACCTCCATCTCAGAAACCAAAAGATGCTGTAACCTCATATTTAAAGTCCAAACGTTGGCCTCAAAGCAGCGAGGGGACCTCACACGTGTGATATCGGCTGGAATTCCAGCCGCTCGTTCCCTGAAATGACGGCTGTGGCACAAACACGTCAACGTTAGCTATTCTTTGCCGAGTTGTTCATCAACAGGGAGAAGATTTTGTTTTGGAAAAGCAGTTTTCAGTAATTACACGATTCCAGACGCTTTAGTCTCGAGCTAAACAGCTCGGTTTGAAGTTCGCCTCTGTACTGTGACATTTTCCCCGACGACTCTCGCAGCCGCAATAATTAGCCGAAGGAGGGGAAAAACAAAAAAAAACATCTTTATAACGAAGATTTTCTTCTAAATCTCACACTCGGCTTTGATTGCTGCGTTCCTGCTCCTTCCTGGTCTCTTTATCGTAGCTCCAACAGCTGGTTAATTACTAAATGAGCTACAGAGGCTGCAGTAAATTCTACACGGAGAACTCCTGCGCAATCCTGTTGATTACGCTGAAGATTAATGCAAAAAAGTCCTGCTGACACCACGTACGCCTGCTCCCAGAAACACTGTCGAACGCTCATAAATAAAGCACGACCTCGGCAGCGGCGACCCCCTGACCCCTGACCTGGAGGAGGACACGACCGCCGGAGAAGTTGAAAGGGTAAAAGTGGCCTTTTTGGGGGTTGAAAAGGTAAAACTTCTCATCATTTAATCAAAGCAAACCAGTTATGTGAGAAAAGTGAGGTAGAAACAACAAAAAAGCCAATCATTATCGTGTCACTTCCAACCATCTCATAAATTATTCAAACCGCCACAACAGCAAAGCGTCAGTGAAACATCGCGGTCTGAAATAATTGTATTCATTCCGGTGTTGAAAGCCATCAATTATCTTCCTCTTAATAGGAAGATTTATGCCGCCCACCCTCAAAAAGCGCCCAAACTTCTATGAGGCCGACAAACGCGCGGGGGAAAAAAAGAAAAAAGCATAAAAAAAGTTGAGGAAGGTGCTCGGCTCAATGAAGGAAGGAGGCTCTTAATAATACGCCAGTGCACCGACGTGCGCTCGCTTTTTGTTGGTTCCCGTCGCAGCCGCCAGCCCCTCGCGCCGAGGTCCACCACCCCTGCAATCGAGATCTCAATTTGGGCTGTCGTCTTATCAACACGGGCGGCGGCGCCAATCACGGCGGCACATTAGCCGGCGCGTCTCCACCTGTAGCATAATTACATTGGTGTCCAGAGGACATCAAAGCCCCCCCCCTCAGGGGGCCGGCACTCCTCAATCCGCCATCTGTGGACGCAGTGGTGAGATTTTGGGAATCAGTGGTTTCTGTTCCGTCTGCAGCCCAGACGAGCGTTAATATGCAGATGACGCCACTCTTTCCTCCTCCTCCTTTGTCTGCTTTTATGCTTCACCCCCAGCTGAATGTTGGAAGAGGAAGAAGAAAACCGAGAAACATCGCGGGTCACCGAGTGTTGGCAAACGAAGCCAGGAAATCCTACGTGAGGTTAAAAATATCACTGGGGAATCTAAATATCGCACAGATTCTTAACGTGTACGTTTGAAAATGTTCAAAAAAACCAGCTGCAACCAACGGAAATGAACTGTTTCCAAATAAAGAATATGCGCTCCAAAATAGGGCAATAAAATGGTTAAAAAAAGATGAGCCGTTAGAAACCCCTTCAGGGGGCGGAGCTAACAAGAATGATTTGGAAGGTTTTGATCCATTATCCGGTAAAACCAGGTTCTCCTTCCAAAGAAAACACGAAAGCGAAACGAGCGAAAAAGATGTTGGACGTCCAGAAAAAGCAGAAAAAGACGAGTGTGCGTTCAAATCAACTCAAACGTCATTGGATTAACGGAGGATAGATGGTGGCGAGGAGGCGGCCAGTCTCTTTTTGCGGTCTGTTTTTTCCCCCACAAAGAATCGTTGGCTCCGTCCGGCCCCCAGCGCTAGTGATGAATTAGCACATGAATCTAAATACCATTATTTGATTAGACCAATGGGGGCCTGTCACACCCACTTCCTGGATTGCAACAAATGCCATTTTTCAGCAATCGAAGCGAGTGGCTTGGGATGGGGGGGCGGGTGCATTTTCCAAGATGCATGAGGGATGATTTAACAAAGTGAAAAACAGCAATTTGCTCTCCCAAGAAAATTAAGTGTACATATTGCCTGAAGCCATGCATGGTGTGTACAGGAGAGTTTTAGAGGAGACCATCAATAATACATTTGCCCCCACCAGGTGATGATGGGGTATAGAGACTCGCGCTACCGTCGCCGTGCAACCCATGAGCAAGTTTCAGAGGTCCCCGAGATTTGTGAACGTCCGTGCACCTCTGATGAACTCTTCAATTGGACTCCTGAGACTTTGACCGACGTTTCCGCTGAGCACAATTAGCATTAGTCATTATGACAGGACCCAGATATCCGCTCGGCATGGGGAACCGGCCGGGCCATTTGTTTCGCTTCGACTCACATTTGCTGACACGCATTCGAACAAATTAGTTGGCAACACTCACAAACTCCAGCGGAAGGGCGGAGGAGTGATGGAGGGTTTCAAACTGTCAGTCACAGAGCCTTGAGGGGAAACTGGACCTTCAGTCTGAACAAACGAGCTCATCAAGAGTGATGAGCATTAGGACTTCTTCATTTGAATTTTCATGATTGTTTAAAAGGCACCTCTGCATTTTTGGGTTCTGGCCCAATTTTCCTTTCCAGAGAGGAAGCCAGGCGCAGTTCTGCTTCCTGTCAGCGATTACGGGTTTCCAGTCTGCAGGTCCAATCGGGAGCAGGCAGCCAGTGCTCCCGACAGCGAGGCGCGTTTGTTCTGACATGGTTTGGCCCTTTCCTGGCTCCCTCCCCCACACCTCTGCCAAGCCCGGCACACCTTGGCCACCACCTACTGTACCCAGGCCTCCCGGGCCAACGTGAACACAATCACTTTCAGACAGACACACAGTCCACATTGTGGGACACGGCTCCCAGAGCGCCCCCGTAGGGGTGCCCTGACAGTAATTGAGGTCAGAGGAAAGAAACAACGGTGATTTTAGTCTCGTGCGAGGGGGAAACGGTCGTTAGCAGACATTTCATTTACCCCACATCATCACAGAGAACTGGAGGGACAAGCTTTGACGTCCTGGACCAACACACACCACAGCTGAAGGTGAGGACACAGAAGATCTGATCAGGAGGGGATTTTGGCTTCTTCTACCCGACCTTCACAGTTGGTACAGCAATGTTTTAGCTGCATCTCCCAGGGTAACCAAATCAGTCGCTGATCATATTTTTGGCGCTTTCACACAAATTACAATTGAGTTTGGGACCCGAGGAAGGAGGAGGATTCAGGGTCTTGTTCCTGTGATTAATGCTAGATGGGTTCAGCCCCTCTCCGGCATCACAGTCATCCTTGGTTGCATTGTGTCGCGGTTACGTAGCGCTCATTCGTTAGTCGACTCATGTTAAGGTTCCGAGTTCTACCAAAGTTCTCGAGGCCGATGGAACATGCCGAGCAGAACGGAGGTGAGGGGTAAGGTCAGGGCCCTGTTTAGAACCAGGAAGTTGAACTTCCTCAATGAATTTCATGTTTCCTCTGCCTCCCCATTATTTGTGCTAGAGGACGTTCCTGTTTTTATTCCCAATAAATCCATCATGTTCCCGGGGCAAAGGCTTTAAAAAGTATGTCGGTATATCTTCCTCTAAGACACTTCCTGTGAACACTCCGCTGCACTTTATTGACACAGCCACCCTCAGTATCCTCTGAGCTCTTTTCACAAGGATGCGACAGCCTTCAGTGCCGAACGGTTTGTGTTCCAACAAATCGTGTATCATCGGGGCGACTGGGGCCGTGTGACCAGAGCACGTTTGGAACGTAAGGACAGTTAAGAGAAAAGATAAGAGCAGCATCTCAACATGAATATTTGCGATAAAAATTGTTTGGAGTTCAACCGCGTGTCAAAGATCAAAGCACTAAAATAAAAACCAAGGTCGCACACTTGCAGCGTAAGCTAGTTTGCATTCTGTGGTGTTAAACGTATTCCTAATACAAGGGCTGAACTCTGAATTACATTTTGAACGAGTACATTCAAAAATAAGCCAATTCTTATTTTTTCCCACAGTCCTTCAACTTTAATTTTTTTATTTATTCCATGCTGCGGCAGTAATATCCGAGGGGCGAAAAAGCATGAATTAAAACCAATTAAAGCGCGCTGGCGCAATGTTTACTTGCAAAAATGAACTGAAAATTATTTAAATGACAAAATTAAAATGTGATTTCATGCATATGAAATGCTCTCTCAGCCTAATAAAGACATGAATACATTTTCCTTTGTTTATTTGTAAAACTGGAGGCACAGTACGTCAAGTATCGGCCATGGCTAGCCCAGTCTCTATCACACACCCTCACATTTCTCCGGTTGTTTCATAGAACCCCTATACCCTAACCATCACCACTAAGTCCCTGACCACAACCCTGTCCTCACCCCAACTCTACCTCAACCAAGTCTGAACCCTCAAACTGTTCATTCAATTTGTGGGACCCAACAAAACGGCCCCATTTCTCAAGTAGAATGAGGATTTTGGTCCTCCAAATGTAATAACAAACACACACAGACACACACCCAAGAAGCTTTATGTCCGGTAATCTAAATGGATGGAAATTGAAGGTATTCAATTAGGCTGAGACGAAGCAGCTGGGCTTTGGCAGCTGGAACCTGAAGGGGGGGCGATTAATGCGGTGGGTGTCGATGGCACTTCCAAGCCTCACTTCTTTTCTTGCCTCCCCTGTGGGGTCTTTTTTCACTATCCTATATGAGCATTAAAGGTGCACGCGCCCACTCTAATACTTAAGTCGGGGGAGTTTGTCCCTGGGGAATATCAATAATGTAGCGGCATCGGAGGCGCAGCCGAGGGCTCTCAAGGATTTTTAATCAGAGCTATTGTTTGCTAGTAACACTCCCCCCTCCGAGAGCTACAACACCGACAAGCTGTAGCGAGGTCCGCACCTCGTGTCGGCTGCCCCACAGTGCCGCAGCCGGGACAAGCCACTGTTTATGATGGCGAGATGAAAGGAAAACTTTGGAATCTTTCAAAGGCAAAGTAAGAGAAAAGGCATAAAGATTAGTCAGATTTCCCTCAGAGGTTGAGGGGAGAAGCTAGCTTGCTGTCAAAAAAAAAAAAGGAAAAACAAATTTTTATTTTATGAAATAGAGAATGCACTTTCAACTCTATTCCCTGGCTGTCAGGATACTTGGGAAAATCTACTTACAATCCAAGACCATGAAAGCTAAATATGTAGCATCGCACCAACCGGGAAGCTGATATGAATAGAAAAGGGAAAGTGAAGACAGTGTGTGGGTGATGTGGATTTGTGAACAAAGAACCGGAGAAAAGTGAGAAAAAATGTTGCAAAGAAAATAATGTGGGCTTTAAAAAAGTGTGTTAGAGAAGGAGGTGGGCAAAATGTGAAGAATTCCTCACCCTCAGAGTGAGAAGTAATCTCATTCCACGTGTATGCAATCAAGAAAGCGCCGCTGAAATTAGCCACGCCGGCTACGCTAATTCTGAGACGCATGTGTTATCGCCTCCTTTGATCGTCTTTTTGTTCCATATTGAAACTGACAAGTTTCAGATGTGTATGTGTGTGTGTGTGTGTGTGTGTGTGTGTGGAACATAATGAGTGGAACATGCATTAGACATGTGGTACAGAGCTCTTTGGCTGCAGCTCTACTTGTTGCACCTGGCACATCGGCGCCCCGCAACAAGCACGACGGGCGGAAACGTGTCGGAATGCAAGATTTCGACACGTCGCCGAGGTTTCACACAGCCGCGAGGCGAGATACAGTAATGCTAGGAGGAAGACGTGAGCCTTGGAAACAAAGGACAAGCTTAACTGGCAAAGCTGGAGATGCCTCAGCGGTGAGCCGTTTCAGTCTAAACTCTCGAACATGGGGGGGCGGAGTTTGGCAAAGAGAATCCGATGGTTTTGGGAGATGATAACAAAACTAGCATAACATTTGACCCATGTTTGACACCAGAAATTCATTAGTTAGTGGGGAGGGGCCTTGAGCATAACCCCCCCTCAAGTCAAAAGCTACCATTGTCTGTTAGCATGTAGCCCAAGAACATCTGCAGCGGGCCTGTAAAAAGGCTCGTTTGATGCCGGAATGTCATTTCTCTCTCCCGCCTATCGAGTTTCAGGCGCTTCCTGAGTCCAACTACATAAGAGCAGAGAAAGAGGAGCAATATCAGAGTGAAAAAGGATCTCCCCCTGCCCCCCCCTCACCAAGCCCTACTCCTCTTCCTTCTGCCTCCAAATGAGGAGGGGGGGGGGGGAGCACACGGGCATCTGTGCCTTAGTAAATGTGTGGAAAGTGGGAGGCGAGATGGAGTTGGACAGTCGGGAGGGTCGGTTGTACCGGCAGGGGTCAAGATGACCGGAGAAGTTTGGCCGAGCTGAAATATCTTCTCAGAAAAGCTTGGAACGGGCTGCACGTCCATATGGAAGCCCCAAACACCGGGAACAGAACAGCATGTGCTCCAAGAGAAACAAAAGACGACTCCCAGTTTGTCGGATAACCAGCTGGCCCTTCGGACGAGGGTTTGACCAGGCAACACTCAAAGCTCAAGGTGTCTTTGATCTCATTGGATGAAGATTCTCGACCAAAAATGGCCCCTTGTGGCGAATCCTTGTATAAATCGAAGAGAAGGGCGAATTGTTCAGTATCAAACGGTGGCCTTGCGCCGCCTGGGTGAGTGGGCGGGGCTTCATCTCCACACACAGGTGCACACGGTGGCTAAAGCTGCGTGGTGAGCACTGGATGAACTTGCACACGTTTCCTCTTGGAGAAATTGACTTTCAAGCACCGACCGGCCTGGGAGGGAGGATCCTTGTTCGGGGTTTGATCCACAGCCGGGAATGACGACTCCTCCCCTGTCCAACAGCTGGGAGGCAGGGCTGGGAGCCCAGAGCGCTGATGGGCCCCATCTGCTGACAGCCTGTTTGGAGCCCTGAAGGAAGATTTCTCTTCTTCAACTCTGACCCCGGGCCATGCTGCAGAGCTACCACCGCTCAGTCTCTATCTACCCCCACTTTCCTTTTATTTTAATGAGCACATCATTAATAAGGGAATCAAGCAGTCTCCCAAAGACCTCCATAAAAAGAAGCTTTCTTTGTCAAAGGATGTATTGAATTCCGCCACAAGGCCGCTGGGCCTTATTGAAGGCCATCTCCAATATCGCTGCCCCCCACCACCACCAACTCATTCTGAAGGTCTGTAGGGCTAATCTGCACCAGGCTCATCATTTGATCCATCTGATCCACCCCCAACGCCTCATTTCTGCAAATTTCACAATACTTCCTATTGATCCGCTGTGATGAAGTCAGTCGCTCATGCACAAGCTAGCTGTGCTTGATGACAAGAATCGAGGCGCAGCGCCCCACGGCCGTGGTTGGCTGCGCAGGCTGGCGTCAACCTGGAGGCAAATCTCTATTTTTCAGACGGGAACAATAACAGGTTTTTCAGCTAATTATTTTGTTGTTGAGTAAAGCGATGTCACGTTGTCAGGTCGGATGTACGATCCTTCCAGCTGTTGTTTCAAAACCAAACACGACAACAACAGAAAAAGTTGGAAGATGCTAGGGGCTTTTACGATCAACATTAATCAAGAAGCCTTCAGAGCGCTCCAGACAAACAAGAGGCCAGCTACTGCTAGCCAGCGCGACTGCTGCTAGCAGCTTGTGAACATTGACAGAAAGCACCGGAAAAACCTCGGTGGTAAAACCAGTTGTAGCTCCTTGATCACGGATTTGGGGAGGGAATCGCGGGATTGGACGATTAAAATGGGATTTGAAATCACGTGGTTACGGTGCTATGCCCCGCCCCCTTCCAAACAACGTCAGCGTGGCGAGGCGGCCGTCCACGGCACCGTTTAACTCGCCCGTGAAACAGCTCAGAAATTCGATGCCAACTCCTGAACACAGAGCCGTAGCGACGTTTTTACGAGCAGGTGAATTATTGTTTTGCAAATTCTGCCAGGATTCTAATGATTGGACGCATTAAAATGACAATGAGCACTTTATTTTTAAACTAGCTTAAAGCTGTTGGCACTTGAAGTCTGACGTAGCATCATGCAGCGCTTGCTTATTAAGGTGTTGCTAAGTGTCGTTTGTGTCACGTCCATAAAGTTTAGGCACTTTTTGTGGTGTTTTTGTATATTTTAGAAAATTACTTTTAAAAGACAGACTCTTTTGGTCGTAAAATAAGAGTACAAAAAAATGATGAAGGAATTCACAAAAATTTTAAGAGAAAAAAATGGACTTTGGGAAAAATGAAGCAGATTTTACAGGATTTATTGGACCACCGTGGATCTAGCAGTCGCGGCTAATGAGTACTTTCTTCAATTGGCAGAGCAACTGCACGTCAGATATTTGGCAGGTTGCTTAATTTTAGGGCGGTAACTGATGACATCACACAAGTACGCATATTGAGAATCAGCTACTGTATATGTATAAAGAAGCTAACTAGGCTAGCAGATAAGAGACATGCCCATTGTGAGCTCAGACTGGGTGCTAAACAGGCTAGGCCTGCTGCTCTACCAATTTTCGATGATTGGGCTGATGCTTTTTCAGCAGGATGCTAACAAAAGCAAACCTTGTCCAACCGAACCAAACTGTCCTCGGTGATAGCTACATCGTAGCACCTGACCTTCGGCTGTGTCCCAACAACCAATGGCGACGCGGCACTCCAATAAAAACAGCTCATTCAAACCTCCAACGGCACAGATGCTCAAACTCAAACGCGCGTCTTAATTAGCCGACTGGACGCTCCTCTGAGGCTTTCCTCCCGATCATTTTCTGCTGCAGCGCTAATTCATCATGTAGCGGTGGGAAGGGGGGGGGGTCTGACAGCTTCACTCATGCACCATTTTAACCATGACGGAGGAAGCCTCGGCGGAGGAATTGCTACAAAGTGAATCCATTTGCATACGCAGCACTTTGGCGTCCGATGCGCAATCATCAGTATGCAAATAATTGCGGAATGCCGAACGGACGCGCCGGAGTCACGCTAAACGCGGCACGTGTAGCTTTCGCGCAGGGATTGCTAATTAATATGGCAGATTGAGCCAACCGTAGGCCATTGAGATGTCTCTCGGCATGCTTCCGTTTGCCCTTTCTGCCCCCCGTGTACCACCCACACCCTAAATTACAGCCTCGCCCCTGCCATTATGCAGTGTGGGAAACCCTGCGCCCGCACGCCCACCGTTTCCGTCCGCGGAGGTTACTTAGCAATTCCCCCTGCGCTCGGCCAGACACCATAAACATATAAATGCCCCGGCGCATTATGCAGCCTAATGTAAACTAGCATCAGCTAACACTTGACCTCGCTGTCGATATCCGTCCTCATTAAACGCCGGCCGGCCGGCTGGAAGTCCACTCTAAACGGCATCAGTCAGCTCTTACCGAATTATGGCTGCGTTACCGAGCTGAATGGATGTGGAATCTGAGTCATTTATTTGGAAGATATACACGGGTGCCGCTATGGACACCTATAAAACAAGCGCTGGTATTTAACCCCGCCCCCGCCATCAGTAATAGCGCTGTCATTCAGGCCTCTTTGGTTGCGAGTTCTGACAGCAATTTGGCAATGTTAAGCGAGCGGCTAGCGAAGCCGCGCACGCAAAAGGCCGTTCTTTTATTCCCCGTATCGCGCCTGTATTGATTTTACACTCATTACGGAAGGACATAAAAAATGGAGGCTAGATTTGGGGCAGCGGCCCAGATATCAGCGGGAGGAACCGGAATATTATATAAACTGGACCGGACCGCAGGACCGGGACCGATCCAGGAAGTTCTGATTTCAGCAACATTCAGTCGCTCTGTGGAGAGGAAAGTTTCCTGTTTTTAAAGGCGGATTTAAGTTGCTCAACAACTGTGGGTCAACTTTTAGCTTTGAAGTCGGAGAATAACAGTCGACCTTTGACCCGCTGCCCCACATCATGTGATCCGGGACCGTTTGGGTCCAACTTCTTTAGTGGTAAAGAACCTTAAAGCAAGCTTACAACACCTCTAGGATGCTGTTTTCTATGCTATCTTGTTGCCAGGCAACGTAATTAGTAAACCCGGAACACCCAGAAAACCCCGACCCGGCTCAAGAGTGGGACCGATTGTTCCCGAGGTGACGATGCACAACGGATCAAACCAGGAAGTATCGGCATGAAAAACTGCACAGGTGTGACAAACCGCAACACCTGGGGGGGCTTTTGAAACCCACCTGACACCGAAGACGAACAACATCTGGATGAAAAACAATAAAAACGAGCCGCGTTTTCCCGCCTGGGCCGGATCAGCGTCCAAAACACAGAATTATTTTGACTTTTAACGTTGAGTCTCACGTGATTTACAGCCCCAGTCAGGCGGGTATAAATCAGCACATTAGTGCTACGTACCCCCCCCCCCCCCCCCAGTCTTTTTTAAAGGGACGCAGGAGGATGGCTGAATTCCGAGTCATGGCGGCTGAATTCCGAGTCAGATTGTGATTCCATAAATGAAGCCGGAGGTCACGGCGCCACCTGCAGCATCGGAGGGAAATCAGGGAACCGGATACGCTCCCCAAACTCTGCCTCTGTTTGCTTTTCCTGCAGTGACCCCCCCAAGCCCCACCCCCCACCCTAAGCCCCACCCCTCCACCCCCAAGCCCCACCCACTGCAGACGCCTGAAAGTCATTTCCTTAATACGCCGCCGTGCACAGAGGCATAATTTATGGCGGCGTTGACGTACTGTATCTGTCTGCACAATGTGCCCCCACAAAATGAGTGATTGGCAGCCCCCCCTCCCCCCCCACGCCCGTTTGCTTGCAAACAACTTCCTTCCACTTTGAAATATGAGCCCTAATAAATCATTTGTTTAATTAAGCAAATGAGGCAAAGCCGAGGACGCCCCGATGCCGGGCTTTTCATTAGGACTGCTGGGGTGGGGGAGGTAGGGGGGGGAAGCTGTAATCTTCCTGTTTACCTCTCTGGAGTTGACCTCTGACCCCGCGCTGCGACGTGCAGCGGGATGAAGAGGAAAAGTCCCTCCGGTGCGGCGCCGCGTGCAGAAAACGGCGTGATTAATGCGGCGCTCAGGTGTGACCGCGTTGCTCGTTGTTGCTCACTCTGACCCGGACGGCGAGCAGGATGCGTCCGGCTGCTTTTTTACCGACCCGCCGACTGTGACGGAACCTCCCATTAATCACGCCACATGCGCCCACGTGCACGCACACATCGGCGCCGTCTGAGCCGACTGTTTTGTTATTATTTTTATGCTAGGTGTGCGACTGTGGAAGTGCTTTTCCCTCTCTTTGATTCCAGTCATCCGTGCACGCGGACACCAGCGCCTACACATCCCGAAGTAGGCCAGCATTCCCAGGAGACCTCCATCAGCGCTCCCAGAGAGAAGCACGCACAATGACACAGGCATTCACCGCTAACATCTGGCGAGGGGCGTCAGCCTCGAATTGGGCCTTAAATGCTTGTTTTGCTCGATAAAAGTGTCAAATTATTCACGTTTCCATTCCAAAACTTTCCCTCACGAGCCGCTGCAGCTTCGGAGCTTCGGGAACGCAGCGTGGGAGCGTGAAGCTATCTTTACAGCCCATCTGGAATAATTCCTGCATGACTTTCAAAAGTGCTAACTTTTCACTCTGGACTGAAATGATGGCCGGTACGGCGGCCTGGAAGGATGAGAAGAGCAAACATCCATTAGGCTACGTGGGAAAACTGGGAGAAAAGCAACGCAGTTATTTGAGTGGAGCTGATTGGTGGAAAATAGGATAAAATGGGCCCTTTTTGTAAACTCCCACATGGTGGATGTACATTTATGCTACACTTATGGGGCAAAACTGGGCACAGATCACTGCTGTCCGCTCAGAAATGTTCTCTATTTTGATTTTTTTTTCATAAAAGCTATGCTAACTCACATTGTAACAACTAGCATTAAAGCTGCATTTACGAGCAACAGGTGTTTGTTTTTTTTGCTAAATCTGACCATTTGGTACCATCACAATAAAAAAGCAGATCAAACTAGGCCGAACTGGACCGGACTGGTCAGGGATCCAGTTGAGGCGTTAGCAAACAACCGGAAGCTAAACAAGTGAAGCAAGAAGCAGCGTTATGACCTCAGATCTCCTCGTGATATTGCTCCGCTAATCCCAAGGCGCAGAGGCCGGGTGGGCCGCGCAGATGGGACCACCGCCACATAACACGCTCGCACAGATGGTGAAGTGCTAGCGTACTGGCTGGGAATAAAGCTTTAGCATCCGGCAAACACATCAGCAACCCATCAAAAAGCCCAGAAGAACTTCTGCAATCAATCTGTGTTTGTCGAGATAATTAAGAAGCGCAGAGGGGTCAAAAGTTAAAAGAAAAACACACAACAAAGTGTGTGTTCATCAGCTCCCATTAGCCACTAGCTACCCCGCATCGCACACCCCAACGCTCACACCCCCAGCCTGAAAAATTACTGTTTTATTTTATCGGCAAAAAGGAGGTTTTAGCTTCGGCTGCATCGTTAGAAACTCCTTCGAATGAAAAGTCTTTTCATTCCCAGTACTGCAACTGACCTCGCGCTAAACACGCAAAGCTACCGCTGCGTCACTGATTCTCCCACAGTCACAGCAGCCAATTTCCTGTTGCCGGGAGAACGAGAGGCCGAGACGAGAGGGACCGAGTAAGAAATCTTTTTAAGAAAAATGCAGAAGGGTTTCAAAAAGAGAGAGAACACACGGAGGTTGTTTCTGATGTGAGCGATGACGCTAAAGAGTCAAAGGGACTGGAAACACGTTTATTTCTGTTCATAGTAGCAATAAAACTGGGAAATCAGCAGTAAGAACCCAACACGCTGATGCTAATCAGTGACTCGGGCTAACGAAACGGCGTGCAGGATTTGCTGACATCTAGTGGCGAGAATGAAGACCTAAGTATCTGTCCACAACTAACGGGATGTAGCATGTAGCCGATGAGCTAAGTGGGTGAATCCTAGACAGATGAACTCACCCAGAGCAGCCGGAGCGAAGAGGCTGGCGAGGACAAGCAGGCGTGCGGTCCACATGGCCTCCTCTTCTTACCGCCCGCCGCCGAAGGTCCCAGTCAGTCAGTCTTGGCGATCAGGTGGTTCTGGTGCCTCTTTCAGGGCACGGTTCCCTCCACGTTGAAGCTGCTCACGCCAGGTCACGAGTCTGGAAACCTGTCGGGGGGAAAAGAGACGAGTTTTGGTGTTTACTTCTGAGGAGGAAGCGACCACCTTCTCCAGGAACGCAACAGATGGGCGCACCACAGCTTTAGCATGCTCGCGCGCCGTCCGTATGGCGCCGCAGCTTTCAAGGTGTCATCGTGCGCCAGCCTGCGAGTTGCTCAGCCTCCAGTCGGCGCCGTCACGCCGGGTGTGATCAGCCAAACACCAAACAAGTGGAAACCGCTCGATGTATTTTGGGGCCTTCTGTTGTCGTCCGCTCAGCAACTTGCTAACGCCTCCACTTTACCAGCGAAACACCACACCCCACGGCGCGGCGCAGGGAGCGAAGAAGCCTGCCGTGCTAGCGCCGCTCGACCGGCACGATGGTAGCCGACACCAAAAACACAGGCCTCGGATTTTTCTACTTCCTGTGGACGCCAACTGCCCCACGGCACCATTATCCTCGACGTCGGAGCGTCAACGGAGTGCTGAATTAGGTCACCGGGCGCGTTAAGAGAAGCTAAGCTAGCACGGAACAATTTGCAGACATCAAGTGGGATCTGCTGTGAGAGTAACGTGAGTGTTTGTGCGACTCCTCGGGATGAACGTAATTGCTGTAATACACTGGGATGTTTTCCTATCAGTGCTGATGAGATTATCCGAATCAAACCCGTATCATGTTATTAAGGTTAAGTCAGCCGGAATGACGAGCCGGTCGTAACCCCTTTATTATCCACTATCAACCAGGATCTGCCTCAGAAACATAATCTCTGCCAAACAAATCATCACCAGCCGCTTATTTGTGGGTATTACGGCATTCTAAGCTGCCGTTAATGTTCCTCGGAGTTAATTCCATCGAGAGACACGACCCCAAGGAAGCTGAGCAAACTTCCAAGCGCCACGTTAGCTAAGCTTGGCTTGGTTGCGTTGGGGGGCGTGTGTCGATCGGAAGCAGCTGCTCCTCGTCCCTCCTCAAAGAACTTCGAGGAATCTGATGGACGCTGCGTCTCTGCAGAAACAAGCAACAGCAACGACGCCCTAGACAGCTAGCTATAGCATCGGGATGTTTTCAGGGCCGTTTGACAGTTCCTGAAATTCCCGACTTGGTTTCTAGGACCACGCGGGTCATCCAAAGGACACCGCTGATGTTATTTTGGACATTGGTCCTGATTTGTCCCCTAACATGATGTCCCTTTAGCTCAGCATGACCACCGGTAGCGGTTAGCCGAGAGGAGCCGGAGATGCAAACGCGAAAATATCTGCCAGCCTGATCAGTTGACACATTTCCAGAAAACTCCAGGAAAACATTCGGACTTTAAAGGCATCATGAGAGCGACACAAAAGGTTGCAGCTGATGAAACATCCGAGGGAGTAAACAGCACTTTATTAGCCGCCGCGACGGCTGGAGGAGAGCTAAATTAAACGTGACAACGAATCAGCGACTGACTCCCTTGACAGAAAAAAAAACCACCACATTATTCCAGGAATAATGGCGAGGACGCTCCGCAAATTGGAGCTGAAGTTTGGTGGATTGTAGGACAACATGGAAATTACTGTCAAAGACAGACACTCAAGAGGAGACGGACGCACAACACGGAGAACCGCACGTACCCCCAATTTGCATGGGTTTCTTTTTTTCTTGTTTTGACAGGTTTACACCTAAACTGTCACGGAAGAAAACAGCGAATCACAGGAGACAAAGGCGCCTTCCGTAATGGGAGAACGGGAAGAACCAAGGCTGCCGTGGCAGGAGCGGCTACCTGGGAATAACGGAGAAACAAGTCGTCAATTTGCTCCCCGAGACGAACAAAATAAGGCAGAACCCATTTCCATGAAAGGAAGCTTTGGAGCGGCTTCAACACGCAAACGCGGGGAGTTGAAAGTCCTGACGGGAGCTGCCAGCTCGTCCCGTATTCCAGAAGGAGCGTGGCGATACATTACGCCGCTGCCGTTTCAAGGCTACGTGTTCAGAGGGATTTAGTGCGACTCTTAGATGAGCCGGCCAACGTTCCCCGGGCCTCGGACCGGCCACCTCTTCCTTTCTTCACCAACAGGTGACGGCGTTTGTTTTTGATGAATTCGCCGGCCAGCAGTCGCAGCAGGCCGGCCGGCCGTCGGCGTTCCCAGTCAAAGTTGAAGGGAAACGCGTCGGAAGCGGATTCTTTTCTCTGAAAACGTCGCGCGCGTCGTTCAGGGAAAGACATTTCTGAGCCGCTTATGCTGCCGCCGCGGCACTTTCTCAGCGAGTCGTTGACAACTTTGGCATCCGGAGCCACAGGAGGCTTCCAGGTTTACTGCTCAACTGCCTCCGTGCACGGTGCACGTGGGCGGGATGGGTGATCCCGTTGCTACACGTGTTCGGGATGAATCACGAAAGTAACTTGTCAACACGCTAGGCCGCACCTGCAGCTAACAGTCTGCCTTGCCCTTTGCTGCATTTCTGGCGAGCGTAGCATGCTATGCTAATTGCTTTACATGATTTTTACATGTACTTTCCATATTAAAACTCCGAGCAGCGATTTCCATACGACTCCCTTCCTCCCAACCCACCGCAGCTCCGACCTTGAGAGACAAAAGGGAGACAGAAATGATTGTTTTCGCAGGAACTGAATGAATATGAATGTTTCCAGCGGCTAGCGGAACCGAATCTTCCTTTTCACACTCCTCTGCTCGCTGTCCTCCTGCATAAACAATTCCTTATTAAATTTAGCTCACAATTATCTTTGACAGATTTTTCCTGAAGCTCGCTGGAGGAAGTCTGACTTAGGCCACCGAAACTGCGGCGCGGAGAGTGGAGCAAGCTAATTATGACATTTTTAAGCAGAAATAGTGGCTAAAGCAACTGTGTTAGCCTCCACTGTGGCTGTGTGGAAGTGGAAAGAGCCAAAGGTGTAATTACCAGCCTCTAAATTTTAATAAAGCTCTGGCTGGCGAGGCGGCCGCTGCCCCCCTGCCCCGGGGCCATTCTTCCTCTGTCACTTCCTGACCTGGGCGCTTCCGAAACAAAGTGAAACTGGATCCGCGGCGTTATCTGATGGGGGAATAATAAGGATGATGTTACGGCTTGCTTCTTCATCGAGTCCGCCCACGTAACACGATGTAATGAAGTGGGATCCTGTTTCCGGGTTAAGTACCGCGTCTCAGATTTTAGACTGTTTCATGTCCAGATGCTTATCGCGGCGGTGGCGGCGGCGGCGGCTCGGAGGCCTCGGTAATTCCAATGAGACAGGCAGTGTGTTCATGCAAATGAGGTGGCATGAAGCGAATATTAATCAGCCACGCTGTCGGCATACGGCTTGATTGATGAGCGCTCACTCGGAAAGATGAGCTCAGATGATTAAAGCGGAGGGAAAACTGTCCTGTTTTTATCCCGACTGGCTTCTGCTGCCGGACCGTCAGCGTCGGAACGCCAAACACAGCAGAAATGTCAAATTTCTAAGTTAATAATGCCGGCTGAGAGGTGCGGAGAGAAGGGAACGCTCTTCCCAGGCGTCCCTGGAGCAGCCGCTCCTCCACCGGGGACCTGGCACAGCTAGCCGCGTGACAGCCAGATAATAGTGCTAACTTTAGCCGCCGCGGTCCGTGAATGGCTTCTTGAGTGTGACTGATGGCTTTGGGTAAATAATGGGAACGTCCCTCCCACTTCTATGTGCACAAAGGTGTCCCAGCCCCCCCGACACGCTTCCAACCCTGCGGCACAATGCAAACACCATCCGTTCAGCGTTCCCGCTAACAGCTCCTTGAAGAAACCGATGTTTATGGCGAATAAATGAGGGAGCGCTTTTACGGATGCCCCGGTGTTTCTGGGAGAGGCGTTCCCATTGCATCCGTCGGCAAATTTGCAGTCTGCGGAGAGACGGACTCAAACGCCGGGGTCACATTCTTTTGAGCGCGAATGTGAGGTGAATAATGGCGAATAAATTGCATCGGCTTTCAAAGTCGGGCCGAATCCACACCGAGCCGAGCTTCCATTATCATGCGGCGCCGCGATGCTATCCATTTCCCACGTCGGCCTTCATTACCTCCTCCCGCCGCATATCTCGCCCGACGCAACACAAGCGGATCCCAGAGGCCGAGCCACAAAGAGGAAGCGGCGCGGTAAAGAGAAGAGGGGGGATGAACTTTAACCGGGGAAAACGATTAAGGAGCGTCGGAAAAAGAGAGGGGAGAAACCGGACCGAGTGGGAAGCAATAAGGGACGTGAAGGAAAGGGGCGGAGCTGAAGGTCGCCAACCCGGCGCCGCAGCCCTCACCTCGGCCGCTGTTGCCATCGTGGTTGCCATGACAACCTCGCCCGCGGGCCTACAGACGCCTCCGGTCAGAACGCGGCTGGATTTTTCCAGGCGAGCTGGGAGGCCGAGCTGTGCCCGGAACTACAGCTCTGACCTCAGAGATGAATCCGATGGCTGGAATTGATTTCCTGTTCGACAGCGGCGTCGATATATCGCCAAAGTACCGTGCTGACGGGACACAATCCGGCGGAATCGACTGGATTACAGGACGGATTGGCGGCGAAGGAAACGACCTCATCCTCGTCAATGAGAGCGGCTCCATTCCGCCAGTAATGGACAAATACATTTTAATAAAAACGGCGTTGATTGTTGGGAAATTTGAGCTCGGCGTTCCCGCCGGCTCCTCTGGGTGAGCGTCGTCTCAGCACTCATGAAATCCTCATTATTTTCAGCTTTGTTCCGGGAACGAACCCACTCGCGGAGGAACCGGAGTCCGATTCATAAAAATGATGAAGGTGTGGGGGGCGGCCTCCGGTGGTTCTGCCCATTCCGGGGGTGGAGCGCCTCCACGGAACCGGGAAACAAAGCTGGATTAATGAAAATGATACTCAGATTAAATAGAAAAAGGAATCTATAGACCGTTAGCGTGTTTGCTGAGTCCAAGCAGCAGGGAAGGCTCCGAACAGGACCTCCGGGCGGGTTCTATCCGTGCGGCGCCACCATTCCAAACATCCCTTTCTGCTCCGTGGAGCGGCAGTTGCTCCGTACGTTTCCTCCTCATTTGTATTTGACTTTTCCAGGGCACCGGCTTCCCTGCAATCCCTCCGAAGGCGTCTGCATAATTTTCCAATAGACACTTAATTCCCTGCCAGATTTGGAGACGTCGCGCAGATGCGCAGCAGCCCGGCAATCTCGGCTCGGCGTCTGATTCGGGAGAGCAGCAGATTCCAGTGTCAATAACGCTGATCCCGTCGGCGCATGCATTTCAATGTCATTATCGGACGTGCGCGCAATAATATGAATTCTAAAAAAAAGAGGAAGCGCGGCCCGGCCGTGCTAACGCGATGCACGCCGGAGCGACCCGCTCCCTGCTGCACGCACCCTCCCCAGAGGCGATTACAGGTACTGCAACCGTCCACCTGGTCCCAAATGTCCGTGTTTTCTGACCGCAGATTACGACGGAGCGTCTCGGCTGCATAATGACGGGAAACGCGAGCGTTAGCCACGGCTAGAAGGCGCTGCAAATGGTCTGGAAATGAGAGGTGGGGCCGTGTCACCACCGCCGCAACAGCCCGGTCCAGAGGGACTCTAAATGGGTTCCACCTGGACTCTACTCACAGCCCCATTAGCCGGGAAGGAGGTGGGGGGGGGGATCTGAAAACTCAACCTAATACATACAGATGTATTCCACAAATGTTGCGAAATGTACGTCTGGAGGTTCTAGATTTCAACGTTGGTTCACTCATTTTCGGAGACGCCGTTAGCTTTGGCGAGTTTTAGCCGTTCCCGCACTCAAATGTATTGTTTTCCCAAAAAGAAAAAGCAATAACGCAGCTCGGCGTTTGATTTCCCGCTTCAATTCCACTGGGAGGGCCTTTTCATTGAGCCGTTATCAGTTGACATTTCAGCCCAAACAGCTTTTGTTGGAGGCCGCTCCGCCCGTTATTGTGCAAGGGCGTCCCGCTGCGAGTAATCGAGGCGGCTTATCAATATGAAAGTGCGAATAAATAACGGCCTCGCTAATAATACATGGCGTGGATCGTCATTGATTCGGTGAGACCAGCGCTGGAAGAGTCTTTTGTGATCGGGATTTATCCGCGCGGCTTTTCGCAGAAAACTGCCCTTTGATACTCAAAGCGCATCGGAATAAAATGAATAAATGAAAATCATGAATAATTCTGACTTTTTTTTGGCAGCGACTGTCTTTTACGAGGAAAAGAATGGGGCTGAAACCTTTATCCCGGCTATGAAAAGTTAGCAAAAGCTACCAGAGATGGAATTTTAACTACTTTTACGGCTCTATTCTGGAACATTTTTCCATGAGAGATACTCATTTATCAAAGATTTATTATACGAGTATCGTTTTCTCCAGCAGCATTAATATAAGAAAGCTGGTTCTGGTTCCTCTGAAAGCTGCAGAGGAACCACAGAACAAACATTCACCTTCCTCATTTGTGGCTTTTGGAGTGAACAATCATCCACAGGCAGTTGACACAGAGGTCAGAGGTCAATGCGGCGACCCGCCCGATTGGCTCCTCCAGTTGTGCGGCAACTCCTTAGGAACGCCGGCTGGAATGTGTCGGCCCATCTCGAGCCGGGACCCCGATGACCCGACAACAGAGCGATTGATTTGTGAGCGAGACCAAACCTGCCTGACGGGAAAAAAGTGGGAACAAATGAGGATCGGGTGAACGTTTTTTTTCCCTAATCTGTAACATATTTATCTCCTTTCTTTCCTTTTGTTCACCAATTCAAGGGTGACCGGCCTGACTGCTGAAAACAGAAACCAGAGCAAAGCTTCAGAAGGGCAGTCAAAGACCCCATGACCCGGATTTTGGATGATTTTGCCCCAGCTCGCTCCTCCAGCCCCTCTCAGTTTATAACAATTCTTCTCCAGGAGTCCAACTTTTCACAGAACAGCCTGAGATAATCATCTGAAATTGGGTACTTTGTTTTTCCAAGCCATGGGGAAGAGGTGCTGGCGAGGAAAGACTAGAAGAAGTGCAGACAGCTCGTGGGCTGAAGGGTCCCTAGGTCCTCGCTCAGGCTTGAGGAGAACGGACTCTGATGAAAGTCTGATTGGTCTGGGCAAACATCCTCGTGGGGGATGTCTCTGGACACGGGCAGCAATACTCTCCTCTCTCGTCAGTGGCGAGCGTTCTCAGGTCTGACAAATCATGGCCGGTCTCCAGGTGCCTGGGCTTACCGCCACTCCTAAAACCCGATGAGATAGAGGAGGCCCCGAGGGTTATCTCCACCTCCATCTAAATGCACACTGAAGTTCAGCCCTATTCTTATAAGTACGTTCGTCCCACAGCCGGCTAACTCGCTGGCGGCAAACCACGTCGGCAACCAACAGATGCAGTTTACACGAAAAACAAGCAATTCAGGAAGCGCAGTTTAGCTTCAGTAGATGCTGACTAATTCTAATGAAGTTGTTAAAAACCTGAGGAAGGAATATGCGGACTGGAGGGATTCAGCCACGCGGGATGGGCAACACAAAGCAAGCGCATCGACACCGCGAAGATGCTATCGGTAAGGATTCAATCTGAGAGGAGAGTCTGTTAGAGCTTCATAAAGAAAAAAACTAAAGGAACCAGCCGTGGATCGCTCCGAGGAGGCTGGGATGCCGCGTGACCTGTGTGGGTATCTTCCTGTAGGCTCTGGGTTTAGGGTTAGGGGTGTCAAAAGTCTAGAACATTCTGGAAAGCATTCAAATTCTGTTATGATTAGGCTGGGAAGATGGATACTGGGTAAGAAAACGGGTAAATTCTTGGGATACAGCGAGAACCAGAGGTGGTGCACGGGCTCGACAGGCAGAGGCCCCCAAACGTCCTTTATTTAACCCAGAACCGCTGTGACTGCGGAGCCCGGCCGTCCGGCCTGAACCCCGGCGTTATCTCACAGTGGCCACAAACACCAATCTGCCCTCGACAGAGCAGATAAAAGCTCGGAAGCCAGTAATTGCTTTAGACCCACAGGAGGGCCGCTTCGGAAATAAGTGGAAATTTTGCAGCCTTTTTTTTTTTTATGCCATGGCCTCCTGTTTATGCAGGCGGGACGACCCAAGAGTCGGGACTGATGGCCTCTTGCCAATCAATATTGAGTGCGTCAGCGCTGAGAGGTCTCTGGGTGGGTCGTGCGCGCGATCCCACCACCGAGAGGAGCGAGATCGGTCCGCGAGGCTTTCCTTAAGCCTCATCGAGGTTATTTTTCTTGGGGGTTCGTTTGAAATCCAACAATCCTTAAATTAGGTAAAGAGATGATTTTGCTGAACTCAATACTTCTTGGCTTCCACAGCTGCGATGCTAACATGATGGGCCTCGTAGCTCTGAGCCCATCGGAGCTCTGAGCCCATAGCCTTTAACGATTCCGAGCCTATCTCAAAAGGAATTTCCCCTCCTCCCCTCTTTTTCCATTACTATCACTTTATTCCTGTACCAACCCAACAGCGGAATCTTATTGAACCGCAACATTTTCCATGAATCTCTCTCTTCCCAGTGCGCCTCCACCCTGATTCCCCATTAAACTGGACAGGAAAGGCATGGGGGCATGGGAGTGGGAATCAGCAGCCACACTCTCTTTGGACTTGGAGGCAAGTCGAGGCCGGATCTCTGCTCGGGAGGTTTGAGGACGGCTGGGGGGGGGGGGGGCATCTACTCTGACAGATATCTAATATACACAGCTGATGCCTCAGACTGGCAATTCTAATAACATCATCTGTGCTGGCAGATCTCATATTTATTATCCGATATGTCCGACGGGAGGAGGAGGGAAAGATCAGCACAGCCGGCAACAACAACGGCCGTGTCAAGAGTTCCAGAGGATATTTGTGGAACTCGGGGGAACGCTAGGAGAGACGACGAAAATGACTCGGCATTAATTATTGAGATCCTCTCTGTTTAAGACACGGTTGAAAGTCCCAGAAAAGCACCGTTCTTTCGGAAAACCTGTCAGCATCTTCAGTTTTGAGAGGCGTCGTCAAATTAAACGGCCACATCAGGAACGAGACTGAGAAATTACCCCTCCGACGCAGCCAACAGGGAGACTTAACAGCGTTCCGGCATGCCTCGCCTCAATTTTACATTAAATGGAATAGCTTCGCTGAGATTCGGGAACGTCACTGGGCCCATTTCCTCACGAGCTTTCCTTCACATTTCACTGCAAAAAAGGCTTTATTGAAAAATTAAAGCAGGAGTGCCGAACTTTAACACGTAAAAGAGCATCTGTTCCTCTCAAGCTCTCGCCAAACTCGTTCAGCGGAGGTAAATCTCCCCGTGCTCCGCAGCAACGCCAACGTTCCCACAGATGGAGGGGTTTAGGTGAACCAGGAAGCCACCGGGAGCTGCACCACCTGGAGAATTAAGTGCCCTTCTGAGGCATCAGACACAGAAACTCCGCCCTCAAAGGAGGTTTGCAGTAACCGTTCCTGGAAGATTCCGCATGCAGGCGGAGCGGTGCCACTCATCTCACTAAACTCCATGTTTCCCGCTGGTCGTGACCCACTTCCGTGAAAGGAGTCGCGTACAGTGACACTACGGGATGGCCTCCCTATGAAAGTGAGGCCTTCTCATCCCTCTGACACAGTGGCCGATCTCTGAGGCGGATTGATGACGCTAGCATGAGCAGCGGCGCTCCTGTTTGCGGTATTCCGAACTGTGTCAGGAAAAGGTCCGGCGGCGCTCCTCGCATTCCAATCGCTCGGCCATTATCTGCATAAAAGGACGGCGTCTACTTTGACCCCACTCACCCCCCCAAGCTGAATGAGACAGAAATACCCATCACCCCACCCCACCCCATCCCAACCCCCACCCCCGGAGCCGCACGCTTCCACGGCCTGTGCACGGAGCTGCGCACATGACAATTCCGACTGAATCATCAAGAAAATTAGGTCAGAGGAAACTAATGCGATTCCGTGAACGGATGAAGATCGTTTTACTACGTTCAACTGAAATTAAAGATGATGCAGATTTAATGCGCACGGACGATAAATGGCGGGGAAATGATGTCGGGATGAGCCCGATGAAGACGGCAGCAACACTGGAGTTTATTTAAAACATTCATTTCCTCGATGGGCGAGAAAAATCAGCCCTTTCCCGTTCATCACACATTCCTAATGTAGCTTCTTTAGCGTACGAGGTACTTGCCTCCTCCGAGCTACAGCCGGATGGGAAAGGGCACGTTTTCTCGGAGTGACGCAGAGGAATGTCTTCCTGTTCACTCCGACCCTGCAAATCATTACTCAGATTGGAGCACAGCTCGGTGAGCCCAGCCTCCGACCACGCACCGATGCTCGCCGCAAATGGCAGCGATAAGTCAGCGCATCCGAGCCATTTCCTGGCACTTCCCGTAACGATTCCTAAAAAAAGCCTGAAAGCGTGAAGGAAGAACCCGGAGTGAGCGGCAGAGCGAAGCCAGATGACGACGGCCGTTAGCGCCTATATTAACGACGGATGCCACGTATACGATGTTTTTTAGCCAAAGAACGACCCCGACTTAAAGCAGCTCCTTCAACGACCCTCAACGGCTGTCGGACACCAAAACGCTCCGAACAAATCGTCCAAATTAAGAGTTTACAAGATAAAAACACCAAGGTTCCAAAGTTTGTATCCGTCACGACCGCCACAGAGACGCGTCGCACACCACCCAAAAAACTTAGTTCCATACAAAACATAAAACTAAATAAATAAATATCAGTAGATATCGGGTATCGGTTAATTTCTCATTTTAAGTATCGGAATCGCATCGGCCCAGAATTTCACAACGCATCTCTAAAAAGTAGCATTAGCAGGAAAACAAAGCAATTCCCGAGGAAAGAAAAATATTTTTCTTTGAATGAGTTCATCTTTATCTGACTAAGCTAAAAGGCTAAAGCCACAACCGGCTACGAAGCTGCTTTTACAATTTGCTGAATTCCACTGAGATCCTGTTTATTTAGCACCTGACGTCTGGAGTTTTTCCAGTGTTTTTTTTTTTTGGAATAATTAATTTTCTCAACTCGGATTATGTTTTTCCCTCCGGCCCAAAGGAGGAGCGGAGCGGGCGAACTGGGAGCTCCCCAGTCCATTTACACTTGTTCTGGCAGGAATTGTTCCTCATCACGGACACGACAATGACGGAATACAGTTCTGGAGATGAGAATTCTGGTCCCTGTAGTCACACTTTAATGGAAAAAAGATGTCCATTTCGTGTCGGCCTTTTTTTCCATGTTGATAAATCTGCTCGGGATTACACATTAGAGCGTCGGAGCAGCTGTAAATCACGACTGGACGCTTGTGAGACTTCACCTCTCCTGATAAATATGCTGGGAGTTTTTCTTTTTTACTGCAAAACTATGACATCAAAGGCCCACGTGTCTGTCGCCGGATCCCCTGGAATGTGATTTTTCCATGCAAGCAGTCAAAGTGAGTCCGAAACTCCGAAGATTCCGAGCCAGGAACGACCTGTACGTGGTTTTTTGGGGGGGTTGTTTTGAAGGGAATGAGTGGGGGCAACTCTGGGGCCGCTTTGCCGAAGTCGTTCCCATTTCTGATGGAAATCGAAACCAGATGAGGAATAACGAGCTGCATATTTCTGTTGCCATGACATCAGGAGGTGTTTATGCGTGTTTTATGAACGGTCATAGCGGCTTCGCCGCGCTGCCAATATTCTCCCGCGTTAATTGCTTTTTTTCCCTTCTTCACGTCGGAATGCGCCTCTCCGTCCGCTCGTCCTGCCAACGCCGCACAGCTGCAATCACAGCGCACAAGGTGCGCATGCCAAAGTGGAAGTCTGGCTTCATTCACATGGGGCACGTGCGCCTCACACCGCACCGGCGGCGTGACCCGCACGTTAAACACGCCGCTCCGGAACTCGGCTCACGTTCCGCGCTAAATCATCGTGTGGGAGGCGTGAACGCACATCTGCGCACGGTGCAGAACAACTGTCGGGCACGACTGGGCGCCGGAGACGCGGGGCCGTGAAAAACGCGCATCCGCGACACCCACATTCCCAGATCCAGACCCGCAGCTTAGCCGAGATCCATCCCGCTGCTGCCGCCGCCATTTCCAGGCTTCTAAAGCCTCCTTCTGCCCCACGTTGTCCCCGCTGACATCATCACCTCCTCTCCTGAGTCTTCTGCCAAAGAGTCCGACTCAAACCCGAGCGTCAGACAAGTGGAAATTATTCCTCCTTAATATTCATGGATTCCGACGCTCCGGTTCCGGTTTGGAAGTAAGACACATCTGACGTGCCTGTGGAGCATCCAGATCGTGCCGCCGCGGCTCCTCGTCACGGCCGAGCTCTAACGTCCCGAGGGTCTCCTAACGGAGTGAAGCGCATTGATCTGTTTTCCTTTGGAAAAAGGAGAGAAATATTGGGTGAGGAAGCATGACGGGGAGCTGGAAACGGGAAAAAAAAATCACTTCTGCGGCGTCGCCCTGGGTCAAACGCTCATTAAGCACAGTTGGGTTCACATGGTTTTGCCCCGTTTCTTCATCACAAACACATCTTCAGGAGGTCAAAGGGCGTCCAGGCGGAGCCACGAACTTCCTGCGTCGCTCCACCTCACGGGAATCGGCCTCCCTGCCAGGTTGTCGATGCGGGCGGCAGGTGAAACGCGATCGGCCCCCGTTTGCTGGAAAGATAAACTGCTGCTGCGAACGCAAACCCACCCGGCGAAAATGGATTAAATTAGTCAGATATGACGGGAATTAATAATCCCGGAGAAAACCGCTTCATCCAAATCAAACTGGAATCGCTTTAAAAGCGAGTCGAACGCGTTTAAAATGTGTCGATACCAGAAAAATATCATCACTTTGGGAGATTAAAAGTCCAAGCACCGGATTTATTAGGAGGCCGAAAAACGGAATTCCAGATAAAGATTTTGGGCAGATGTGGAAATGAAAGGAAACGTTCCGACTTTTAAACATCAAAACTGAAGCATTTGTGAAGCCCGGGAGTGAAACGGCAGGATGAGGAACCAGAGAAGAAGAGGAGGGTCACCATAAAGAGTGGGAGCGGACATACAACGTTCCCTCTGGGATACGGAACGACGGCGGCAGAGTCTCTGAAAATAACCGCTCAGGTGAGGGCCCGCAGGGAGGCGTGCTGCCGCAACCGAGGCTCCCGGACGCAACAAAGACGGAAGACAGGAAAAGTTTAGGGACGATCAAAGTCTCCCGTCGTGTTTGTGAACGCGCGGCGAAGACAGGCCATTTTTCAAACGGGATGATGGCCGCGCATAAATTATGCAAACTGTTGTCCTTGCGCCAAGCGGTGCATCCGGTGAATGATAATTCCAGGAGGGAGCGGGGGTCCGGGGACACGGAACACCGGGATATCCGGAACGCGAGGATGGGCGTGACGGCATGGATCCGAGCGCCGACCTCTCAATCTAAATTCCCGGCGTCCTGATTCACTGTTGGGAATGCCGGCGCCCAACGCTCCGACCAGATGTTTACGCTTAAAAATAAAGGTGTAAACAAGAGACAAGCGAGGTGTCGCCGCGGCAACGGACGCCAATCGTGACGTTTTAATTCCGACAAGTCGGAGGCGCGAGGGATCTACGTTTGGGACCCTCCCACGAAATCTCCCATCAGCCACTGCAGCGAAGAGCAAATGAAGCCGGCGAAGACATTAAAATGGAGGCTTTTGTCTCCTTTGTCTGATTCGGCTGGCGTTCCGTCGGGTGGGCGACGGGGGAAATGCTTGATTGATTTATGGAAAGTCTTTCTGTGCGTGTGACATTTATGAGTCTGGCGTATCAATAATCGTTCCGACAGCAACGAGGAGCGCGGCAGCGTTCCCGACGGAGCGCCGAAACTGCATCAGGCAGGATTTAATTACGGAAACAAGAGGATTCTGGAAAGGATATGTTAAAATAATAATAATGCTATTCAAAGAAAAGAGAGATCTCACTCTCACACGCACACACACTCTCACACGCACACACACACACACACACACACACACACACACACACACACACACACACACACACTCCTGCCTGCATCTGCTCGTCAGCCGGCCTGTTGGAACCTGTCACATGCCTGGCAGCTTCTGCAACTTGGGCAGATGGTGCAGCACAATTAAGTCCAGCAAATCTCTCAATCAATCTCGCCGCTGTCGCACTGAGCGCCCGCCGCCGTACTCGCGGCGCCGGCACGTCCGTCCGACGTCCTGCCGTGGACCCGCTACCCCTGCGAAGGATTTTGCGAGTCGCGCCCTCTCTGGGAGAACTGCGTTCTCCGTTCGGGACCGTGCGAGTCTTGGCTCGAGCTGCAGATTATTCCGGAGACAACAGACAAGTGTTTCATTCACACCCAATTACTGTAAAAGGGAATTTTCTGGCCCCGAATTCACCCGAGAGCACAATGGGAGCGCCGCGGAGGAACCAGATATCCCGGCCGTTTCCCCATCCCGCCCCACGTTCCTCACACAAAAGAGGAGAAAAGTGATCCTCTGCTCTCAAGCACAAGGCCCGGGCCGTTAGCGAGGGCTTGCTAGCATGGACCGAGGCGCTCCCGGAGACGGGCCGGCGTGTGCCGGGCCCAGCATCGGCCCCGAGGACAGCGGTTTGTCCGGGGGCCCCTCAGAGGGCAGGAGGGGCAGGTGTGAGTGAAGCGGGAGGGTGTCCACACATTTAAGAGGGTTTAATCGCGCTGAAAGAGGTGGTTTTTCACCTGCTGCGTGTAATTAAAGAAATAAATCCACAGTTTCCTGCAGGAACCAGCCAAACACGCAACAGCCGGCCAGATGCCACCTTTGGACTGTACCCCCCCCCACATGTGACAGGAAGATGATGACTGCCGGGCGGCGTTTCAGAACGGAGCGTACTGGGCTGTTCTCTGCCAGCACGGGGTGTGTGTGTGTGTCTGAGTGTGTGTGTGTGTGTTGGGGGGAATAAAGCTACAATTGCTGAGAATATTCTAATTAGTCTGAGCTGCATCTCTGGATTACACAACAGGTCACATGACCACGGCAAATCTGTTGTCTCCAGCGAGGGAAGGCAGGCTCGCGCCTGTGACTGGGCGAATATTAGAGAGTTTCCAGTTAAACTGGGAGGGAAACGGCGTGTGTAATTATAAAGGCGACACAAGTTCAGGCGCTTTAATGGAATCGCCGCCGCCGGTGCAGAGGACTTCCTCCTCTTCAGCGCTCGGTCAACGTCATTTCCAGGTGTTCATTATTCCAGGCCCCGAGGGTCACGCCCCGTTGTAATAACTAATTAACTGTCCAGAACAGAGATGGCGGCGGGGCGGCGACCCCGGCTGGCGGGCAGGACCGGCGGACGCCTCGCAGCGTTACTGTTGGAGAGCGAGTTTCCACTTCTGCTGCGTCATGGAAGAACCGGGATGAGCTTCTTCCTTTGTAGAAGCTCTCCAAAGTGGACTCACCTGGAGATTTCAGGGCTTTCGGGGGAACCATTGTTGAAAATTCCAGGAAGATTTCCGTTTATTTTGCCGGTGCCACCCTGCCGTCAACTGGGATTAAAACGTTGGGGCCAAATCCAACAAAGGAAAGCGGCTCCAACGCTCGGCTAATCTGGGCGAGGCCAACGCTGGTATGTTAGACGCCATCTCCTGCTCACTCCCGTGTGCACACACATTTGGGAATTTGCCGTCACCGGTTGGGAATACAAAAGCGGCAGGTGACTAAAATGTCTGTGTTTGCTTTGGAGAGAGTGGGCGTGGCCCCCGAGTTAGGACACGGGCCACCTGCGGGCTGGGAAATGTGCGTTCTTGGGTGGGAATGAGAGGATTCTGATGAATGAACAAGACAGACATGAGTAACCCAGACCAATATAGTGCTTATCTGGGAGCTTATGTTGCACAAAGGAGGCAGATAAGCTCAGACATGCCATGAGGGGATGGAAAAACGAGTGGAAATGAAGCTTGGGAGCGTGTGGGGGGGGTTGGTTTGAAGGTAATGTACCCGGGTCGAGATCTACCGCGGGGCAGTGGGTTGCGACAGCGCCTCGGTGCTTTGAATCACCGGAGAACAGTTAACCATTGACTAGAGGGGACTAGTCAAGCTGCGCGGAGCAGGATCCGTGTCTTATCCCATCCCAGATACCACAGCAACAAAGAATGAGCTCGTTATTACGGCCCCCGCCTGCCCCGAGCAGCGACTGCAACGCTAATCGATGAAAAAGAAGCATTGTGCTTGTTGGGCGAGGGCAGGTGATAGCGGCGAGCATTAGCCTGCACGTGTCCATTTCAGATAAGACCGGCATGTTTATGAGGCCGATCTGTCCGGGAGCAGCAGGCGGAGCACCAGGACGACTGGGGGGGGGGGGGGTCCTGCTGAGGGGACCCCCACGTTCCTGGGGTGCCCTTAAACAGGCTCATGCTAACTCAAATGTACGTTTGTTTCTCCGTAGCTCATTTCAGGCCCAAACTCTGAACAGAAACGGATCTAAAGTTTTGGAGACACTCGTGTCCCGATCCATAATTTAGGAACACAGAATTGTCCCCACCAATCTCTGGGTCTTTCCAGCCAGAGTTTAAATATTTAGCTCTGCTCTGGGCCTGAATACTGAGCGGAGACATCAGTCCATCCGGGTTCATCTTGAATCAACCTCTGACAGCGCGTCTGAACTCCAAACCTCTGATTGGCGTCCCAGAAAGAAAAAAAAAAGGATCACCGCTCCGTCTGAGCACTTCACAGGAGCCCAGAAGGGACAAAACTGAACTTCACTTTTCAAGTGCTTTCATTCCCATCCCCGGTGTCTATTACGCCATCATCCACGGCACTGGGAAACAAATCCCATTGACTTGCTTCCTATTTAATTATTCCTCTTGAAAATCCTCGCAGCTCTCGTCTCTCCGAGCCCGAGAGGCGCGAGGCGGGAAAAAAAACTAATTGCTTAACCCATTTAAAAGAGCTCTACCTATTGGACAATTGCATTTGCTTCCAGCTCGCGACGTTCCATTGAGGAGAAGCCGCCTCCGACGGTTATTTCATTTAAACCCGGACAAACGTGGCACTTCAGACAATGGATGGTTCTGCTGAGCTAAAGTAATTCCCTAAATACGGCGTGACAGGTGAGCCCGATTCATCGTGTGGAAAGTGCTGCCAGTCGAGGGGGGGAAAGTTGGGTGAGGAGCGAAAGACGGAGAGATTGGAAGGGAAGGAATGAGGCGAGGGGCAGGAGGGGCGGGGGGGCAGGGGGGCAGGAGGGGCTGGTTTCCATCTCCAAACCAAACCCGGCCTCCAGTTAGGCTCCCGCGCTGGTGGCCAGGAGCGGCGTTCATCATAGGGCCGCAGGAGTCTATATATTGATTAAACCATCCATCAGTTAAGCTCTACAAGACATTATTTCTAATTAAAAACTAAGTCATAAATGCTGCAGCTTTACTGCCAGGCCGTAAATAAGCTTCAAGAGATGCCGGAAACCCATGCTGTAAAAAGGACAGACTGGCGGCGCCACCTTTGGGTCCGTCTCCCGGCTTTGTCCCACGCAAATGGTCGTTTTCCGTGTCCGTGCTCCGGGGAAGACGGCTGCTTTCGTACAGCGGCAAATGTGCAAATCTCTTCTTCACAACGCAGAAGGAGCGATCGGCCATGAGAGGGACGCACGGTGAGGCGGCGAGACGAGGCTCCTCCCCCGCCCACCACGCAGGACCTGCTGATAGAGGCTGCTAGCGCCCCTCCGGCTAGCGTAGCGGAGGACTCTTTACGCTTGACAACTTGTGATTGCCTCAGCGTGCGCCGCCACCGCTCCCCTGACAGCCGGCTGCAACGTGTTGATGGACACGGGGGGGACGTCTGATTTAGCAGGTGAAAGGGGGAGGAGAAAATGGAGCGAAGGAATAAAAGAAAACTCACTTGGCGGCTCCAGAGCCTCTGCTGACAACAAAACAAAGCGTGTGCAGTCATTAGTCATCCAACTCCGTTTCCCTGCTCTCTCTGGAGCTGCTTCACAATCACCCCCAACCCCCTATTTTTCCCAGAATGCCAGCCTTTCCCGGTCACACGTGCACTTCCTGACCTCGGCTTGACAGAAAGGCTCGGGAGATGAACACGTTAGCCGCTAACCAGTAACTCTGGTAAATGAGACCTGGTAAAAGACAAAAAGAAGAGAGGATCCTCTTCTGGGAGAAGCAGGAACTAATGAGGAATCTAAAAAGGATGAGATGGAGTGATGCTCTATAAAAAGATGAGCCGTAATCTTCCTCTCCACCCTCCTCTCCTCCTAATGTCCTAAGAGATCTTGGCTCCACAGCTAAGTCTGCTGCCTCCGCACATCAAACGGGGCTGATTAGAGCCGCGCACCTTTGCAGGAGCTCCAGCTCCGGACGAGGAGCGGAGCTCCGGTTCAAAGGAGGATTTTAAAAATACAGACAAAAAAATTAAAAAAAGAAGCACTTCTAGTGAGCGGACATCTGGTCCTGAACAGCTCCAGTGGTGACCTCCACTCATCAGGAAACCTTTAGATCTTTTCTACTCTGCTGTCGAACCAGATAATGAGAGCGAGGCCTCAGTGGTGCAGGAGCTAACTCCCATCAACGGATCATACTGTTCATTTATATCAGTATCAATGGCCACAGTGTGGAGGGAGACGGGGGAGGAGACGGGGGAGGAAGATCAGGGAGCTGCTGTGTGGTCTCTCCTGTATTTGATTAAAGCGCCAGAGCTGTCGGGGGGGTGCAGGTAGAAGGTCAGCACGCCGCCCACATGAAGAGACACTTGTGTCTGGTATCCTTATCGGACCAAAATAGCCTCAACCAAATTCACCGGTCGTTTACCGCCCTGGATTCAGACCGGGGGCGGGGGTGCTGTGAAGATGCTGCCGCTACCAATCAGGGCCGGTGAGGCGCGGCCCCCACGCTGACAGGACGCACGGCGGCGGGTGATACCATTGTGAGTTTGAGCGTGGGAGACTCGGATGATTGGCGGCTGTTCTGATAGCTCCTCTGCCTGCCAACGCTAACGTGAACATATATTTCACCACAACGTACGACAGCGACACGGTGACCATCAGAGCACAGCTAATGTTAGCGAACGGAAGCTAACGGTCATCGTTAGCGAGAGCAAATCCACAAAGAAACCTGCAGTCCAACTATTTCCGATGCGACACTGGGACAAAATGGCTGCCCTGTGATCGCTAAACACTGAAAGAAGAGGTGCTTCCCTGGGCTATATTTACCCTACCTTACAAAATTAGCCATTTAGAACGGTTCTGGTGCATTGTCCGAGCAGCTTTCGGACCCGCTGGGAGATTAGTGCCGGTTGCTGCTGCCGAGCCATCCAACAAAGGCTAACTTATCCCGAGGAAATTTCTGGCTACCTAAGAGGAAAGGCTGGCTGAAAAACACCCTTTCGATTTTTAAATTAAAAGCAGGCTAAATTGATTTTGACAGCAGCGCGAACGCTTGTTGATCCGCACAATTTTGAAAGTAGCATGAAAAGGCGATCGAGCGTTTATTGAAGAGAAGCGATAAAGCTCGAATGAAAGAAGACGGAAGGTTGG
This sequence comes from Takifugu flavidus, assembly GCF_003711565.1. Lineage (NCBI taxonomy): Eukaryota > Metazoa > Chordata > Actinopteri > Tetraodontiformes > Tetraodontidae > Takifugu > Takifugu flavidus. The sequence continues at coordinate 2,126,774 of NC_079522.1, forward strand.
GAGCGTTCAATCAAACACCACATTAAGTGAGAGCGAGTGTTCCTCACATGCTAATTAAGCACAAACGGCAAATAAACAAACAAACCTCCCGAAATGTTTGGCAACGAGGCTTATTTTAACGCGAAAAGACGTTTGGCTAAGACGAGACGGCGGGCGACGCCCTCCCTGAGTGGGCCGGACGGGACGAGATGACCACAAACACGTCTGAGCAATTACTTGAATAGAAGGTTGCCGTTGTCAAGACACCGGCAATTTGCTCTGAAGGTCAACAAATTTGTCATTATCAGCCACGCAGGGCATCGAGCTTTGTGTGCCGCGGAAATAATTCGGTCATTTAGAGGGTTCGGGCGTTCTGCCCGTTACCCCGACGCCGATCCGAGTTGTCCCAGCAACAAGCCGATAAACAAAGGACGCGCGGTCAACTTTCTCCTGGTGGAACCCAAACTCAACACCAGCGGCGGTGCTGGTCGAAGGAGTTCCTCCTTTTCCATTCAAACGATCCGCTTTGCATCGCTCGGAAGAGTCCGGCCAACGCCGCGCTGTCACAACAAGCGGCGCGGCGCTAAGATAACAGAACCAAAACCCGGCGCGGGCCGCGTCATCACGGGCCATTATGGTCAAACTCACTTGAATGGCCGATGCTATGGGCAACCGTCCTGGGTATGCAAAGCATTGTGGGTGATTTGCAGAATGTTTACACTCCCCAAAAGCCTTTTAGCATCAAAGCTGGCTCTTGGCTTTGATGGGCAGGTGCGCAGCAGGCGACCCGGGCCGATGCTCCTCGGGAGCACGGCCGCGCAGCACGGCGCCGTGTCGTCGGACACGTGCGCCGACAAACGGGGCCCTTCTCAAACGTTTGCCGCAGCCGCCGCCCGCTGCGCCGTGTTATTCAAATGACGGCGCTCTTCCATTTTCACCTTGCGACTAATGCGGCCGTTCGCCCGCGTCAGCAACACTTTATGTCCTTCCTTTGTGCTGAATATGCAAGTGAGCCGGCAAATTAATCCTAAAAATGGGATTATCCCAGACTAGGTGCGCGCGTACTCGCTGGAATTGGGTTCAAATGCGCTTCCTAATTATTCCCCCGTCACATCGGCCGTCGGGAAGCAGTCGTGAGGAGAATCGGCGTCCCCGAGGGCTTATGGAGAAGGTGATAGGACGCATTCTTCACCGGTGGCGGTTCGTACGACTTAATCTCCTCAAGTGTGATGGCAGAGCATCAACAGGGAAGCGGAGAACAACCCCCCCCCAGCAGAAATGATGCACTGCTGGTGGTGGGGAGTTGTAACTCCACTACGGCCGGAGTAGAGATGGTCGGGGGGGTGCAGAGCTGACGCGTACGTGGGCGCGAGCGAGACAGGTAGAGGAGGAGATGGTGCAGAAGGGGATCAATGGATGGGTGGGGGGGGGCTTTTCCTGGGCAGAGCGAGCCGGTGAGGAGAGTGGGCCCGGTGGACGAGAGCTCTCATGGCTCCTGGATGCGGGAGCCAGATGGGCAATTTGCACGATTAGAGCGAAAATACGATCCGCAACCGAGAATTTAAAACCAAACAGGCTCGTGAAAAAGGAATAAAGATGCCGGAGATCCAACAGATTCCCACTGGAAGAGGAGCAGCTTCATTTTCACCGACACCTGACAACAATCCGCCCTGAAACACCCCGAGTGTTGCGGCCCGATCGAACGATACCGGATCAGACTGGAGTGGACGTGGAACGTGGAACACGATCCCGCCCGTTTGCCGGCTCCGCCCCGCTCCGCTCCGCCCCGCCCCATCCTGTCGGACAGCCTCGGTCACGGGTAGAAGCAACGTTATACCTCTGTGTCGGGTGCGCTCCTCACAAATCCAGCGTATCACATTCCAGGTCATAAAACGACGCCTCTGCCCTGCGAGGAGACAGAAAGAGGAAGCAGGTTAAGGACAAATGGGAGACAGACCGGGAACAATGGACAGCTGTTTAACACGGGCGACGGGAGGGATCAGGAATCCCTCTCCGGAGGTGCAGGACCACAGATGAGGCCGGCTCAGGCCTTATTGAGAGGCATCTTCATAAATTTCCCGGTTGTTGTCCGGCGCTGCTCTCTGTTGTAGCGCCTGTTATTCAGGTCACATCAGCCTCTAATGGCTGATTTATTAAGGCCCTGAAGGGGCTCCGTGATGTGCAGCGGGACAAAGAGTCTGTTTCCAAACTGCACGGACACATCTGCAGTAAATTCCCACCAGGAATTAGCATTTTGATGAACGCCTCGGCCTCACCTCCTTTTCATCGCCCATCTTTTATGACGCGCCGGCGTGCTTTTGTTAGCCTTACGTCAGGAAGCTCTCGCGCTTGTTTTCGCCTCGTGCACAATGGGAACCTTTCGCCACGCCGATATCAGCCCCCGGAAAGGTGAAGTGGCTGCCTTTAATTAAGGCTGAATTAATGAGCGGGGGAACGGCGTTTGTATTCGCCGAAACACCCAAAAGCTTCTTCACTCCCGACGCACGGAAACGCGTCACCTCGCACCTCCCGCTGACACGCTCTTAATTTTTAATTAAATCTCACCTGCATCTACAAAACGTGACGAGCGGCGAGATAAATTAACACCAGCGCTGGCGCTAATCCCGCCGGGCTGCCGCGTGGAGCTGAAAGGTAAATAGCTGCTATTTGCCGTGACCGGTACTGATGTCTGATCAAGAACCCCCCCCCCCCCCCCCCCCCCCCCAACTGTGCAGGGACGCCACAGAAAAAGGGGGAAGCGCTCAATTGCGTCGCCAAACTCCAGAACACGCCGATCCTGGCTCGCCAACAAGCCACGGCGCCGTATCGAATCTGATCTTCATTATGTCTGATCAGCCTCTGGTGGAACAGACACCACAGGTCAAACCCTCTGAACCGGGGTGGGGGGGGGGATCGGGCCACAGAGCATCTGCCAGTCGCTCGGCGAGCCCGAGGAGTGTTTGGAGAGGAGCGCCGCACGCCATATTGCAATAATCCGTCTCACAAAAGGCGGCAGAGAGTTTGCAAAACAAAGAGGCGGCGACGGAGCTTCCCAACCTCCACAACATCCTCCCAGAGGTTTTGGACCGGAGGAGTTAACAACAGCACTTCCAGGCACTCAAAGGACTCTCAAAGACGTGAAGGACGAGGAAGCGGCGCCCTGCGACAAGATGGCTGCCTATTATCTCCAGGTTCTCCTCAGCCGCAGGACCTCAAGAGTGGATTTGACTCGATAATTATCAAACCTTCCCCAGTCAGGAACCATTTATCCAGCCGTGTAGGAAGGAAGAAAAGAGACCCAAACCTGTAGCTCTGAGATTGATCACATGGTGCCGAATCTCCCCTCTGGGCCCACTCTCCTTTCTAAGCTCTTGTTGTTAGAGGGACAGTGCGGGTCAGCTATTGTAGTAGCATTCCGATGGCTAACACGGATAAACGCACGCTCTACGGCACAGCAACAAGAGGAGCCGGTCTTGTTCGCTTCAATTTACAGCCCATTTGAGTCTCCGGACATTAAAGAGGGGTTACAAATACCATAAAGCAGCGTCGCGCGATGAAAGATTCCAGCAGTAACACATTTAGACACTCCGTTAGGACCCTGTCGTCTCCTGGCCGTCGTCTAAATTACCCGCGCAACGCGACCTCGACCCTCCGACTTTTGTCAGCATGAGCTGGAAACAAACCCCAGATTTAGTTTCACACCCTGGAACTGATCAGCGGACCACAGCTGACGTGTAATACCGGGTGTGACGCGACAAAGGTGAGGGGAGCGGCTGAAACAGCTTGGTTTTGGCTCTCCAGAAGCTCGCTGAATTAGCCTAGCAGCTGCTGGTCACCTCGCCCTCTCGGGCGCCACGCTGTTCGACTTTGACAGCTAAAGGTGATGAATAGCACAAGGTCGCGGACTCGGCCGACGGAGGAGAGAACGTGAACAATGCTCGCCCGGCCCCGGGCAAATGTTTGAACACGCTGCAGCCTTTGTGAAACACATTAGCCCCCTTATCGCTAACTCATCAACGTCAAGTCAAAAAAAATAATCAGTCATCAGCATAAAGAGAGAAAAAAAAAAAGAAGCCGGCAGTAAAAGCATTTACCGGCGCAGCGTAGCATGGCCGCCCCGAGCCCGTCAAAGACCGGCTTATTTTACCAGCCGAGTGGAAAATGTGCTGAGAGAGGGGGGGCGGCGATAGCGAGGAAGTCAGCGAGAGTAACGAAGCTATTGTGCCCGGCGCTGACCAAACACCCACGCTACAGCGGCCGCGGCGGCTCGCAACAAAAGCCGTAATCGACAGGCAGGGGCGCCGCGTTAAGTATCCGCTCTCTCACCACACTGTCGCCGAGGTCGGGCCAGATACGGCTAATGAAGGAAAAATACGAGGAATATCCGAGCGTGAGGAGGAGAGCGGGAAACCTCCGGCGACCTCCGCACATCCCTGCGCGGGCTGGTCCTCGTTTGGATAGAAATGTTGCCGTTGTCGGCTGTCAGAGAGGGAAACGAGCTAAAGCTAATGTTAGCTTCCCGCGGCTAAAACAGCACCGCTGAGTTTTAGTCACCCTCTTTCTGCCGCTGCGTGGGATTCTGTCCGGACCCCCCCCAAGACACACACACACACGCACGCACACACACACACACACACACACACACACACACACACACACACACACACACACACACACACACACACACACACACACACACACAGCATCCAAATAAGCCGGGGAGGAAATGAAAACATGTTTATATCAGGTGAACAACCCAAGCCAGTCAGGGAGTCATTGTAAAGGCAGGAAGAGCCCCCCCACAGAGTCAGCAGGCAGCATTTATAATGCCCCCCCCCCCAGGGTCACATTACATTCAGGAAAGCTGATAACAATTGACTGAGGCTGGTGGCAAGTGCAGGGACACGATGTATCCACACGCGTCCGCCGTCCGATTCTTCTGGCTGCTTCCTCTGTTGCCACCCGGCTCGGCCCTCTCCTCTTCTCTCCCTCCCTCTCTCTCTCCTCTCCTCTCCCTCTCTTCTCTCCCTCCCCCTCTCTTCTCTCCCTCTCCTCCCTCTCTCTCTCTTCTCCCTCTCTCCTCTCCCTCTCTCCCTCTCTCTCCTCCCTCTCCTCCCTCTCCTCCTCTCTCCCTCTCTCTCCTCTCTCCTCCTCTCCCTCCCTCTCTCTCTCTTCTCTCTCCCTCTCTCCTCTCCCTCTCTCTCTCTCCTCTCTCCCCCTCTCTCTCCTCTCCCTCCCTCTCTCCTCCCCCTCTCCTCTCTCCTCCCCTCCCTCCCCCTCTCCTCTCTCCTCCTCTCCTCTCCCTCCCTCTCCTCTCTCCCCCCTCTCTATCCCTCTCTCTCCCTCTCTCCTCTTCCTCTCCTCTCCCTCTCTCTCCTCCCCCTCTCCTCCTCTCCTCTCCTCTCCCTCTCTCCCTCCTCTCCCTCTCTCCTCCTCTCCCTCTCTCCTCTCCCTCTCTCCTCTCCCTCTCCTCACCTCCCTCCCCCTCCCCCTCTTTCTCCTCTCCTCTCCTCTCCCTCCCTCTCCTCTCCTCTCCCTCCCCCTCTCCTCTCTCCCTCTCTCCCTCTCTCCTCTTCCCTCTCCTCTCCCTCTCCTCTCCCCCCCTCTCTCTCCCTCTCTCTCTCCTCTCCTCTCTCTCTTCTCTCCTCTCCTCCTCCTCTCCTCCTCTCCTCTCCTCACATCCCTCCCCCTCTCCTCTCTCCTCTCCCCCTCTCTCCTCTCCTCTCCCCTCTCCTCTCCTCTCCTCCCTCTCTCCCTCCCCCTCTTTCTCCTCTCCTCTCCCTCCCTCTCCTCTCCCCCTCTCTCCTCTCCTCTCCCCTCCTCCTCTCCCTCCTCTCCCTCTCCTCTCCTCACATCCCTCCCCCTCTTCTCTCCCTCCCCCTCCTCCTCTCCTCCCTCCATCCTTCCTCTCGCTCCCCCGCTCTGGCAGCAGACCGATGAGAGGCGCCGACGGGGGACGCGGAGCGCAGGAGCCCCCCTAAGACTTCCTGTTACATGTGCTACGATTGGCTTTAATTGGAGAGGGATAAACTGGGATCTGAGCGTGCGGGTGGCGTTCCAGGTGAGGGCCCGGCAGCCATGTTGGTAGACAACATAAGACGGATCCGATGAATGCGATAATGCATTCCGCCAGCGTGGGCCTCAGGAACTTGATTTTTTTTTTCTACGTGGGTGTCTGCGCACTCATGGGTTTGAATATTTATGTAAATAAGGTGTTCTTGCAGCCCTCGGGCCCCAGATTGCTCTGAAGCCAAAACGAGATGTGTGTTACGACGGCGTCTCCGCCGGTCCGCGTTGGAGACAACACTTTAAAGGCTTTGTGTCCACGGCTGCCTGCGCTAAATGCACAGAATGCCTCATCAAAAACAAGCTGTCATAGCTGCCACACATTCACGCCGACATTTTCCCCCTCTCCCGGGAGCCGGCGTGCTGTTTACCTTAGCCGCGGAATATCATTACAGCGATGGCGCTTGTCATACATGCATATTCCTCCCTCAACGACCAACCTTGCTGCGGAACATAAAAGTCAATAGACGGGAAAATTGTGTGGGCGACACTTGTGGGACTCCGCGCGGCTGGTCCTTCAGGAGGGTGTCCGTTCTGGGAATGCACAATCGGCTGTTTAGCATTTTCCTGCGACGCTAACAGCGGGGTCGTAATTACGGCGCCAGCAGCTGCCTTCTCTCAAATTTCAGTCAAGAAAAAAAAACAAAAATTAATTATTCAGCCTGCTTCAGATTATTTCAATGGTGAAATAAGATAAAGATAGCCCCCCCCCCTCCCCCCCCTCCAGGACCGCAGAAAATCTGCAAGCGATTGTAGCTGTGGATCGGGTTACCGGTAGTTTACCCCCGAGTGGCGTTACCATGTGCGAGCGCCGCGGCGTGCGTGCCCTTGCCCTCCCCACCCTGACGAATGTGGAACTTGACCCCCTGAGTTCTGACCCCCTCCCTGAATGTGACCTTTAGCGCGAGCCGAGCGAGTGTTTCCAATGAAAACCCTCCAGTGGTAGCGGGCGCTTGTCCACGGACGCCACTTCTCGCTGCCTGCGTGTGTTTCCACGGCCACTCACGACTTCAATGAGCGTGTGTGCAGCGCGGGGGGGGGGGGGGTTATGGTGGGGGGGGGGGGGGGGGGGTTACGGTGGGGGGGGGGCTCTGGAGCGTCTCAGCACCAGAGGCGCCAAGGACACGGCCTGACAGGTGTGTGCGGAGGACCCGGTGACCTGCAGAGCGGCGGTGGGGCTGCAGCACAATGCGTCCATTCAGGCCTGGACGGAGACAAGCGAGATATCGCAGGACTCCTGTGAGGAAGAGGAGGAGGAGGAAGAGGGGGAGGAGGAGGAATGAGGATGTCGAGGATGATCTGGCGCTCAATTAGCCTTCGTAGCGCCGCACAAATGTGGCGCCAAACCCAGCATCAAATGGGAATTTTTCCCAACCACCTGAAAAGACGCTAGCAAACCTCTACCGGGACGATACACCTCACGTCTACGTTGTTACCGAGGCCACAACGCAGGTTGTTTATGTCTGGACATCAGATCTGTTTACTCGCAATTAACACCGTCTGTTGTGCGCCGATAGCCGCGCGCCAATTTACACCGAACCTGCTCGGCGGAGTAGATAAAGCCCAGCGAAGCGCCTGCTAAATTATTCAGTTTCTTGGGGTTCTCGGGCGGTCGGTGACATGTTTATTTACAGAATTATGGCCGAGTGGATCGAAACACACTCCGTATCGCACGCATACACACGCCGAAGCCATTAAAGGCGTGGAAAAGGGCAGGAAGTGATGGGAAAAGTGAGCATCAGGAGGAATTACTTCTGTGGAAGCAGCATCTTTAACGCACATCTGACGAGAGCTTTTAAGCACGCGCACACACACACACACACACACACACACACACGCGCCACCAGCGCCACTATCCATGCAGAAAATGGGACAGCCATCCTTCAGCGCCGACATAAATCTGCGGGATGGCAACACGCATCAGAGAGCAATATCGTAGAGAAGGAATCTCGGCCGAAACCAAGAATAATTGAATGGAGGACGACTACAGGCGGGGCGGGATGGGAGCAGAAGGAAAACACGTCGCCGGAATCTGATGCTCGCCTTCAGGAAATATGCTGGGAATGACAAACTACGCACTCAGAAATAAACTGCCGGGCGAGGCTACGGGCGGCAAATCCCCAACCGGAGCGCCGCTATTCCCCCTTCACAACACATCCGACAGGAAGCTGATAACCTTCACCTGCTCCGCACGTCCCGACAGAGGCCTCCGCGGCGGCGACCTCTGCGTCCCGAGGCCGCCTCCCTCCTAAATCACATTTGTAGGGTCGTATTCAACATCTGGCCCCGAGGGGAGAGGAACTCCGGCAAAGCACGATGGGCATCATTCCATCACAGGGCGCAGGGATTCCATGTCGGGCCCTGATTTAGCACCGCGGCTAACGTCGAGGAAGCACGTTCAGTTAGCCTTGGTGCAGCGAGGGCTCAACCAGGCGTCAACGCATTGATGGAAAATATGGAAATTAAGAGCTATAGTACGTGCAGCCGCAGGTACGCGGGGGCTTTACGGCACACTCTTAGCACAACCCCCACAGGCCCCAAATCCCTCCTCCGACGTCAGACTGTCATCAGAGCTTTCATTTAGTCATCCGAACAGGGACGTGACACACATGCGAAGGAACGGAGGCGGGCTGGCGACGGGAGAGACGACCAGAAATAATCACAACAGCGAGCGCCCGTGTGCCGGGGCGGCCAATTCTCAACGCTCAACTGGAAAAAAAAAAACGGTGAGCTACGTGCTAATGGCAGCCCCGCTCTTTGATGCTGCTAGCATCTTCGCAACACCGTCCCACTGGTACGGCTTAATTAGGCGCCATGCAAGAGCGGCAGCGGAGTCACGTGTGCGCGGCACGGAGTTACGAGCGGATTGGACGAGCGCGTCCCTGATTTACATCCGGTTGGCTGCGACGCCGGGCTGAAACGGCGAGAGCTTCGCAATCTCAACAGATCGTAAAAACCGGGTCAGATCGCATTTAAAGTCCAGAGATTTTCTACTGTGACCTCACACGCGCCGGCATGTGGAGCCAAGTGCACGTCGCGCCAGACAGGATCTTATGAAGATCAAAGCGCGAGGACGAGGAAAAACACCTCACACAAGCTAGCATGAAAGCTAGGACAAGAAAAAGGCTTTTTTTTTGTTGCCACCAGCTCCAAACAGAAGGAAAAATTCCAAAAAACAGTTTGGATACTGAGAGATTTTAGCATGCTAGCTAACGCTAACTATGAATTAGGCCACGTTACGTCATGCTAGCACAGATTGTGGCGCTCGACGGATTCTGACCTCTCTGCTTTTATCACGTTACCATTTGCTGTATTTTTGCCAAGTGGCCGCGGAATCACGTAGGAGGAGGAGGTCAGATTTAATTGGAAGTCGGAGCCATAATTCATCCGAGGCTACAGTACGATGAGACCGCAACGCCGATCCAAGGCCTGGGACGGGTTCCCTCAGGTTTCTCCTTCCTGGGTCACAGATGGGTGGAAGATGGGATTTTAAGATGAGGGTCAGAGGTCCGGAGATGTTCTCGCCACTGGAGCTGGATGTGGCTAACGGGTGTGAAAGCAAGCTATCGCCGCACGGAAACAAACACAGCGGGACAGATGGAGCTCCTCACGCGTGACGGACGGTCGCATCGGCCGGTGCGTCCAGTCGGGGAACGGCTCCAAGAAAACAGCAAGGAAGCCAAACTCGGAGGAAGGCGGAAGCCGACCCGTTTATAGCCGCCGCGGCGCCGTCAGCGGGAGCGGCCCTGAAGGCGGCCGAGGCGGCGGCGTGCGCTCCGCCGATCTCCGGGTGGGGCGACATTCAGCCTGGGGATTACAGGAGTGCACCAGGAATGACAATAAACCCCCCAGGGAAGAACCTGGAAGGAGCCGAAAAGATCAAGGGCAAATAAAGCCGAACGGAGCGACTTCGCCGGCCCGTCGCGGCTCCTAATTGGACGGGGAGGACGTGTCCGCGTCGTATTCAAAACGAGGCTGAAATAAAAGGTTACGCCTGTTTGCCTGCAGCGCCGCGATAGCGGGGGCGACGCCCCCCCCCTCCTCCCCCGGTGTACACAGGGAAAAATCAATGCACAAAAAGCACTTCGTTGCCGCTCAATTTCATCCTTTACCGCCGCCGTAATTAAAGGTGGCTTCGACGGACTCTCCCGTCCAACTTTCCCCGCCTGCTAGCGGAGCGCCGCTCAAAGTCATCCAAGGTAAATTTGCCGGGAGAAGCTCCTCGCGGGGCCGTTTTCGTGCCTCACGTACGCAGAGAGCGCGCCGACTGTACGGAAGGTCGGGTTATTGACGACCCATCTGTGGCAATTCGCCGGATGAGCTTCTGCTGCCTGCGCGGCGGGCGGGAGGTCTGATTAAACCCCGAGAAAAATCGAGCCGAAGAATCGGCAGAAACATCAAACTAAAGTTTAAGTTGTTGGGTGAATTATTTACACGAGCTCTTCCTAAAAGCCGCAGCTCGCCGCGCTAATAAGACCACCTGAGAGGGAGAAATTAGCAAATTAGCCTCACGTCACGGACGCATCCAAGCTGCCGGGCCAATTACGGCGGCTCTGCCGCGATGCTAACGCTCTCCAGCTGTGCCCGACGCACGACTGACCCAAAACACCAACAAGATTACAGAGAGCCGAACGCTCCGGGTCCGCTCGCTTTCATCTCTGGAAGTCTGGCTACAACGCTCCTCGGAAGGTGCGGAAGGAAAAAAAAAACAAAAAACTGACGTGAGCGGACTGAGGAGGAGGCCTGAATGGATCGCGAATGACCCCCAACACCGAGAATTCCAGACTTGTGCCGTCTTGGTTCTAAACCTGGAGCTCCGGCCAGGCTACGCTGATAAGAACCTGCGGAACAAAGCGGTCTCTGTCCACGCAGATCAATAACGGCCTCCTCGTTAGCGCTCGGAATTACCAACAGAAGAGAACAATGGATTAGGGAAGGAAAACGCAGGCGGAGGTGTAATGAAACTGGATTACAGCTCAACTCCGGCATTCCGCGGATGACTTCCGAGGCAATAACCACACCTGCCCGATTAATCATTACAGGCAGGAATTCTATAAAGCGTTGACCTCCGGCGACCCCGGTGAGCTCACCGTCTTTGTGGTGACGCTGTAATTCCAAAGGTTCCACGAGGAACCACACGGCATGCTGCCTGACTTTTAGCTCCATTCATTATGGATGAGAGGGTAAACCAGGTCCGGGAGAAGATTATAAAAGCTTAACATTTTGATGAGATTAATCTGGTTATGAATCTGCGCATCCCTGCAGGAGGGAACCAATTAGAAGATGGCAGCCGGACAAATTTAGAGCCGCGCGCCCGTACGGCGGGAGGTGGTTCGGCGCCCTCGGAAAACATTGGAATTGGAAGCAAAAATATTCCCGCAGCATCTGGGAGGGATTTTTATTACAGCAAGGCATGGCCGGGGGAGGGGTGGGGGGGGGTTGGTGGTCCAGCCATCGATCCGGGGTGTGTCAGGAGAAGCAGGATGGGAGGAAACGAGAGGACGAGCTGACGTCTCTACTCCCTCCGACTGACAGCCGTGATGTACGGAAGACGCCCGGCAGGAGTGGTCAATATTAGCATGAGGTAATACGAGGGGGGGGGGGGGCTTGGGGTAGGAGCAGGGGTGGAAACGAGCAGGGCTCGAAAGGTGGGGGGGGGTTTCTTTTTTCATTCCGGTTTTATGAGGTCAGGATGTATCCATCTTCAGGCGGTTTCACCAAGCTGCTGTTAGCGTCAGTGCTAGCACGTTAGATTAAGGAAACCATTAGCTGAAGTCACTTTTCCATCGTTAAATCTCCCTTTAAAAACAGGGGAAAAAAATGGGAAAAAAAACATTTCCTCATCGGCAGTAGTCTAACGATCATTCCAGTCTCTAAAGCCAATAAACATCGGGGTTAATTCTGATCCTTGTTAGCATCCTTTTAGCTCCTGTTTGTAAGCAGCTATCGCTGGTCCTGCCTGCCAGTGTTGGTTAGCTGCGGCTAACGGGGCTAGCATCTCTCGTGACCGACAGGGCCGCTGGCACCTGGGTCATCCACAGGTACCGTCTCCACGCCACAGGTGGCAAAATGACAACATATGCTAACAGGAGAAGCGGAGCGTCGGTTTGCACCCGCGCGTTCGGATGTTAAGCTCATTAGCGGTAATTAGCCTCACGCGCCAGCCAAGAGCCTCGCCAAGAACACGTTGCAGCTACGTAGCGTCTCGCTCTCAGCCGCCTTTGAGCAAGTCGTCCTGTCAGCGCTTCTCAAACGGCGGCTTTCAGGCAGTCAATTAAGTTCAAGGTGAGACCAAAAAGGCGTCGTCGTTGACAGCGTCTCGCTCCGCCGGGGCGACGCGGCGGCTCAGGCGTCACCGTGGTGACAAAGAGCTGGCAGGGAAGTTTAGCCGTGCTGCTGGTTGCCCGCCTCCACCGCCATCACACCGGGGGAGCAAGACGGTGGCAACCAGGAAGCAGGCTCCAAGCCCCTCCCCCCCAGTACTCCCACTCTCCTAAATCCAATCCTGCGCCATCGATCGGGAAAAATCAATGGGGTCCAAGTCAGGCAGGAATGCTGCAGTATATTTTGAAGTGGAATCTGATCAAGTGCAGGTCCGCTCCGGTTCGCCGCACCTCAACATCCCTCCGTTAATAAAGAAAACACACGTGAGGGACATAAAACGGGGGGGAAATCCTCATCGGGCGGGAATTACTTTAATTACCCACCTGCCAAAGCGCTTCGGCTCGCAATTACATCAGGAGAAAATGGGGAAACCGAGTGGAAAAAGCTGCTTCCCGCTCCCGCGAGGTTTCAGGGCCCGCCCAGATTTTCCAGGACACCGCGAGGGCGCTCGGAGGCGACACGCAGTTCAACTACACCTTCCGATTCGACGGAACGCCAAACCGCTAACGCTAACATCTGATAACGGTCAGGGCGGCGATCTTCTCTCCGCCCTTTCCTGCTGCTCCTCCTGTGAAATACCTGCAGATGAAACCCCAGAAGAAGAAAAGCCATCTTCATTTCTCTCTTTGCTGCCCAATTACTCGGTGGATCAGGAGGTCCCGCTGGTTCAGGGGGGTGTAAATACCAACCGTCATCTCCATTCATTTGTATGCAGCTGCAGGTGCGCTAGCTCATTATGTATTCGGGCCCAAACCTGCCTCCCAAACAGACCATAAATTAACTTCTTTTAGAGCCCCGGTCTCACACAAGCAGCGCATCTTTGTTCAAATCTTCTGCTCTGCTCCACAATTAGAAAGAAAATATGTATTCCGTTAGCGGACGGCCATCAATTATGCTGCAAAAAATGTCGGGATGCAAAGTGCATCGGATTTTAGGCAGGTGTAACGGCGCTGATGTAGCGCGGTTCTGAAAGGTTCTGTCAGTTTGATGACATTTAGGTGTCTTTTAATAGCAGTGGCGGGCCCGTAAGAGCAGTTCGGGCCGCTTTAAATGCTAAGTTAACATTTTTGGGTCCGTGTCTGCGCCTCAGATGAAAATATACCGTTTATTTTATGGGCGCTTTTCTTGGGCCAGCGCTGCGTTATACGGACTGTCGGAGCTTTAAAGAGCGCTAGCATACCGTAAAATCTCACCGTAAAGAAAAGGCTAAAATAACAGACGAGAGGGGAGTTTTAAAAGGCATTTGGCATGCTAGCTGGTCGGAGCGTTGAACAAGCTAGTTCAAAAAGCCACATCGAGAGGTGAATTAGCGGTGTTAGCGAACCAACATCAAACCGAGAGACACATCAGTAACTTGGCTACAGGAAAGCAGCGCTAATTGTTAGCACCAGATTGTATCACTGTGCTATCAAGATGGCTCCTGCCTCTCCAGTCAGAAAAGAAACACAATTGTCTGTACCCACAACCCTGGCGGTAACAAAGTCTTTGTTTCTGAGCGCTAACGCAGCTAAGTGTGTAGACCGCCCGGGGCTCGACTTAGCTTACGTGTCGTGCTGAGGGCGGAGCTGAATGGAAATAATAAATAATAAAAGCATGACGGTCGCTCGACAATGAACCGGGCCTGCGGGCGAGCGTCCGAGCCCATTAATTAAAAATGGGGCTGGAAGCCGCAGCGGAAGCTAGGCGCGCTAGCAACACGCGAAGAGGCCTTTTTGCTAATTTCTCTGTTCTTAAAGCACCTCCGTGACCTGATCCTGCACGTCCAAGACGGTCAGAATTGGACTCCTCCTCCTCCTCCTCCTCCTCCTCCTCCTCATAAAGCAGCCGCGGAGAAACGGCCTGGAATTAATTTGGTAATCCCGTCATCAGGCCGCTGCGAGTCCACTGGTGGAAACAATACCGTGGTTTATCAAAGAGGAAGCTGAAAGGAGGATTTTTGACTTTTTAATCTCACAATTGTGCCCACACAGAATCCGTTAACAGAAATATTAATGTTTCCTCTTTGTTATCCGCGTTTTATGGAGAATTAACTAATCTGCAGACTTGAAAGATCCTTTTATTCTTTCCATCCTTGCTAAAGGCTTTCAGTGAGGACCGGTACAAACCTGGAGTTTTAGCTTCATTTTCATTTATTTCCAGGAAAATTCAAGGATCCTCATTCAGCAGTTTGCTGCTAATGCGGCATGTTCATGGTAACTGTGACTTACTCATTGTCATTTTTTAAACATCCGACAAAGCGTCGTATTTTTTGGCAATTTAGGGCGAGAAAACTGCTTCTTAGCCTTTTTCACCTTGAGAATAACAGAGTTTAATAAAATTGGAACGCAAGAGAAGCGGAAATATTCATGCTGAAAATGGCCACGCAGGTTTTCAGCGTGTAAATGAGTGAGACTTAGAAATGTGTGTGTGTGTGTGTGTGTGTGTGTTGGGGGGGTTCAGGCGCTGAATGCTCCGGAATCGGGGTCAGAACCAGCCGAGCGATTGTCCGTCTCTCCCATCATTTCCTGTCAAAGCCGCCGTCAGAACCTTCGTGCACGAGCGCGTTAAGTGTGAAGAGGTGAGGACCCCCCCCCCCCCCCCCAACACACACACACACACACACACACACACACACACTTTTTCTTCCCTGCTTTAGTGACAGCGCTGGACGAGTAGGGGCCCCGCCAGGCCCGACCCGTCTGGCTCCTAACAGCACGACCGCCGCGGCCTTTGGGACCTTACAAAAACTGAGGGGCCTCGGTGCTGCGGGGGCCGGGGGCCCGCCCACGCTAAAGTCGGTGCAGTAATAAACTGGCAGCCTCACGCTGCTTTCTGCCACCGGCTGAGAGAGGAAAGGGCAGAAGAAGAGAGCAGGAGGCAACTGATGATGGAAGAAGAAGAACGTCAGCCAGCCCAGGAGACTGGGAGGACTGGGAGGACTGGGAGGGCTGGGAACCAGGCCGTAACTCGCCCAAGATTCACCTCCTGGTGATGGTCCATCAGGCGTCGACAGCTGCTCCAAAGGCCGATCTCGGAAGAACGCTTCTCCGAGTTGACACAACGCCGAAGGCCCCCGCAGCGGGAGACAGGAGCCGGAGCCGAGGCCCCGACATAAGCAAACCTAACGAAGAGAAATCCGAGAGGCAACGTCTCTGCTCGTGCTGCTGCCACAACAAATCACATCCCCCCTGCCTTCCTATTGCACCCCCCCACACACACACACACACACACACACACACACACACAACAAAAAAGAGAGGGCAGGAAATCAATCATGGGACTGAAGTGGCTCCATGTCAGCGGCAACGACACACAATGAAGAGGAAGAAGAAGCGAGTTTCTCACCGATGGCTCCAAACGAACCCAGAATTGTGAGGAACAAGCAAAAAAAGACGCAGCAAAAAGTCAGAGCCTGAAAAACCACATCAAATGTCCCCTGTAGGGTCGCAGAACCTGAACCTGTGTGTGTGTGTGTGTGTGTGTGTGTGTGTGTGTGTGTGTGTGTGTGTGTGTGTGTGTGTGTGTGTGTGTGTGGCTGGTCTGAAGCGGCTTCGGAGACTTTAAACACACGCACGCTCATTATCGCGTGTGCGCGGGCCACCACACCGTCCACTCATTCACTCTTTCATTCACTAACCGCCTCATTTGGGCTCCGGCACAACAGCCCCTCTCGTGCGCGTCGCGCGGCTCTCGCTGCCGCACGCGCGGCCCTGCGGTGCGTTTCTCGGCGCAACGTTTGATCCCTGATTCACATCAGCTGCTCAGATTCGCGCAATTAACCCCCCCCCCCACCGAACCCCCCCAGCGCAAAGTTCCTCCGCGGACGCGCAACCCGCGTCTGACCTCCGAAAATGATCCGTTTCATCACTTGATTCATAATCGATACAGCTCATCGATGAGCCGCGCGCACCTGGACCCCCGAGCGTAATTAAAGCGCGGGGCGCGGGTCGGCACCGCCGCGGGGGTCTCATCCAGCGCGGATGTGCGGGTGCGTGTGCGCGGAAAGGGGCACTTACCGCCGCTCGCGTCCTTCCCGTCCGATAATCTCTCCGGGCCGTCGGGTACCGTCCGACCGCACCGCGTCCGGGGTGCAGACAGGGAGGCGTGCGGGTCCAGGGAGGCGTGCGGGTTCCAGCCTCCGCGTTCAAATATCCGCGTCAACGGAACAATAACACGCGCGTGCAGCAGCGATCTCCGCGTCCCGCTGACGCTGGTGCGGTTTTCCAGGCGTTGAGGCTCCGCGGATGTCTCCCACTTCCACCTTACATCCCTTTATGGTACCAGGCGTCCTTCTGTGCGGGGGCTACATCACGTCTTGGAGGCTCAGGAAGCGAACGCAGCCCTCGCCGTTCACGCACACGCACAAAAAAAATAAAAACCCCAAGAAGAGTATCCAGAAGAATTCAACACGGAGCGGAGCTCCACGAGCGTGCGTCGGGGGGGGGCGAGAGAAGACTCAAAGTTGTTCTTGTGCCCCCGAAAATACTGAGCTCTCTGCGACTGTGACAATCGTGCGCGCTGGCTGGGAGTAGTTGAGCGATCTGGGGGGGGGGCGAGCCGCTGCCGCTCTGGCGGGATACTCGGGCTCCACCTAGAGGCCACCGGCGGGACGGAACCCAGTCCCACCAGTATGAGGAGCCCCGGGCTTGCTGGGAGTTCCGCGTGATGTTCCATTCCGTCTATGCAATATTTATGTCAAATGCCCCCCCCCCGAAATAAGGAAGAATAAATCCTGAAAGGGGCAGGTCAATCAATGAAATGCAGAATTTCAGTTAATGGAGGAAAATGCAAATTTTCCTCCGTTAATGGGGGCTGGAGGAAGGGGGGGGGGGGGGTCCCTGACAGTTCCATCTTTTCTTTTCATTTCATCCTAAAAGGAAATGATTTGCTTCGAAAAATGTGCCAGAAGCTGTTAAAGATGGTTTGATTTTATTTTTTCACTTATTTTCTCTGGACTCGACGCGAAGAGTGAAAAGAAAATCAAACTTCTAGTGAAGAAAAGCAGCCACCACAGTAATTTTATGGCATCCATCTGGCCAAGTAATGAGAAAATAGTGCCCTTACTGGTGCTCAAGGTCCTTTTATGGTTCCACCCAACAAAACATGAGTGTCAAAAACATCAAAGTGCCCAATGTTGTGTTGAGGAACCATGATCCAGGACTATGTTGGTTTTCCAGTCTATGAAATCCACAAAGTGTCCTCTTAGGGAACCAGCTCATAAAATGCCCTTCGCATGGAAGCCTCAGATGACCTCCGTATGGACAAATCCTGATAAATGGCCCGCTTGAGTGCCCTTCATCAAAAGAACGAGAAGGTCTGCCAAAGAAAAGGCAATTAGGTGCCCTCCCGGTGAGAGGAACACAGAACATGTTAACTGCCCATTAAGGTGCCCTTTCAGAGCACAAACGGATCACATGACCCTTCGGGGGCTCTTCCAGCGGGCACGGGGGCCAGGCCAGGTATCCAAGTGCCCGTTAAAGATAAAACAGCGCTACAGTGCCCAGCAGATGGATCCTTGTGCCCCCCAGGGGGTCTCCGTTGCCCTCTTGGGTGCAGTTTTGCAGCCGCAGTCAGTCAACAATCAGCTAATGGATCAAACGACACACTTCCTGTTTGGAATCCCCTGAAGAGACGCCCTCGCCGTCGGAGGACTTGTGGCTCCTCGCACCTTCCGTGCAAATGGAATTCTTTCAGGTGGAGCTGTTCGCCGGCGCACTTGACTTCAAAGCGCCGTTCCATACCCGCCGCCACATGTATGCGCGGAGGGCCGAGCCGCAGAGGCCGGAGCTGCGGCAGCATTCGGGATGCAGATGCCTCCAGGATAATGGAACACAAGCCAGACTTTTCATCCCACAGTCACACACTCTTCCTGTTTAAAGCACAAACAGCTGCGCCGACCTCTCAAAAACCCAGAAACGAAGGCCAGAGAGGAGGGGTTTAGCATCGAGGAGGACAGAGACGGCGGGAAAGTGGCGGGAAAAAACCCTGAAACAGATGAATCTCCAGCCGTTTCTTTTTGAGAGGACGTGCCAGTACAAGCTAATCAGAGCTCTCCATAGCTATCGCTAGCTGGGGCTTCAGAATACACTTTATATCCATTCAAACCAGTCTAGCGTTTACAGGAAGTGGACCGGCGCGGGGATTTCTTCACGCTAGAGGAGATTTCTTTAGCTTAATAAGAAAGTCAGGAGACGTGAGACAGCTTTATTCCTGTCAGGCAGAAGAATAAAAAGGATCTTAACTGAGGTTAGGACATCAAACAACATGACGCTTCATTGTAAAATTCAGCGAGTATAAACGCGATCGATCGCGCCGAAGCACACAGTCGCTGTCAAGAGGCTTTTCGACGGCTGCGCAAATCGTCGCTTCTTTCAGCTCTCGATCCACGTTGACAAAGGATGGGAAAATATTCCCTTTGACATTCCCTGCGCAAACTGGGGTACATGTCGGGAAAGATTTGGCAGCTTTTAGCTTGACAAACTGTCGACAAATCAACGCTAACAACTAAAAGTGGCCCAAAAAGACCGCTAGCGACCAGAAACAGCAGTAGCGTGGACACCTCCAGCAATGTAAACACACATCAAAGCAGTTTGTTTGTGGAATCTATAGATAAAGTGACTCAAAGTCCTCTTGCACCAGGCTAGGACGCTAGATTAGCACTTGTTTATGTTTTTCCTATTTAACTAGCGGCAACTCATCTGAATTAGCTCGTGACTCATTCTGTTTTCCACCAAATGACTTCCCCGGCAAATCTCCCAGTTTCTCCATGTAAACATCACCGGTTCGGCTCCGTCGCGCTTTGTCTAACTGTCGGCATTACAAGCTAATGCTAAGTTTCCAGCTGCCAACGATGGATCGGCTAAACAGGGAGCGCCTGAAACGCCACAATAACAGGACTCCATAACGTGACGCACGGCGCCATAAAGCGTCCGTCACGTTCTCGCCAGGCTGTTGCAGGACACTCCTGCCAACGACAGAGCCATTCAGGAAAATTAGGGCGCATGGCAACAGTTGTTGTGCAAATGGTTTCCAATAATGTCGGAGCCATTTCCCATGTTTATCCAGGCTACTCAGCCTAGAAACGAGCACAGCGGCGTTGAGATTTACTTCTGCTGCCGCCAAAACCAGCTTCTTGGGGAGGCTTAGCCGGGGGCCGGGTTTGCGGGGAGTCGGTTTAGGGAACGAGGCCTCTGGAAAATTTCTGCTGCGACAGGATTAACGAGTTTCCTTCATATGACAAGATTCTCCAGCTTGAATTTATTGGTTTGATTGACTACTTTTTTTTAGTTTTCTTGGATAATCCCAAATTTCCAAAGGAAACGCAGCCACTGGAGCTAATCCGCGGCTAATCCTGAAGGAGAATAGACCTGGGAATAGATCTTTATCTGCAAACAGGAGCGTCTTTAGGAAAAAATGGATACAAATCCTACAGGAAGTAGAACTAATTTCTTATTTTCTACCAGGAAAACAAAGGAAAACATTGAAGGTGCTCATGGTGGAGGGATTAGGCCTAAAACCCCAAATCTTTGAATTTGGGATACAATATTCTAGTCGTTCTTCTTTATTCCACAAGAGGCGCTGTTGAGTACAATAAATAACTCTATTTTGGAGGTTACAGCTTTTTTCCCAAAGCTGTTTGACTACTACTGATTTCAGCTATTTTTGCTCCCAGATTTCCACCATCGGAGCGAATCTTTGAACCAACGTTCATAATAGTAATCATAAACTCGCCCTCGAGCCGGAATCCTGCCGGGTTCATCCGTAACCCTGATGTGGGTTCTTGAACGTTGGAATTTTTGAACATGGAGTGCGAGCTGGTACAAGTCAGTGGGCACCGCACGCCTGCCTACATCCAGCCTTACATCATCCGCAACTCCTCCGATCTCCCAGCAGCACCTGCGGTTGCCGTTCGCTCCGGCTCGGAGGGCGACCGCTCAACCCTCGCCTTCAAGAAACACAGAGAAGCACCAAAAATCAATGATGTGGCAACAGCGGACTTACGACCAAACGTTCTTAGGGTGCACGAGCGGCCCGGGCGGTCACGAGTCAGCCGGTCGTGACGGCGTGTGGGTGTGTGAGCGTGAGTGTGCACGAGATACCCACTTTCTGGATGGAGGTGAAATAGAATCTTACCCATGTGATGACTTTGGGCACTTAAGTTAAAAGATGATTCATTTAGCATCATGTTAGCTGCATATGAGCCACTTGTTGCACCGGCATAATAGGATCATACTGAGCTAGCACGTGCTAAATATAGCCAAGTCGCATAACAATGGGAGTTCTGGTATTGATCACAGCCTTTGTGAGGATTCAAGGCGCCGCAGGACTGAAAAAGCACAGAAACACATATAGACGCAAGAGAAAGGGAAAAACCGAAGCTTTTTATGCTAAAAAGAGACTCCTTGAGCCCACAGCGAGGTGCTTCGGGATGGTTCCTGCTCGGATCCGCGCGCCCTCCTGGAACATTTGCGCGTGCTTGAAAGGCAAAGTTTATTTTATCGCCACAACCTCCGCAGGAGCTTTTCAGGAGTTATTTAAAGGGATCAGTAATTTGGGGATGGCGTTCAGATCTACAGACGTTCCAGACGTCCCAGTTCGGCTCCTCCTGTTTCAGAGTTCTAGCCGGCGCGCTGAAAAAGAAACTTTCTAGGACAAGCTAAGGCAGATGCAGCCGCGATGTTACCTGGTTAATAATCAGTCTGTCGAGTGTCTCTGCTGTGATCATTACGCTTCAAGTTGACCGTGTCGGTGTGCACGTCGTTGCTACTCGGTTAGCCCAAAAGTGGTGGAAACAAAGTTTACCTCAAGCTAGTTTGAGGAGTCGGTCGATAGAGAGCATAATCGTCCAGTCTCTCAGAAAGACGAGCAATTAGCTCTCTTATAATGTAAGAACAAATTCTCCTTCACTCAAAGTCGACTCTTGATCAAGAACTGGCACCAGTTGTTTACTTTAGCGCGGCGGGATCTTTAATTCATGCTATTATCAAAGTTTCATTAACCTGGCTGTCAGGAAGCGCAGGTTGCGCGGCGGCGTTAAGGTATCCATGTGTGTCACGACATGGAAAGTCAATCAACAAGCCGGCAGTTTTGGCGGAGACGCTGGGCAACGCTTATTTCCGCCCCGTCGCCCCTCCGCCACGTCTCTTACTTCCTGAACCGTCCTCACAAACACCACTGCATTATTCATCATCACATCAGTCGTCCGCGGTGCTTTTCTTTTTCTTTTTTTTTTAAAGAAAAACACTTAAGGACTTTGCAAAAGTTGCATCACACAACTGCAAATTAGCCAGGAGGACCGTGATGCTAGCAGGGCGGATTAGCCTGGACGTCAAATCTTCTGAAATGCTATTTTCATGTAACTAATTGCTGAAAATGTTGAACATCCACCGGAGGGGCCTACTTCCTGCTGGGGATCGCATCCGGAGGTTGCCGGGTCGATTAACAGCCTCTCGAGCTCCTCTACGTGAAACAGGTTGTAATTTCTGGAGAGTGCAACGTCCACTTGAAATGAAGATGGTGGCAATAAATTGTCCGAAATAAGCCCCTGTGCCAGGCTATCAATCAGCAGCCTATAGCCGGCAATCACGCAGCTGCCAACTCCAACACATCGACAGCAGTTGACCCGACTCGCATTTCATCGAACCGCGGCGCATATCCGTCATGCAGTAAAAGTCTGGAATGTTCTTGTTCTCGCTCGCTTTAACTGATCGATGCTCCTTTGAATGGTTATCGCGCTAATGAATTTGTCCACGTCTGGAGCTGGAACCAGCGTGGTGGAGTTTGGAGAGCTGGTGAGACACCTGGAAAATGGCAGGAAAACAGGCCCCAACAAAGACTTTAGCTCATCGGTCCATCGGACTCCACCAGCGAACCCTTCTGTTGTTCCACGAGGCTACGTGGAAAAGCTAAAGCGGGAGGTGAACCATCAGACGCCATCACCGTTGTGGAAAACCCCCAGCTTCCCGGGAGTATCCTGCCTCCTGCTCGATACCTTCTGGGATAGGCGCTAGCAAAACCGATCGCTATGGGTTAAACAGGAAGTGCCCTGCTCACGTCGCTAGCGCCACACATTGTAGGTTAATGGATACCTAATGGTTTAAAAACTCACGCTAAATGCATAATCTTCTGAAAGTGGGCGCCCCCCCCCCCCCCCCCCCCCCCCCACGAGAAAGCCGCCTCACCTTCGCGTCTCGCCTTTTTCGGCGTCCAGTTAACGTCCAAGTGAGAGTGGAGTTATTTGGCGGCTAGCAGGGACGTGGAAGTGAAGATATGAACGGAGAAGGGATTTAGCCGCTATCAGCTCCCTGAAATCCACTTTTTCTTTCGCCTTTGTTGAAGCCACGCGGCGCCGACTGACCCTGCCCCCTCCTTCACTCCCTCTGAGGCCTTAATAACCGAAAGTCCTCGTGTTCAGACTATCAGCTGTAAAATACCAGCTCCTCCAGTTCCGTGCCCGTACCAGAGACGATGCTCGTAAAAGGGTATTTTGCAGCCGTTTGATCCGAAGAGCGAGTTAACGGCCGAAAGCTTTCATCCCGCCGGACTTCTTGATGCATTTCATTTCCAGAAAAGAGCTCATCAAATTTGATAAGCATGGCGCAGCGCCACTTGAAACAGAATGTATAATCCTATAAACAGGATGGGCAGAGAATTCAGGTTTTATCAGCTGTGCTCACTTTTATCCCGGACCTGAAAGAGAAGAAGAAATCCATAACATTCCAATTAAAGCAGGATTCCAGCAGGTCTTTCTTATCCACTGTTCATCTGACATCGCGGGAGAGTTTGGAAGAAACTAAGGCTGCATTTTGTCCAATAAAGTGCTCATAAACAGCAGCTTTATTGCATTTTTGTCCATTTCAGGGGCGATTTTGGTGAACTGAGCTGTGCCAGCTGAAACCTAGAGGTCAGCAGGTCATGTTTTACACAACAGACAGGAGCTCTGGGGGCACTTTATAACCTTCCTCACCAGAAAGGCACCTTCTGGGTGGAGTAGTGGCAAAGTTGTTCCATTTCCTCCCGTATGGAAATAAAGAGGGCACTTTTTGTTGCACTTTAGTGTAGTTTGTGGGGACACTTTAGGGGCCAAGAGGACAACTAAGAGGGCACTTTGTCATGTGTGATGTTACACTGGAAATTCCAATATAGGGAGCCTGTAGGGCACTTTAGTCCGTTTGCTCCAGGCATCCTTCAAGGCTCGTTGGAGTGTTCTGACCAATCAAACGGTGCATTTGGGGGCATTTTTCTATGGGGTTTCCTGAGGACTTGTCCAGAGGCACAACAGATGACACTTGTGTCACTTTAAGCCCTTTTAAAGTGTTCCCTGACAGGGTATTTCATGGCGTATCAAAAACAGTGCTGTCCAAGAGGGCACTTCCACTTTTCAACCCATAATCCGAGGCAGCGTGAACGTGGGCGTTATCGCCACGACCTTGGGCGGCTTGTTGAGTTTGT
Organism: Takifugu flavidus; assembly: GCF_003711565.1. Classification (NCBI taxonomy): domain Eukaryota; kingdom Metazoa; phylum Chordata; class Actinopteri; order Tetraodontiformes; family Tetraodontidae; genus Takifugu; species Takifugu flavidus. Next base: position 2,150,633 of record NC_079522.1, read on the forward strand.
GTTTTACCAGCAGCGAGCCAGAGACGTCTCGACTGACTCATGCGCTGATTCTCCCAAAATTATTTATCGTGGAAAAAAAGCACGGGGGGCGCGATCAGATAGCTGCGCGATGGAAGATGAAGCTCGACACAATTTCGTGTTGATTCGGCCGAGACTGGATGCCCTCCAGCAATGTTTGTATCAGGCTGACATTAAGAATTCAGCTCTGCCGTGCACTAATTTGCTGGAGAAGTCTCCTCAGTATTTCAAAAGGCATCACAGCTGCCTTTTTCTCCCTTTATAGGGCGGCAAAGGAGCTGGCTAATTTGCTCAAGGGCACATAAACAACAAGCACCTGTCTGTTCCTCTGTCCCCTCGCAGAGAGAACAAATCAAGAGTGCATCCCTCAAGGTCGCCATGCTCCGTCCTCTCAAATCTTTGCTTTATCCTCGCCGATTGTTGCGCAATAACGAAGGAATTAAAACAGCACCGAGCTGGTAACGAGATCATTTATCTGCCCGCTTCTTTTGCTCTTTGTGTTCTCTGAATGTCACCTTTGACTATCCCTTAATTGCCCCGAGACAAAGGCAACGCCACTTCTTCCGAATGCTAATTCGTCTCTAATGCTATTTCGGAATCTTCCAAAGTTGATATTCTGGGCTCCGGGCGGCTCAAGACTTTGAGTTTCAAACACCAACAATTATGACCTCTGTAATTTAACGACCCTCTTGGGACATTTCCAGTAGAGGCCCGATGTCATTAACACCAAGTTTCAGGAATAAATCCAGGTGTTGCGCGCATTTACGACGCCCGTGTGAGATTTTACCTTAATTTCATAAGCCACAGAAGACAGATTTCTAAAATAATAATGATAATTAAAAAAAACTACATTTACAACTGTGCAATAAACGGCTCACATTATTTCAGAAACCAGCAAACTAAAGGGGGGGTTGGGGGGCCTCGATGTCTGGGAGCCCTAAAACTGTTTAAGCCGGCCCTGTCGCAGGATGCGACTTTTGCGTAATTTCAGCCAAATTAAGTTTTTATTTTTCCTCATTTGAGCCCACTGTTGATGGTCTGGCCCGGCCAGGCCCAGGGGCAGCCAGTAAGGGGCGCTTCAGCCCCAGCTCGGTCCTCCGCGTCCCTGGAAGTGTCCACCGGGCTCGGGTTACGCTACGCCCCGTCTTTAAGCCCCAGTCGGAGCGCGCCGTTAGCCGCAGGACAGCGGGACACAGCGACGGACCGCGGAGCCTCCAGCCTCATGTAAGTGGCCACATTTCGCTCCGAATCGGAGACATTTGAGGATTTGATAGGAAATAAAAACTTCATTCGGTGGGAAAATCGCCACCTTTGTTCGCTGGTCGCGGCTCGAAACATTGAGGGACGCGACGCTGCCTCGGCGGAAACCGGGAGGGGGGCTCATGAAAGCCGCTCTTTCCCACCTCCGGCTTCCTTTATTTCCACTTTTAAACAGTTATTCCCGACTCAAAGGGCGTCGGGAGCCGCCGCTCGCTCCTCCGGCGGCAGCCTGTTGCTTCCCCGCTCGGCGGAGGAGATGAGGCGGGAGGAGGAGCCGAGAAAAGCGGATTGTGGCGGCTGCCATGGCGACTTTATTCCGAAGGCGGCCGAACATGGCAGCTTCATTCCCAAATGTCCCAGAAGGAGGGAAACGGAGAAACGAAGGCGCGCGTGACCGTTAGAACCCTCGCGGGTGTTTGCCGCCCGGTCGCGGTGGCTCACGTGACACCAAACGAGGGCAACGACACCTCACAACTGCCCCGCCGGGCTGCAACAGTTGCCCCGGGCCTCTGGGGGTGGGTCAACACAGGTCAGGAGACGAAGAACCGTTGCCTCCAAATCCTCAAAGGAGAAGAAACGGGAGCAACACCTCATACCTGCAACTAGTTGCCAGCATTAGTTGCCCGGAGGAAATTCTCACCTGCACATTCCCACCTAGCATCACACATTTGCACGGAACGGCACGGTAGGGTCTGGAGCGGAACGCCTCCGTCCGTCTCTGATAGCTACACGAGCTAAATGCTCTGCTTAGCATCTTAGCGACGGTTGTTTCATCAAAGAAAAAAAACAACGCCACTGTTTGGGTACCCTGACGGAAGGGCGCGGAAACGGCGCGGGACTGTTATTTGGATTTGATGATGCGGCTTTAAAGCTAGCATGTAGCAACGTAAACAAACCTCTCGGGCGTTTATCCCGGGGCCGCGTGTGGGACAGCTTCCCCGGGAGTCTCTGTGGGCTTTAATTATCCGAGCAATCTCCTGTAATCGTGTTTTATCCCTGAGTACGGTGTCGTGCTAGCAACACACGACCTGCCGAGGTCAAGTGCAACATTCCTAAGGTGGGAGTTGATGGCGACGGGGCCGCGAACACGGCAGCTGTGGCGTGAAAGAGGGAGGATTGGGCGTATTTAGCTTTTAATCAGCCATAAATCAATCAACAGGCCCGACATATCATCGAGAAGCTCCTGTGTTTCCGTGTAGCACGAGCAGGTCGCCTGATCGGAGCCCCGTCACGGCTCCGCTAGGAATAACAGAATATTTGTCCTTCGCAGGCCTTAAGAACAGCGAAGAGTCGGAAACTGCTGTTCGTACGGAGAAATCGGGCTCGTCTCAAACTCCAAACATGATCGAAACAATGGGTGAGTAATGCGGAATAAGCTAAAAGTGCTAATCGCTAACTGAGTGACAAACAAGGGCGCTGGGGCGGCGATAAAAACGCCTGACCCTTGACCCCGGGACTCTGGTGAGGGGTCCAAACCCGCCGTAGCTCCACTGTGAACAGACTTTGCCGGATCAACAGACCTCATAGGTGCACGAGGAGCTTCTGGACCTTCGTGCACGCCCCATTAGGCATCGGTCACACTTGGGGAACGTTGGAAATTGCTTTATTTTTGTCCGGATAAAGTCGGACTGCCGTTATCTTCACTAACAAGCCGCCCTGGAGTCGCTGCTCCGTTGTGGGGCTCGTGCAGAGGGCTGGCCTGGCTCTCCTGATACCCTTTAAAGCCTCTGTGCAGCCTTCCGTTGAGGAAGAGCTGCCTGTGAGGCGGCGCGAAGGGCTCATTTTACTTCCTTTGCATCGTTTTGGACGATAACAAGTTGTGACGTCACTTAACTGGTGGGAATCTGGGAAACTTTTGCGAGGAGGGTTCTGAAATCGTGGTTAAATAAGGTGATTTTCCAGCACGGAACTCTCCCAACGCCCTTCCCTGTCTTCCCGCCGCCGTCCACGCGCTGATAAGGCCTCCGTCCTCATCCTCTATCGCCTCCTCCACGCGTCCACTCCATCACCGCGGCCTGGCGCCGCCACTGAAGTATGCGATGACTTGCAGATACGCAGCGCGCCTTGCAGGCAGTGGAGCGTCTCCAGGCCAAGCTGAAGGAGCGGGGGGAGGTGCCCACCGAGGAGAAGCTCAACCTGCTCCGCTCCGTGCTGCAGAGCCCCCTCTTCCACCAGATCCTGGCCCTGCAGAAGTCAGTCCAGCACCTCCGAGACCAGGTAAACGCAGGCGGGACCGGAGCTCCTCCCACCCGTCGGCAGCCGTTAGCCTCCCAGTTTAGCCTGCTAACCGTTTCCAGCGTGCTGCTCCGCCATGTACTGTTGTCAACTCGCTATTAACGCGGGAAATTGTGTGTATCACCTGTGTCCTGCCCCTTTTCGCTGATGACACCAGCACCCACCTGCAGGGGTACTGATATCATACAGGTTCCTAGCAGCCAGATGCCCCCCCCCCCCCCTTAATCTACAACCCCCCACCCCCGACATCTCCAGTGTCTGGTTGCTATGGGCACATCAGCGCAAGGGTAGAGATAAGCTAGACGGGGGTTCATGGGCGGGGGTCGTTTGCTCAGACTCATCTCAAGTGGATTCTTTTCACCGCTGAAAATATGAGAAAAGGAAAAAAAAGAGCACTTGAGAGGATTTAGTGGGGGGGGGGGGAAGTATAGCTGAAAATATTCCAGCTATGCAGTGGGAGGCAGGGATGCTAAACATTTCAGCACCGGGGAATTCAGCTCATAAAAGCCCCTGTTGGTATGCCCCCCCCCCCCCGAAGACGAGCATTCCTGTTTGTTTTCCTGAGCTCAGTTTATTAAATAGCTGTTCGGGTCTCCTGAGCTCTTAAAGCCGAGCGGCCGGCGTTCCGACAGCGTCCTCCACCAACTGCAACAAGCCTCTCAAGCGCGACTGGAGGGACGGCTAACGGGTAAACAGTCGGCGCTCTCCGTCACTGCGGTCGCCATGGCGACGCGGGCCTCATTCTCTCCAATGAGAACGAGGCCGCGTGTGAAGTGGGGCAGAAACAATTTCTTAAATGTGCAAGAACCAAACTGGAACTTTAATCCTCTTAGCCGGGCCCCAGCTAACAAAGCTCATTCATGAGGACAGCAACTTAGCGGCGTGCTACGCTAGCTAGCTCTCGTGCGTCCTGGCCGGTCTCTAACGCGACTGGTGTGGTTCGCCGTATGGCGTGCGCGTGTCTCCCGGCTGGGAAAGTTTTTCTTTCCTAAACCCACAAGTTGACAAGGACAGCTTTAGCCTGGCGACGCCATACGCTTCCGAAACGACGTGGCACATTACGTCCGTCCTTTTAAAGCCCGCTCATGAGGCCGCCAACATCACGCCCTTTGGCTAATGAAACCAGGAAATGAAGCGCTGTCACGTCGTTGGCAGTTTGGTGCGCTCCATCCGTCACACCAGTAAAGTCACTGTCGTCATTAAGTGCCGAGCGCGTTAAAGCATCCAGATGGCCGCCGGTGTTTTTGACATAGTACGGGAGAAATATGGCGTTTGGAGCCGAGTCATTGTTGGAACGTCGGCCGAGAGCCATTATCTCCTGAAGGATTAAGCCGCCATCGATCCAGCGAATCGCGGTAGGATAACAAAGTATTTGGCACGCCGGCGGTTCCGGGCCGCCAGGCTCCATGATGCCGGCGTCTCAAATGAAATTCCCTGAATATTTTTGCGCCCCGGTGCCGTTTTGGGAGTAGCGCCAGCTAATATCTGCTCTCTGCTGGAGAGTTTGGGAGGCTCGGATACTGGTGCGAACTGGAAGGCTAATTAGAACAAACCTCCGCGGTGCTCTTTAATTAAGACGTAACGACGGAAGTGAGGAAATAAATGAGAGCTTTGTTTTCCAGGCTTCCCGCGGGACCGATCTGGGCGACCATGTCGCAGCAGTCAAGCCCAACGGCGGCCGCGTCCCCTCCGCGGACGCTAACCTCAGCAATGGAAACGCCGCGTCTGGCGGGTTTGAGGACGTCATCCACTCCATGGCACAGGTGCTCCCCTGAACCCCAGCCTGCTGGGTTTAGATTGATATTCTCTGTAGACGGGATCATCTCAACGATCCCCTCACCGGCGAACAGGTAGCCGACCTGAAACCTTCAGATATCCGAAGTTAGTCAGAGATTCCGGCTGTGTTCTTCTCTCCTGAGGCACTTCAAATAGACTTCTAAAGGTTGCCGCTAGCTTTGATGCTATACTGAGCTGCCGTGTGTTCCAGGGGCGCTACGTGACGCACGTGGAGCTGGAGAAGCCGGAGTCGGGAGGTCTGGGCTTCAGCGTGGTCGGCCTGAAGAGCGAGAACCACGGGGAGCTGGGCATCTTCATCCAGGAGATCCAGCCAGGAAGCGTGGCTCACTGGTACGTGGGGGTCGTCAGACGCCAGGCGCGTTTATCCCAGACGTTTCTCGAACTCTCTGCATCCCTCCGCAGCGACGGGAAGCTCAGAGAGGCCGACCAGATCCTGGCCATCAACGGCCAACCGCTGGACAAGAAGGTGACCCACCAGCAGGCCATCGGCATCCTGCAGAACGCCCTGGACAGGGTGGGGCTGACGGTGGCCAGAGGACCGATCCCTCAGCTGTCCAGTCCGGTGGTGTCCCGGACCCCCTCTGCTGCCAGCACCCTGTCGGTCAGCTCCAGCGCGGTAAACAGCCACTGACAGCAGGAGCGCGGATCAGAGCAAACGCCCGACGAGGGTTTGTTTCTTCCAACAGTTGCTGCACGTGGAGACGATCGAGCTGGTCAACGACGGCACCGGCCTGGGCTTCGGAATCGTGGGAGGGAAGAGCTCTGGGGTGATTGTGAAAACCATCCTGCCTGGAGGCATCGCTGACCAGGTAGTGGAAGCTACGTCATTAGCATTAGCAGTAGGAAGGAAGTGGGGCTTGCTGTTGCCTCTAGTGGGGGGTCGTGGTAGTGCAGGTCTGTTTATGGAGTATTCTCTAGAGCATCGGTGATGATGATGACGAGGAGGAGGAGGAGGGCTTTAAAGTGCTCTTGTTATGTCAGGATGGCCGCCTGCGCAGCGGCGACCACATCCTGAGGATCGGAGACACTGACCTGCACGGGATGGGCAGCGAGCAGGTGGCGCAGGTCCTCAGGCAGTGTGGCAACAGGGTGAAACTGGTGGTCACCAGGGGTCCTGCGGACGAGGGCTCGACCAGCTCCGCCGTCATGCAGGTGGTGCTCCCCACTGTCAGCGAGCAACAGGTGAAGCACGAGAGACTTTCTGGCCGTGGTTACGGTTCCCTGCTAAATCATCTTCGTCGCAGGGCTGCGAGGAAGAGGAGGCGGACGCCTTTGACGTGAGCCTGACCAAGAACGCCCAGGGCCTGGGAATCACCATCGCTGGATACGTGGGCGATAAAAACTCAGGTGCTGGTTCTCGTGGGTCGGGAGGAAGCGCCCGAGTCGCCGCTCCTGCCGCTGACTGTCTCTCCTCTCCTCAGAGTCCTCTGGCATTTTCGTTAAGAGCGTCACGAAAGACAGCGCCGTGGACCACGATGGACGCATCCACGTCGGAGACCAGATAATAGCTGTGAGTGCTCCGGTGCTGCTGCGCTCAGGTGGATTTGGCTCTTTTAAACCCCCCCACCGTCGCCCCCTGCAGGTCGACGGGGTGAATATCCAGGGATACACCAATCAGCAGGCGGTGGAGGTGCTCAGACACACTGGCCAGACGGTCCACCTCCAACTCATCAGGAGGGGCTTCAGGTCCGAGGAGATTCCTCCCGCTGTGACCCCCAGTGTGGCCACCCTGCCCCCGTACGCCGCCATCCCCGCCGCCGCTGCCGGAATGAGGGAGCTGGAGCAGGAGAGGAAAAAGGCCGAGGGTCCCGCTAAAGGTAGCAAGAGCTAGCCTTGGTGTAAATGGGATTGCGGTGGAGAATGTTGCCGTTTTCCCTCATTGCATGGCTCCGACGCGCCTCGGCTCCGCACACACGATGCGCTCCACATCTCCGAACATAAGTTTTTAAAAATTACACTAAATCTTAAATGATCCGGCATCAAACGAGAGCGGTTCTGGCTCCCAGCTGCAGCCGACAGCACCTCCGGGCTCTTGCAGAAACTAGAAAAGCAACTTGTACGAGTTGTCAGATGTGATAGAAGGAATTTCTAACCGATTTAATGCGGAATGTGCCGGGAACCCAGAGGAGATTATCCAAGTCAACTGGTTGCGGCCGGGTTGTTGAGTTCAGTTCGGTGGTTTACCTCATGTTACCTTTGTGCTGGACCATCAAAACCGAGGCTCGTGAGTTCAAGGGTCACTGATTTAGGGCCCTGTGGAACTCCAGGGAACGCAGACTGTGCTGAGACCCAGTGTATTCCGACCCAGACTGCATGAGCCAGCACTGAGCCTTTCTGAATTGCCTTCCTCACGTCTCCTCCGTGTTTACCTCCGCTGCAGATGAAAAGCTGCTGCCCACAAAGAGCGAAGGATGTGATGTCGGGCCGGCCACGGATCAGCTAACCCAAGACAAACACGGTAGGAGGCTGGGGTTTGTGTCGGAGTACATCAGCGGAGCTGCTGGGCACACATCTGAAAGATAAGGGTCGCTGTTGTCAGGAACACGCCGGCCAAACACACTCTGACGGCTTAATGAGCCAGTCGGGCAACTGGCGGCTCCGAGGGTCAGGAGCTTCTTCTCAACGGCCGTCTGGCCGCCGCTTCTCACGAGTGTCTCTGCGTTAACTCTCCAGACGCGGGTTCCGCTGTCAAAGGGCCGAAGCTGACGGACTTCGAGGAGCAAGAATTGGTGAAAAAGTGGCAGGAGATCCTCGGGCCGAGCAATGAAGTCATGGTGCGTTTGGTTGGTGGGGGGTACTGGCTGGACAGGAGGGGGTAACGAGGGCTCTTTCTGGCAGGTGGCTCAGGTGGAGAAGTTCAGCGAGAGCAGCGGCCTCGGCATCAGCCTGGAGGCCGACAGCGGGCACCATTACATCCGCTCGGTCCTCCCAGAGGGGCCGGTCGGCCGCTGTGGGAAGCTCTTCAGTGGGGACGAACTGCTGGAGGCCAGTCCCATTTTGTTTCTCCAGTTAGCATGTAGCATGCAGCAGGGGATGAGGCGAATCTAGAATCCCTTTATTCCGCCACAGGTCAACGGCATCTCTCTGATTGGTGAGACCCATAAGGAGGTGGTGAGGATCCTGAAGGAGCTTCCTGTCTGCGTGTACATGACCTGCTGTAGGCCCGCCCCTCACACGCAGGCCGACACGGAGCCTGTGCAGCCGCAGCCTGAGGCGCCGATGCTAAAGGTAAAGCTCCTGATTTATGTGCATGTTTGAACTTTAGCCCTGGCAAAAAGGCAACTTCTGTGTGTCGGGGCGTTCGACCCTGCAGCTTTAGCCACGATACTGTCAGAAAGCCTCTGATCCTCCAATATTTGGCCTCCTTTCATCTCCAACCAGACACCCGAGCTCCTTTGGGCTGGGAGGAACACTGGGGGAGGATATTGTTCCGTACGGACGTTTCGTTTTCTCTCTGCAGAAACAGGCAGAGCCGAGCGGCGCGCTAGCTGCCGAGGAGCCGGCGGTGAGGGCGGCGGCCCAGGATAACGTGGCAGAGGAAGCCATCGGATCTCCTTTGGCCATGTGGGAGTTGGAGATCCAGAACATAGAGCTTGAAAAAGGAGAAGGGGGGTTGGGCTTCAGCATTCTGGATTACCAGGTGAGGAAGTGGCTCCTGCTACAACCACCAGCATCCAACTTATGCTAACTTGTATTTCCTGGGCCGCCACAGGACCCACTGGACCCCGCCAAGACGGTGATCGTGATCCGCTCCCTGGTTCCCGGCGGCGTTGCCGAGCGGGACGGCCGGCTGCTGCCAGGAGACCGACTGGTGTACGTCAACAGCACCGACCTGGAGAACGCCAGCTTGGAGGACGCCGTCCAGGCCCTGAAGGGGGCCAAGCTTGGCAAGGTCCAGATAGGAGTTGCCAAACCGCTGCCTGTACGTGTTGAAAAGACCTTTGTTTCTCTTAATTTCCTGGCTTTGATCCCGCCTGATCATTAAAGGTAGAAGCTGATTCATGTAATGGGATTAGAGCACTGGTGTCGGGGGAGGGGGCTGCGAAGCGCGTCCCATATATCGGTGGAATGAGTCTTTGAGCACGTCCAGGACTCCTGAGTCAGGTCGGCTCAATATTGTGTGACTCTGTATCCAGTCGTCAGGGCTCATCTTACGAGCGCTTGAATATTTAACGCGGCGGCGAGAGCAGAGCTTCATCTGGCCGCTTCAGCACATCCCAAGCCCCGCCCCCTGTCTCAGACGACCCCGGTTAAACTTGCCGTCGCCGCTCCGGGGCCCGGCTCTCTTTGCTAAACCACGCACGTTCTCAGACCTCAGGCCTGCCAAGGTTAGCGAGATTATAGAGCTGTAGGGAGCCTCTGTGGAGTTGTCCGGCTCTCCTGCAGGAGCAGGAATGCACTCCTGAGGGGCGGGGGCTCCGGTACATTGCCTCACAAAATTGAGCCTGACAAGTGTAATCCACCAATATGCCTCTCTTGCTTTTTCCTGTACCTGTCCGGGCTGCTGCTACACACAATCAATATGAGGGCTAAAGAATTTGTGTGACGGTGGAGAACGTATATGCTAGTTTATAGAAGGTGGGGATTCTCTCCGAGTCAGTGCTTTTGCGCCCGGATTAAGCTCTAATTCCTTCATTAACTTCTTTTTTTCCCCTTCTATGCTCATTTATCTGTGCTTGGTGTGGTCACAATGACGCAGATCTCTCAGGACGCACGTACAGCCGGAGATACTGAAAGAATTTCTCCACTTTCTTAGGGGATATGTGGATATTCCCAATCTCCACACCCATATGGTGAGCAGGAAATTACTTCGCCGCCCGCCACCCGTTCATTTGCCTTCAACCATATTTCGGTTGAGGAGGGAGAGGAAGGAGGACTGACAGAGGGCGCCGTGTACCGGGCAGAGCCGGCATTGGTCAGTTAGCTTTTGCCAGGAAAACGAGAAAACATCAATCAACCTAGAATCTCCTAAAAAAAAACAACAACCTGGAAATGTGATTTTGAGTGATTTCATCCAGCACAAACTCTGATCATTAAAAGTCTCAACACTGAAACCTCCAACTGACACCAAAGCAACGAACGGAAGTTGTCGCGTTGAATGTTTTACTTCGAATCACACGCTAAGCTAGCCTGCCCCGATTCCCAACGTGTGGGATTCAAAGTTCCCGATTGCCTTTGATCGGTTCTGAGACAAACGTGGAGTTTCAGTGTTGTGCGAATCACCAGAGTCTGTCTGTCTGTCCGTACGGACGCAAACCTCCCTCCCCCGATGCTACTTCCCGTTCTCCCTCGCAGATCGACACCAGCGAAACGGAGCTCTCGGAGGAGAAGGCGATGGATCGCAGTTACTCCCAGATGGAGGACGACACTTTCCAGGCCTCCATGACGGCGCTGCACGGGAGCGTCTGCAGCGTCGACCTGGAGTACCTGGACTCATCCACACCCAAGGTACCTCCGGAACACAGCGCCCCCTGCTGGCAAAACCTGGTTGAAAACACGGGAGCAAATTTAATGTGAAGCATTGCGTTTTTTTTTTTGTGCTAACTAAAGTTGACTCGCCTGGATCTGGCGCACGACCATCCCCGTTTCACGGCGCCGCGCAGCCTCACAGAGGACACGCCCCCCGCCGGCCCGAGAGGCCCGAATGCTGCGTTCCTGCCACAGGAGGAAGCAGCAGAGTTGCTCACGAACGTCCCGGATGATCCCGCAGAACCGCTCCGGTGCCACAAGGAGACACCAAAGACCTTTGGAGGCGTAAAGATGACGCGGAAGGTAACGGGGACGTGACTTTGTGTTCGGGCCGTGTTTGGAGAGCGGGTTTACGTTCCTCATGCAAATGTGCGCGTTGAATTATCTCCCTCAAGGTCGCGGAGAGCAGCGCGACAGAATCGGCTGAAGGCGGCGATAAAGAAGCGCCGACCTCCGGCAGCAGCTTCGAGAGGACTATCACTGTCGTCAAGGGCAACTCCAGCCTGGGTTTGTGCTAATTCCTTCTTTCTTTTTTTATTTATTTTTTTATTTTAATGTGTCTCCACGCGAGCAGCCGAGAGCGGCGGCGGCCTTCGCTCTGGCGCCGCCTTTATTGCGAAGGGAATATTTGGAGCACTTTTCCCCCGCATGTGTTTCAAACCCGTGTTTCAGCCCACGGGAGCGCAGCAACACACCAACTTTAAACTCCCGAACCAAATGTCACGAAGCCGCTTTTATGCTCGGCGCCTCGTTGAAACGCCGTCTTTCTTCCCGTCTGATTGAAGACGCCTGTTTTGTTTGTGACTCAGAAACACTGATTTCTCCTCTTTTTGCCCCAGAATCCCTCTTACATCTCGCTAAAATGCAGATTTGAGGTTTGTGATGTAGAGTCTGCATGATTGCACCCAGGACTCGGAGCGGAAAACACCGGGATGGAGGAAAACTCCAGGAATTCTGACCAGCTGTCAAATCTGCCTCAAACAGGGATGACCGTCAGCACCGCCAAGGACGGGCTGGGAATGCTGATCCGCAGCGTCATCCAAGGCGGCTCCATCAGCCGGACGGCCGCTTGGGCGTCGGCGACCTGATCCTGGCCATCAACGGCGAGCCCACCGCCAACCTGACCAACGTGCAGGCCCGCGCCATGCTGAGGAGGCACTCTCTGGTCGGGCCAGACATGGGGTGAGGCTCCAGAGACTCCCTCTGTGGGTCTGCAGCCCTCGAGGGTCGGTACTGGCCAAAAAGGCCAAACGTGTGTGTGAAAATAGTTCCAAGTGGGGATGTAAAGCTTCAACCCTGACGAGAAGCCTCAGGCCTTCGCTATTCTTCATCCAGAATGACCCCACATGTTGCGTTCAGGGACCCACGTTCCTCTCGCCGTTGAGAGGATCAGATGTGATGTTTCAGAAAGGGGCACTTGCTGAGCTCACCTGGGCGGCCCGTGAGCACCGGTGCTTAAACGCAAACCTCTCTCACGTTCTAGATCTGCTTGTGCACCCGAGGACGATCTGTGCCCGTTTTATGTGTGAGTATGACTAACATCCACGCCGCTGGGGGGGGGGGGGTCCCAGACCAGCCGCCTCTTTTGGGTTTTCCTCTCTTCCGTCTCACCGTCCGCCCGCGGGGGAGTTTCATCCAGACGAGGCGAAAACGATTTGATCGATCTGCTGGAACAGAGACGCTAATAACGGCGCCGAGCGCCATCAATTGGGATCCGGAGTAAAGGTGATGTGGTTAAATCCCCGTCTGGCCGCGGCTCCTCCCGTCCCACGCCGAGGCTCTTCCCGTTCACGCCTCTAACTCAATCTCACATTAATCATCACTATTTGAGCGTCGTTTCATCGCCGGTTGCATGTTGTGATGCCTTTAATGGGCTCTTCTGTTTTCCTTCTCCGGGGGGGGTTTATTTTCCTCCCCTCCGCCGCTGAAGTGTCCTGATGATGCCGTCTCGGCGCTGAAAACACCCCGGGCGCTTCAGGAAACAGTTTGAAAATGGGGCTTTAATTCCCAGCTTCTTGCTAAACTGCTGATGATTTTGGAAGATTGTTCACAGCCCTCAGCTCTGTTGCCCCCCCACCCCCCATCACTCAGGCTGTGATGGGAGACGCACAAACGTCTGATTGGAGCAGCTCAAAATAAAGAATTCATCAAATCTGGCCCCACTCAGACGGGACGGCGTTCCCAAACAAGATGTTTCCGTGCTTTTCCCTCTTCACCGGGGCTCCGACTCTTTGGGAATCAGCGTAATTACGGTTTTTAATGAGGGATTTCTTCTCCGCTTGGCTCACTTTGTGTCTCCGCTTGTGTTCAGCATCACGTATGTTCCAGCAGAGTATCTGGAGGAGTACAAGGCCGGCGTGGAGACGCGTCCGCACGCCTCCGCCGGAGCGGCTCCGCCCCCAAGTAGGTCTCCGCATTTGACCTTTGTCAGGAGGAAGATCTGAGAGTCTCCAAGCTTGTTTCTTCTCCCGCTGTTCCCGCTGCAGAGACGTTCCCGGCCTGCCTGAACGGGAGGACGGCGAGGGGGAGGAGAGCGCCTCTCACAGCAGCTGGACCCAGCCCAGGAAGTGAGTCCGGCCTCCACGCCGGGTCGTGAAGGTTTGCCCGACCTTTCCCGTCGCTTGTAAAAATCGCCGTTCGTCCCTTCAGGGTGGAGCTCTTCCGAGAGCCCGGAAAGTCCCTGGGCATCAGCATCGTGGGGGGCCGCGGGATGGGCAGCAGGCTGAACAACGGAGAGGTGATGAGGGGCATCTTCATCAAGCACATCCTGGAGGACAGTCCCGCCGGCCAGGACGGCACCCTGAAGACCGGAGACCGGATCGTTGAGGTCAGGATTCAGACGGGGATTTGCATTCAGGAGAAACTGTCCCGGACTTCCTGATGTTCCTCTGGCAGGTGGGGGGGGTGGACCTCAGAGACGCCAGCCACGAGGAGGCGGTGGAGGCCATCCGGAAAGCGGGCAACCCGGTTTCCTTCCTGGTCCAGAGCATCATCCACAGGCCCAGAGTAAGTCTGCAGAGGTGGCCCCCACCCGTCGACCCCGTTCACCCGTCCAAAACCCGTAACGCGGACGCTGCGGCCATGACCACGGCCTGGGCGGCGGCGCCCCCGTTTCACACGTTAGCCGTAGCAACCTGCATGCTAGCGCCCCATTTAACCCAACGGTGGCCAGGCCCCTCGCCGCTGTGCTGGCCCGAGTCACCCGCTCTCAAGAGACGCGCCGCCGCTTTAGCATGCACGCCGCGGTGCACGCCGCGGTGCACGCCGCGGTGCACGCCGCGGTGCACGCCGCGGTGCACGTGTCAGGTCATCCGTCTTTCTGTCTTTGCCTTCGCATCAACGATCCATCAGCGCTAATCTCAGCTGCGTTATCTCGCCCGACTCCCCCAGAATTAACTGCGCTGACGTTCCGAGGGGGCGGAGCCTATTTCCTGCGGCGCTGCAGTGACAGAGTGATGGTTTTAATGAAAAGGGACCCGAAGAGGTTAAACCAATTTCAGTCGCCGTGCTAATATTTAAGAAACGGCCTCAGGTGGGGGCGTCGGCGTCCAGGCTTTTAATTTAACCGCAGAGGTTAATGAAACATCAGCGCGGCGCCTCGTCACCAGGGGACGCGCCTCAGCGGGCCCCCGGAGCCCAGCGACTTCGCTGAAGCAGATCTGTTTATCAAAGACGTGGGGAAACGTGTGGTGGGGGGGCAGATCCAGAGGGTCCTCCCTCCTCTCCCACCGCCTCTGTCCGTCTGCCTGGGTGGTTTTTAGGCTCTATTTATTTTCCCACTCCTGGGAATGTTTGCGTTCCTCTGGGTTTGTGTACCCCCCCCAGCTCCCCCCCCCCCTCCGATCGCCGCCCAGGCTTTTACTTTAAGTGCATTCCACTTCCTGTCTCCGGCTTTAAAGGCCCAATTTTCCCCGCAATTATCCCGCAGGCGTCGCACCGTCAAACATCTCGATGCGGCGTTCAGCACTGACGGACGTCGACGTCTTTGTTTGCGTCCGAAATCGGTGGGTTTTTTTCTGGGTTGGCGGATAAACGCTCAAAGCTGGTCGGCGTTGGATAAAAGTGCCGCCGTCGCTCATGGCCTCAACGTTTAGCTTGCTGGAGAAAATGACCCAACGCAGACGCCGTGTTTGGTCCTGACGCCGTTCTCTCCGTTTCTGTGGCAACAGTCGTATCCAGCAGAGCCCAGTGAAGCCAGAGCTGCAGCCCCCCCCAGGGACAAGGACAGGGACAAGGACAAGGACAAGGTGGGTGTGAGACCGGCTGGTGCGGTGTTGTGTGTTCTCCCGCATGCACAGATAACACCTGTGTTTCCCCCGAGACCTCCAGACGCACTCGAACGCAGCACGGCTGGGGTCAGCTGACCTGGTCTTTATGTCTTCTCTGTAGGAGGGGGACAGTCACAGTAGACTTTACCGCCTCTCCCCAACTAACCCTTTCACTCCTACTCCGTTTAAGGTTTGTGGGTCTCTGCCTCGTGTCTCTGTTGTGTGTCCTCACGCCGTCGTAGCTCCTGAATCCGTGACTTCCTTCTTTGTCTGCTTCATCAGCATCTTTAAGTGTTCAGTAAGATTCCGCATCTCTGACGGCTTCATCTCCTAATTCTGGAATCATCAATCTGCTAACCTGAAGGAAGAGTTTATCCCAACCACTAATTGCTGCAGCTGCTTTGGGCTAAACTCTTCCTCCTGGGATCTATCTGGAATCATGATTGTTCCTAAAACTAACAATCCTGCTCAAACAGAAGCCAACATTGACTCTCCTCACTCCTGTTTGCGCTCTCCTCTCAAGCTTAAAGACAAAACCCGGCTCCTCTCTGAACTTCCTCTAACGATCCGCTCTGTTCCCAAACTCTGGCGCGGCAGGCGGCGAACCGTGAAGCGGCCAAGGCCTTTCCCAGCAGCGCCGGCCTCCTCCTCCCCGTGGTGCCCCATGTGGGAGAGACTGACACGGACACGCTCGCAGAGACGCCTGGCGGCTCCGCCGAGGCTCAGGAGGAGGAGGAGGAGGAGGAGGGGGAAGATGAGTTTGGATACAGCTGGAGTGAGTTTACTTTCTGTCTGTGAAGGTCGTTCTGTCCAAACCGGAGCGGGAAACGTATCCCTGCTGTTCGGCCTTTCTGCCGCTAGAGGGCACCAGAGCCGCAGGTGTTTGAGGTGTCCCTGCCCCATCTGAGGGATCCGGTGTCCCGGTGAAGCTGTCAGCATCCTGCGGACGGCAGATAGTGGAGAACAGGGTCAGATTCAGCAGAGAGGACAGACGGGATCCCCATTCCGTCCCAGGCCGGAAAGGTGGAGATTAGCGCGGGAGCGATGGCTCAACGGTGGCAGGAAGCCCAGTACAGCAGAGCGACAGAAGCTCATTGTTCTGAACACGGGCTCTCTGGCAGAGGGAGGGATGGAGAGGCGGACAAAGAGGGGAGGGATGGAGAGGCGGACAAAGAGGGGAGGGATGGAGAGGCGGACAAAGAGGGGAGGGATGGAGAGGCGGACAAAGGGGGGAGGGATGAGGTGGAGCAGGGAGCAGGGCTGCTCACAAAAGAGCTGAGATTAAAGTTAGAGGCGGAGGGCCAGAACACGGGGGCAGGAATCCGCAGGTGAGGACCCGTTCCTGGCACCCGTCCACGCCACTGTCAGCTCACGCGTCTGCTCCCGCTGTCTCTCAGAGACCGTCATCCGTCGCTATGGCAGCCTCCCGGGCGTCCTGCACATGATCGAGCTGGAGAAGGGCAAGACGGGCCTGGGCCTCAGCCTGGCGGGGAACAGGGACCGCTCGCGCATGAGCGTGTTCGTGGTGGGCATCGACCCCGGCGGGGCCGCGGGCAGGGACGGGCGGATGACGGTGGGGGACGAACTGCTGGAGGTAAGGACCACGACCGGGCGCCGCCTTCAGGGAGAGGAGCGTGCGCTCATTCCTCTCCTGTTGCAGATCAACGGGCAGATCCTGTACGGCCACAGTCACCAGAACGCCTCCGCCATCATCAAGAGCTCCGTCTCCAAGGTCAAGATCATCTTCATCAGGTGGGCGCAGCATCCGTCCTGGGGGGGGCAGGCGGGTCAGGGACGCTGCAGTGGCGCGGCGCGCCCAGCAGAGGGCGCTGCTGCTGTTCTGGGCCCGTTTCTGAAGTTCTGCACATACATTTAGATGATAAATGTGGGGGGGGGGGGGATGTTACTGCAGGAACACGGAGGCGCTGAAGCAGATGGCTGTGGGACCAGTAAGAGAGCGGGACGCCGCCGAGCCCCACGCAGAGGTACGACCACGAACACACCCCACGGGACAGCGGGCGATATTTAGACCGGAGCCTGGGTCGATCCGGGGATCCTCCGCGTGGTCTCCAGATTCCAGACAACCAGAAACTAAACTAGACTCTAACCGCTGCTGTCCCCCCCCCCCCGCAGATGGAAGTCACGTCTCCAGACGGAGACTCGGAAACGTCAAAATATGGGCATCACGTGGAGATAAAGGTGAGCCCCCCCCCTCACACACACACAGACACACACACACACACACGGGAATGCTGTTGAAGCAGCAACACAATAAAGAGGGAGGGGTCCACAAAAAGAGTCAGCGGGGTGTGACGGAAGGAGCTCAGAGGAGCAGACGAGTGTGACAGGAAGGAGAAAGAGACGTCAGACGGGGGGGGGGGACGTGTGTGTGTGTGTGTGTGTGTGTTCACTGTTTACCATCGGAATTCTGCAGGAGGACGGGAGCGTGGCGTTGGAGGAGGCGGGACCTGAGGCCGCTGCGGAGACGCGGAGCGCGCCTGAGGTGGAAGGACACGAGGAAAAGGTGCGCGAGAGGTGCCCCCCCCCCCCTCCCGATCCGCTTCTAATCATCTGCTCCACACAGGAGGAGGAGAACCTGCTGGCGGCGAGCGAGGAGGTGGGCGGGGCCGCCGACGGCGTCCCGGCCGGCCTACCCGGCGTGCCCAGCGCCACCGTGATCACCCCCCCGGACTGTGGTCCCTCCCCAGCCCAGAGCCGCTCGTCCACGCCGTCCACGCTGACCTCTGACCCCGCCACCTGCCCCATCATCCCCGGCTGTGAGACCGCCATCGACATCTCCAAGGGACGCACGGGGCTGGGCCTGAGCATCGTGGGGGGCTGCGACACCCTGCTGGTACGAAACCTGCCCCCCCCCGCCAGAGTGACCACACTGGGGCGGGGTGGTGGGTACTGATGATGTCACACGGCCTTCCTCACCCTCCTCTTCTTCATTTATTTCCCCCGGGGGAGGGGGGAGGGGTGGGGGGTGGGCGCTTTTGTAAGGCCTCAGTCACAGCAGACAATATCCAGCCTGGGAATGTGACCTTTGAACCTTTGAAACGACAGTCTCACACACACACACACACACACACAGATGATCGTAAACGTCTCCCTCCCTCCCCCCCCAGGGCGCGATCATTATCCACGAAGTCTACGAGGAGGGGGCAGCGTCCAAAGACGGCAGGCTGTGGGCCGGAGACCAAATCCTGGAGGTACCATGTGATGTCAGACCCCCCCCCCCCAACACGAACGACATGGATTTGCCCTCCGGTCGACCTCACACTTTATCACAGAGGGAGGGGCCGGGGGGGGTGGGGGGTGGGTTGGGTAGCGTTGTCATATGACCTGAACGCCCCCCCGTGACTTAATTACCCTTTTCAGTTTGTTTCTGTAGCCAGGCCGGGGGGGGGGGGTGGGTTGGGTAGCGTTGTCATATGACCTGAACGCCCCCCCGTGACTTAATTACCCTTTTCAGTTTGTTTCTGTAGCCAGGCCGGGGGGGGGGGGCTGTGTGTGTGGGGGGTGTCTGTGTGTGTGTGGGGGGGGGGGGGGGGGTGTGTGTGTGTGTGTGTGTGTGGGGGGGGGGGGGGGGGGTGGTGGGGGGGGGGGGGGTCTGTGTGTGTGTGTGTGTGGGGGGGGGGGGGGGTAGCGCTGCTGTTAGCTGGGAAAGTCCTGCAGGAATGCGATGTGGTTTTTCCCCTTTAATGGAGCCAGTTGTGGGAACTCTGCTCCCCTCTGAAGGATGAGGTCACCGGGGGGTATTCCAGGCCTGGAACCAGCCCCCCCTTCCCAATCAGCCACCTGTTGTCCCCCTCAGGTGAACGGCATCGACCTGCGCGAGGCCACCCACGACGAGGCCATCAACGTCCTGCGCCAGACGCCCCAGCGGGTCCACCTGGTGGTCTACAGGGACGAGGCCCAGTACAAGGAGGAGGACCTGTGGGACTCCTTCACCCTGGAGCTGCTCCGGAGGCCGGGCCAGGGTCTGGGCCTGAGCATCGTCGGAGAAGGTGGGACACCGGGCCCGGGCCTCACCTCTGTGGCTCCGGAGCCGCGGTAACCGGATCCGTGTCCTCTTTTAACGCAGATCTCGGGATCAGAGGTAATTCCGCTGATTTAGGACGCGGGCAGAGCGTAGGGAAAACCACTAATATTCCAGACAAACCGTGCGCTCCGCGGAAAGTTCCCCAAAGGCTTTTCCTGACGGAAGAGCTGAGTTCAGGAGATTCCTGTCAGGAGGCAAAAGCCTCGAAAAAGAAACGAGGAAGGATGGAATTTGGGAACGCCGGCGCCCCTGATCCCATCAGAGACCCGCGGGATCAGGAAGCTGTAGGTGGCGCGAAGGCCTCGGGATGAGAATCCAGGTCACAGAGAGCCGTAAATCTTTGGCGGTCGGAAAACCCGACAGTCGCGCTGGAAAAGACCGAAACCCGAACCCTCGGTAGGACGGAAAGTGCGAGCTAGCGGTTAGCGGTTAGCAGCTGCGTCCGGGATCCGGTTCCCTCACAGTTTAGGTTGGATCCCGACACGCCAGCTTGGCGATCCCAACTTGACGCTCCGTGACGTCAGCTCTTCTCCGCGTCTCCAGGAACGACACCGGGGTCTTCGTCTCCGACATCGTGAGCGGAGGCCCGGCGGACGCCGACGGGCGGCTGACGCAGGGCGACCAGATCCTGTCGGTCAACGGCGAGGACGTGAGGTCGGCCACTCAGGAGGCCACGGCGGCGCTCCTCAAGGTAGGAAGCGGGCGGGATTCCGCAACTTTCCATCCGACGGGGGAGGTTTTAACATCGGCTTGTGTGGCAGCGCTGCGTCGGGCCCATCACGCTGGAGGTGGGCCGGTTCAAGGCGGGACCCTTCCACTCGGAGAGACGACTTTCCGAGAGCAGCCAGGTAAGGAATGACGGACAGCGGGAAGAGTCGCTCTCCCGGGAGAACTCAGTCCGGCTCTTTTCCCCAGAGTGAAACCGGCAGCTCCAGGGCCGCCCCGCAGTCCTGCTCCGATCCCGGAAGCCTTCCCGAAGACCCGGACGGGACGAGTCCGGAGCGTAAGTCCTCCCGGGGGAGGGGGGGTGGGGGTCGAGTTCATTCCCAGAGTCTGACAGCCGCGACGTTCCCTCTCAGCTCCAGAGAGTCCGGACATCCGGACGGTGGAGTTCACCAAAGGTCCTCAGGATTCCCTGGGCGTTAGCATAGCGGGCGGCGTGGGCAGCCCCCTGGGCGACACCCCCATCTTCATCGCCATGATGAACCCGCTCGGCATCGCCGCTCAGACGCAGAAGCTGAAGGTACGGTCGGGAAGCTAACGGCGCTAGCGGCGCTAGCAGCGGGGAGCGCTGGCGTCCTCGTGCACGTGTGCGTCACCCCCCCGCCACTGGCGTCTGAATCCGACCCCCGCGGGTCGAACGCCTGCGGCGACCTCAGCGGTTCCGCCACAATCGGCGCTCTGTGGCCCGGGGGGGGGGGGGGGGCACAACAGAGCCGCTCACACGTGACCTCTTCCCAGATCGGAGATCGCATCGTCAGCATCGGCCGCACCCCCACCGACGGCATGACTCACTCGCAGGCCGTCGCCCTGCTCAAGAACGCCACGGGGACGGTGCAGCTGCAGGTGGGCGACCGCACGCACGCACTCGCACGCAAGCACGTAGCGCCGCATTCCCGACATTCCGTAACGCTGGATTCATGTCGCCGTAGGTGGTGGCGGGGGGGGACGCCACGGTGACCGGGCCCCCGCCGGATCAGCCGCTCGCCGCCGGCTGCATCTTCCAGGACGAGCTCGGGTAACCTCCCGTCGCCGCCGCCGCCGCGTCCGCCGCGTCCGCCGCCGCTGTCGGACGCTCCCTAACTGTGTGTGTTTCCAGCCCCCCCCAGTACAAGAGCATCACCCTCGGGAGGGGCCCCGACGGGCTGGGCTTCAGCATCGTCGGGGGCCACGGCAGCCCCCACGGAGACCTGCCCATCTACGTCAAGACCGTGTTCGGGAAGGTGAGCGCTGCGCAGCGGCGTTAGCTCAGTGGCGTTAGCTCAGCGGTGTTAGCTCAGCGGCGTTAGCTCAGCATTGTTAGCTCAGCGGCGTTAGCTCAGCGGCATCAGCTCAGCATTGTTAGCTCAGCGGCGTTAGCTCAGTGGTGTTAGCTCAGCATTGTTAGCTCAGCGGCGTCAGCTCAGCATTGTTAGCTCAGCGGCGTCAGCTCAGTGGTGTTAGCGCAGCGGCGTTAGCGCAGCGGGACACGCCTTTAACGGGTTTTGTTCCCAGGGCGCCGCCGCCGAGGACGGGCGCCTGAAGAGGGGCGACCAGATCATGGCGGTGAACGGGCAGAGCCTGGACGGCGTCACGCACGAGGAGGCCGTCGCCATCTTGAAGAGGACCAAAGGAACCGTCACGCTCACCGTGCTGTCCTAGAGGGACACCTGCGTTAGCAACGGCGGCTAGCCCCGGTTTAACACACAAACTAAAGATGCTAGCAGCTCACTTAGCTTTTATACACTGTGGTGTCAGATGTAAATAGCTTAGCATTAGACGTGCATCTCGATATTTAATAGATCGCCTGTAACTTTTTATCTGTCATTTCCTGAATCTTTACACGTGATGGATTTTTATAATCAGATCCACTGAGGCTGCTAATCAGTTAGCATGGTTTAATGCTAATGGATACATTTGTGGAGAAAGGCAGTCGTTCAGCTTTATGCTACGCTGCTGTGAAACCGGTTTAGCAAAACGCTAAAGACAGCAGCGTGGATAACTAGCCTTTAGCAACAGGCCGAAGGCTAGCTAGCGTGAAATCTTTGTGTTTGTGTCGTAGTGCTGCTAAATCCCGTAAATCTCGTCGTTCCGACGTTTCACCGCCATCAGCAACTCAATAAAAGTGACCTTTGGATTCATTTGGCTCGGCTCTTTTGTACGTTATATCTACGTTTTTCACCGCCGGTTTAACGCTAACAGACCGCTGGATCAAAGCTCTTCTGACGGTGGTCGCTAAAGGCTAACGTAGCTCGTAGCAGAAAGAAGACTTTGCTCGCTTTGTCTCCCCGTTACTGTGAATGTTTCTGGAGCGACAAGACAACACCTGCAGCTGCTGCTCGCCAAACCCTGCGGCAGCTAGCACCTGTGCTACGCAGCTGAAGCCGCAACGAGCACCTGTTGGCTCAATAAGCTACCGTGGCGTTCGAGGTCACCCCCCCCCCGGGTTCAGGAGTCAGGTTACCCGCGGCGTGCCTGCACAGGCGAGATCGGATGTTGCCACAGCGTCACGCTCCGCTTGGATGTGGGCGAAGGTGTGGGGTTACCATGACGACGGCTAAAGGTCCAGGATGGCGTAAAGTAGCTGCTTAGCTTCTGACTCACTTCTGACAACGACTCGTTGTGTCGCGTCTGTCGCTAACGCTCGTTTAGACGCGGCACTTCCTGTTCAAACACCGTGACTCATGTTAGCGCCTCGCGCTACCGAAAAGGTTACGCAAACAGAAACCTGCCGTTCGCGATGACTCGGCAAATATGCTGCACAAGCTAGCTTCATGCAGGTGTGAGCGAGGAGGACAGGTGAGGGCAGAGCGGACTTGAAAGGAGAAGATCAAAGCAACAACGGTCATGACGGAACTCTGGCTACACCAGCGCATGCTAAACACTTAGCATCAGGCCTGGATTATCCCAAAGGTTGCGCCACACCAGCGAAGGCAAGTCGCGACCTGTCGCACAAGCTAACTGCTTTGACAAGTTTGTTTTTTTTAAATCATTTTGGATAATTATCTTCTGTCCCTGGATCAGAATCAGACAAGGAACAAGTGGGCGGAGCCACGCCGGCGGCGTGTTTTTACTCGCTGATCATGGTCCGTGATTGATAGCCGCCTCCGATAAAATCTGCTAACATCTGTTTGTTGCTAAAGGAACCATTGTTGCCATTTCCGACATGAAGGCAGGAGTCAGCAACCGGACTGGACCCCCCCACCACCGAAGAAGGGGGGTCGGTGTGGATTAGACCCCTTCCTGAGAACACATATGGCAACATATGGCTTGAAGCACTGCATTGTGGGTAAACTGCTTGGATGTATGCTTAACGCTGGGCAACAGCGCCTGTGGGATTAAAACCTGCAACTGTCGCGTTAGCGTAGCCGCGCTTCACCTCCGGCCGACAGTCGGTCGCCACGACGACGTCACACAACTCTCACAGTCCCAGTTTAGCGTTGCGTTCAGGTCAATTTTAGCTTTTTAATTTTAGCGTCTTCTTGTCCACAACACGACTCATCTCGCCGGCGCCAATTACGGCAAATTTCCTTCCTGTCGTAAACCCGAAATTAAGTCGGCGTCGTCCTCTGTAGGCAGGAAGTTGTCATGATTTATGGTGGTGTTTTCCTGGTGGCTAACGCTAACCCTCCGTCTGGGAGCTAAACCCAGACAAGGGAGCGCTATTGCCAACGCTAACGTCAAAGGTTCGGGCCTTTGACTGCAGTTCTAGCATGTTAGCAACGTCAGGCTCGGGACAGGAAGTCAGCGCTAAACACACCTGTCATGTTAGCATTCCAGCTTCAAATGACATCACCGCCGCGACGCTCCGATAAGAGCGTGTAATCTCGGTTTATGAGCGTGTTTAAAGTAGCGCGGTGACGTAGCCGCTGGCAAATGTTTGCACATTGGGGGGGGGGGGGGGGTTCACAAGTGTGACCTTGTGGAAGAACATGGCTCCAGGCCGCTTTGATACTTTGTACCAGATTTCGTATGATCATTAGCTCGACAAGCTAACGATCTACAGCCGTGCAAAGAGAGGCGCTCGCAGCTACGTGTGAATGCTAACATGGGTGTTATCTTGAGCGTCTGAGGAGGAAACGGGGCAGCAGCAGCCGGGCGCGACAGAACCAGCACGACCCACATGCAAACCAGCACGAATGAGAATGCACTTCCTGTAGCTGCGATTGCGTGATAGCAACGCTAACCAACATTTCTCACGCCAACTAGCATCTCATTGTGTTTGGCACAGACGATAGTGTCAGTTGTTAGCCTGCAACCACGCAAGCCATCTTAGCGAGCCACCTGGATCAGGGAGGGTTCTTGTCCAATATAGTAGCCGAGGAGCTAGCTTGATTGGTTGCTAGGCAACATTTGCTGCTCACTCGGGGTGTAAACAGAAACAGAATTATCTGAGGTCGCTCTGTGCTCCTGCACGCCATCGGGAGAGAACGCCGGGGCGCTAACATGCTAGCGCCGCTCCTCGTTTGTTATTGATCCGTGCTGAGTGTCGTCTCTGCGGCGCTGATGGGAAAAAGAGGACATGCTATCGATCTCGAGCTTCCCGCCGCCGGCACTTGTGTGCATTTAGCCTATTTTTGCGCTATCGCCTGGGCGGCTACATCAAAGCAACATGCAGTAAAACAAGGGAGCATAAATCTGGGTTGTAAATGGTGTCGAGCTGACAGAACCCACGTCGCTAGCATCCTGTTATCACGTCGTGACTCAGACTTTAGCCTGGATCCAAACGGGCCGGCAACCGTTGCCGCGGGAGGCGTGTCGACCGCTCAGAGGCAGCCGCGTTCCAGCCGAGCACGCTAGTCAGATGTGGTTTAAAGAGCCACTCTCAGGCTATAATGGTGCTTCTAATAGCGCGGAGTGATGCTAAAATTAGCCGTGGGGTGGTTGGGTTTAGTGTGAAACCGGTTGCTTTCATGATCGCTCCGACAATGTTCTGGCGCCGGCAGATGGAGGTACCTGATGTGTCTGTCTGCTGCACCTCAAGGCGGAAATAGCTTCCAGATGCTATCAGAAATGCTAACGCTCCGTGGCGTGCTAAAGCAGTCAGCAAAGCTAAACAGATGCTAACTCGACTGGTTCTTGTTTGATGTACAGCTATGCCAATATCAGCTTTTCTTCTTGTCCTGAAGACAATGTTGTAGCAGTTAGCTTGTTTTTTTTCAAAGCTAATGTAGCTAACTGGTGCTCATTTTAAGATCTTATCTTCCTCTCAGTGAATGTTCTTCCCAGTAGGTTTGGCGCCAGCCTTTTTCTTCTTCCTAGCAAATACCCCTCGGCTAACAGGACGCACTCCAAGTTGTTTGCTAGCGTGATTGAGAAACCCGCAGAAGCCAAACGGAGAGCAGCAACCTTCCATCACTGTTCCGCTGGAGGCTGTTGCCTCTGACTTGTGTTGACCTGTTGCGCGCTAGCGTTCACACTGAATGTTGCTCCGCACATCGACTGATGTGGCGCCGCGATTTGTCATCGTTTGCATAAGCAAAGTCGCCTTTACGTTGCGGCTTCAGTGACAAATGAAAGCAACAGTCGGGTCCTTTAGCAGCTTAAACGTTAGCAACTATCATTAGCTTTGAGGATCAACATATAAATGTTGTACGACGTGTATAATGCTAATTCAATGACACGCGTCAGGGCCAACTTATGCTTGTGCGTCAACTTGTCGCTATGGCAACCTCAGGAGGTGGGCGTGGCCTACGCACAAACGTATTTCTGTTTTTTGCTGTTTTAGCGTTGATGAACGAGGAGAGTAAATGCGAACAGCTCGGGTCTGATGTGTTCTGGTCTGATGGCTAAACATTCCAGCTAACATCCGCTACGTATTCATCGAGCTCGATGACCCGCTTCTCGGTGCGCTTGCTAGCTCTCTTTTAGCTCGTTGGCCTCCGTTTGTCTCCATTAGCCGGTACACAGTCACCTGCGCGGCTCGACAGCCGACTCTAGCGATGCAGCGAGCGTTAGCAATCATTAGCCTGAGCTGCCTGAGCGCCGAGAGCTCAGTTAGCCGTCTCAGCAGCTGTAGCGCCATCGCAAAACCATCGAAGCTTTGGTGCTTCCTGACGGGAGACTCGGAACAGCTGGGTAAGAGGCTTAGCCGAGCACAAGGATCTGTCTGTTAGCCCCTGTTAGCTCAGCAGCTAGAGACAGGTGGCTAACCCCACAGGGTAAATGGGGGGTAATCAGAGACAGGTCCAGACAAACGCTTGCTGTTGTTTTAGCCACGTGGCTTCAGCGCTAGCTGCCGAGGAACGTAGCCAAGTTAGAGAACGAAGGTTTTCCCTCTTGCTTCCGTCTCAGGTTTAAAACGGGACCTCAGGAAACAGGGAAGCTCGTTCCCGTTGTCTTTCCCAAGAGAACCTCCCGTTCCCAGGAAGTGTGGGAGTGTGGAGCGATGACAGACGTCGTAGCTAAGTAGCTAAGTCCACAACGGGAAGAGAGCACTTGACACGGAACGTGGATCAATAGTTCTCGACCCTTCGGGGTCGATCTATCCCGACCCTTTCCTGTTGACCCCGAACGGCCCTCATTTGACCCCAGTCGGGAATGACCGAGCATTTCCAGCGTGTTTGCTAGCGTGTGGCTCGTCTCACCGTTTGTGAGCCAGATCGGAGCGGGAGGGGGAAATTCCGGTTCTGTTTCCCAATGCTAACTCTTCCAAAGAGATGGAGAGAAACGTCTCTTTCATGACTCAGTTGAGCCGCGTTCAAAAGCCCAGACGGGGTCGAAACCTTTGACCTTTGATTCCCGATACCGTCGCAGGAAGACGAGAGAGAAGGGATCAAAGGGTCGGGAGGTTTTGTTCTTCTTCTCTGGTGATGGTTCCCGTCTGCTGCGGCCCGTTATTCAATCCCAGCCTGGTGGGGGAGGGGGGCGTGGTCAGGTTTAGGAATAAACCCTGGATTTGTAATGAGATCCTCTTTGATCTGCTTTGATGTGGGATGACATCAGCGTTGATGCCTGTTGTTACCAAATCACAAGAACCGACCTCTTTCTCCTCCTGGGGGGGCGGAGCCTCGGTCGGACCAACGGCGTGACGGTCGTCCCGAACTGTTCACCCAAGAAACAGGAATTCCAAGGGTCCGGAACGTGTGAATATTCCAACTTTTAGCTTCTTTTGTACACGAGCCAAGGTTACGCTGACCCAAAACGCGCTAACATGCTAATGCTATGCCTGAGTAAGAATAAAGATTGAAAACTATGGATGGAATTTGCCCCGTCTGCTTTCCCTCCGACGTCTGAGGAAACTTCCGACGTGCGCTCTCTCCGGGAGAATTTACGAGCGGTGGCGGCTTTTGTTGCCAATATTTATGCTAACGGAACAGTGGAGCCGTTCTGCGGCGGCTAATCGAGGTTCTGAGCAGCACAAAAGAGCCTCAGAGCCCAGATGTTGGCAGGAGGCCAAAGCCCCCGCCCGCCGCCAACGCCCGCTCCGGGCGCTCCAGCTCGGTCGTCCCCTGGGATGAGGGACGCACGGTGAGGAGTTTTCCTGGATGAGACCCGATAGCGCGTCTTAGGGAAAAGGACGTTCGTGGATTTGCTTTTCCGCGGCAGGAAGTGCCACGTCAACATCAAGACTGAGCCGACAGAGCCGCGTCCTCCGATTTCCTGTCTGAGGGGACGCTGTCTCTGCCCGCCCGCCCCCCCCCCCCCCCATATCCCGTATCCCCATTTAACCACGCGGTGACAGTTTCCCAGACATTGGCCGGTTTTGGGTTCCCAACCCAAGAGGCTAATTAGCTTAGCCGCAGCCAGGCACGTGACGCATTAGCCGTGTCCAACAATGGCTGCTGTCCCTCCGTCACCTGTCAGTCATCTTCGGGACAGGTCCACAGACGTCCCGAGGGAGACACAGGCAGCTCCCAGGTTCCTCCTCAGGGCCACTGTTTATGTTTAGCGTTCCGTGCAGCTCGGAGGAATTTTAACTCATTATCTCCTCATGGAACCTGTCCTGGCTGTGCGCTTTAGCCCGGAGCAGCTGGTTTAGCTAGCCTAGGAGCTTATAGCCTAGCTTCTGGGGGGGGGGGGTCCTCAGATAAATCTGCTTTACACTCAGAATGAGACAGTTACAGGTGCCCGGATCAGGAGATTTATCCGTCTGGGACTAATTTAACACCAACCCCAAGCGTTCCCAGATGCTAGCTCCAAACTGCACGGACACTCCGGCATGGGGGGAGTAATTGAAGAGTAATCCGGCCCTGACGTCAGGTCCCCGTCCCGGAGCGACTGGTCTACTGTTCCCCGTGACCGCTCACTCATTAGCAGACCAGAGAGGCTCTCGTCTGTCCCGTCATGGTTTTCCCTGAATGTTCCGTCTGGAACGTTAATTATCAGGGGAAAGATAAGAAGCCAAAAAGGTCCCGGCGACTCGGAAGCCGGAGTTTCAATCATCTCTGGTTTCGTCTGTGTCAGTTTCAGTTCAACTCCTTCAGCTTCTGGCAACGGGATCAGTCGGGAATGTTGCTAAAAATAACAAAGATTCCGCTGCAAATACTTTAAAAGGCACAAAAGTATTTTTAGCCGTTCCGTCCCATTAAGGCTGCTGGAAAAAGACGCTGAGCGAGAGGGAAGTTGGAATATATTATTTAATTTTCACGGCATTATCAAAGGGAATCAACGGGACAAACATGGAAATGTCGACATGGAAACACGTTAGCGCTCGGGAAAATCGTCGGCAAACGTCTGGAGCGCGTCCGGTCAGCGCTGCCTCGGGGAGCAATTTCCCCAAAATTCTTCAAGTATCCGTCGGTCAACGGGGAAAAGTTCGGTGCCGGCATCGCCCGGGTGGTGTCGGAATTTGGCATCGGCCAAAATTGCACTTGATGCTACACTTCTAGCCTCCGACGCTGCCGACGAAGCTAGCGTTGCTAATTAAGACGTCGATTTCACCGGGAAATTTACGCGGGATCCCTTTTTTCTTTTAGCATTTGCGATAAGGAGAGAAGCTAAGCTAACGGGTCAGAGTCGGCAGTCTTTGTAAACCGGTGTTTTTAGCTTAGCATTATCCGAAGCAGTAGTACTCGTCTGATTCCACTTTAGTTTGTTTGAGCGGAGACTTGCTAAAAGTGTCCGTGACCGTCTTCTCCACAAAAGAGTCCAGCTCGGTGGGGGACGGGTCCCCCGGCAGGTCCTCGGCTAGCGTGTCCAGGTAACTGCCCACCGACAGCCCGTCCAGCTCGTCGCTGTTAGCGTCGTTCAGGCTGTTGAGGCTGCCCCGCGAGGAGGACCCCTCCTGGCTGTCCGTCAGGCTGTACAGGCTCCCGGTCAGGCTGCCCTCTGGGCTGGCCACGCCCCCTTTGTCCTCCATCATCCAGCGGATGGACTCGATGCCCTCGTTGATGGACATCAGCTGCCGCATCAGCTTGACGTCGATGGCTCGCAGGAGCGCCTAAATGAGGAGAAACACCACGGAACGTTTGTTAGCTTTTAGGATAAGACCGATTTTAACCTTGGAAGTGCGCCCCCGGTGGCCAAGTCCCGTCACTGACAGTCTCAACGGCGTTTCCTCGGAGCTAACCGACGCTACGATGTCAAAGGCAACAACTGTTAGCATTCCTGCGCCGTCGCCACAGCCACAACACCGCGTGCTCAGACGTGGGACGAGGACGGGAAGGAGGAGCCTGGCGTCAGCGGGACAAAACCTGGAGTGAAACTGGCAGCTGCGGTCCCGGAGGCGTTCCGGACTGTCAACACAGCCGCCTCCCTCCGGAGGGAAACAACCCGGATTTGGGACTGTTTGTTCTGAGGCGTCCACACCTGCTTTGGAAACACGAGGACACGCGGACGAGGTGACCGGGGCCGATGCTAACGGACACGGTTCCGGTTCACCCGGATCAGGATGCGTTCTGGGAAACTGCTCGGGCAACCTGGGCGACTCCAGACTGGATGAAACTCTTCCGCGTTATCATTTAAATGAAGGGCAGGATGGGGTGGGGGGGGGGTGGGGGGGGGAATAACAAAGAGCGGGGTGGGGGAGGGGCGGGGCCACGTCAGCTGACCGAGGTGTGAACGTGCATCACCTGCTCCCCGCTGGGAGTCAGGCGACCCACGACTCGGTTCTCCGAGCCACTGAATTCGATTATGAGGCGGTTTTAAGTCTTATTTCAGTCGGATTAAAGAGATTAACGAACATTTCTAGGACAAAGAAGAGCTAATGTCCATATTGTCTCCTGGTTTGGCTTTTCTGGACAGGACTAAGACGCCGTTGCACAGTTGACCTCGCTGGCTTCTCCAAAAATGCTGACTAAGCTCAAGAGAACCATTATTTGACTAATTATTGAGGCTGGAAATTTGAAACCGGCATTTTTAACCAGTCGTTAGCATATTTAGCATATTACTGACGTCGGTCTAATAGAAGAGGGTTTAACAACTCCAGGAATTTAAAAAGTAAAGCTATTCTCGCGATACTTTACCCAAATATATGTATATTTTAATACAAATAGAAGAACACTGAATGTAAACATGTGCAGGTTGTGTCACACTTCCGGTGAAGTTGTGAAGTTTACAGCAACTTTTAGTTGCACGCTTGAAGGTTTCACGCACCTGATGTTATTAACGCGTTATTGGCGCGTTATTACCAGGCTTATTACGGGATGGTTGCTCACCATTTCCTGTCTCAGGAACAACATTTTGCCCTCCAGCCGCTTCACTTCTGCAGAGCTGCTGCGACGTTTGCAGGTCGACGACATCGCCGCTTTCTCGCGCTCCTCGTGACGTTTCCCTCCGAGCAGCGAGCGCGCGAGACTCTCCGGAACTTTCCGACCCACTTTGGTCTCGATGTCCTTTAAATCCGGGAAGACGCGGTCGTCCTCGGCCATCGCGCGTGTCCGAAAATGGAAACAGCGACCAGACTCTCCGTTTGAACCAGGCACGAGCTTCAGAGACGCACGCGAGTTCAGCGCGACTCGGCGGCGCGTGGTCGCAGCTGTGCCGGCGCGCGGACTGAAGTGCTGGTTTTCTTAACGTTGGCTTTACGCTCAAGGGCCCCGAGACAACCAATGACGTGAGCGCCTCCGCACAGACACGCCCACAACGGAACCTCCTCCGGAAGTAGCCGGACAGGTGAGGGGTTACCTGGGCGGGGAGATGACGTCATTTAGGCCGTCGTTTTGATGTGTTTTTGACATTAAGTTAAAGCTTCTTCAAGTTTGTTCTTTAGCTTAGCATCAAATTTGTCATTTTGACGGTTTTTTAGCTCCCATTTTTTCTTGAAAGATGGAAGTAAAATGATGAAAATGTGATCAAAGAAACACTTTTCCTTTGACCACATTTAGCATCTGGAGGCTAAAGTGGTTTTAATGCCACTGAAGAAAAAGGTTTAAAAGGACACTGAAACACTTTCAAGTTATTCCGCTAATCTGTCATGTTGAATATTAATATATTTTATATTTGTCAGCATGTTAATTAGGTTTTAATAAAGTTTAATTCATATAGAGTTAATAAACAGGTAACAGCCTCAAAGTATAAACGTAAAAACAAAATACGAGACGAATTTAGCAGAAAGAGAGAAAACAACAACAATAAACCACCAAAGCACATCCGTCCTCGCGCCGTTAATTAACACTTCCGGTTAGTTCGACATAAACATCAGGTTGTTGGATTTTCTTGAACGCTCCGCGCACGTGGAGGCTTTTGTAAGCTGATGTGTGGCGCCCCCTGCTGGCCCCCGCGCGCTCTGCTGACGTCAAAGACGTTTTTTTAATTTATTTTTTTATTGTAAATGCATCAGAACGTTCCAGGAGATCCTGGAGTTCCAACCGAAGCTACTTTCTTGACCCCTGATGCCCCCTTTACTGCCCCGCCGGGGCGTTTTAGCACCACCTGCTGGGCGGCGCCACACTTTCACACCTTTAAACGCTTGATTTGACAGGACAGTTGAGATGTTGAGCTCATAAAAGCTCCCCTACTTGTTTCATAGCTAGTTAACGAGATGAACAGACGCGACACGGATTCGGCGAACAGCGACCTCACACCACCGACTGGCTCTTGTCGTCGCCGTAGCGCTGGTACTGGTCGATGAGGAGGGGCTGGTGGCTCTCCGACTGGCGGGATTTGGCGCGCACCGCGCAGGTGGTGGCGGCGAAGATGACGGCGACCACGACCAGGGCGACCACCACGGCCATGGTGATGATCTCCGTCAAGGTGAACGGTTGACCTGGGGAGACGGAACTCGGTTACTTTAGCGGCGTCCGCCGACGGGAGCGGAGGCGGGCGCTCGTTACCTGGCCATTCGGCCTCGTAGGAGTAGCCCAGGTTGTCGGGGGCCGTCACAAACATCTCGGCGTTGGTCACCGGGGGCCAGAAGGGCACCATGTTGTAGCCCCGGTTGTGTCCGATGGGGGCGTTCTCCTCGGGGTACACGGCCGTTCCTGTTGGGGACTCGCTGAAATTAGCTTAGAAACTTCGCAATGTGGCCGAAGAAACGAACGAGCTTTGCCGCTCGAGCACCTGGACTGTGCCGCCGCAGCCACTCGTCAAAAATGGCGTCGGTGTAGGTGTGCAGCAGGACGAAGATGGGGTCGTTGGGGGACAGGTGGGTCTGCCCCCCCGTCCCGTTCAGGAACAGGTGAGCCAGGTTGTGGAGGCTCCTCACGATGGGGTCGTAGTTGCCCTTGGGGGCGCTGTAGCCTGGGGAAACAGGAAGTCAGGAGCGCCACGCGGGAAGGACGGAGGGGGTCGTCTCACCTTCGATGGTGTTCCTGAAGCTCTCAGAGGAGGTGGAGTAGAAGGGGGGCGTGTCGAAGGTGTTCACCTGCAGGCAGTCGGCGACGTCCTGGGGCTCCGGGAGGCGCTGCACCATCGGCCTGTTGACGTTGCCCGCCGGGTTCCTCCTGATGGGGGAGGTCTCGGTACCTGAGAGGAGGTGAAGCGGAGTGAAAGAGCGTTCCCGGGCGGGAAGACCAGGAGGGGGGGCGGCGTCTCACTGTTGCAGACGGTCCCCAGCGTGTCGTAGTCCTCCACGCTCTCGCACACCACCCGCCACCGGGAGAAGATGGAGTTGGCGCTGATGGCGTTGACGTCGAAGCCGCTCCTGGCGCCCATCAGGTCGTCCGTGCAGATGTCGCACGCGCTCCCCCCGATGGCGAAGTTCCAGTAGGGCAGCGCGAAGGAGGGGTCCTGGAGCATGTCCTGGTTCCGGAGGAAAGACGGAGATCTGGTTGACGGAATCGGTTCAAGCTTTCGACCACAAAAGTCTTCGTTAGTGAGAAACAGAACTTCCTGATGACCAAACCGGGAAAAGGGATCCGAAACCTCCGCTGACAGTAGCTAAACGCGCGTGAAACCCGAGTTCCCCGGAACAAGAACCTCCTTTCATTCGCCAATTATGGGCGGGTAATTGGCGAGTAAGTGTGCAGATTTAGCTCGTTAGCTAAAACTAACGGCCGGGGGCGGAAGTGTTCCGGGGAACCGCCTCTTTTCCCTCCACTCACCTGCATGTCGCGCTCCAGCTGCAGCAGGTGGAACCGGTGCCACGTGACGAAGCCGGGCCCCTCGTGCGAGAAGTCCACCCCCCCGAAGCTGCCCTGCCCCGCCCCCAGGAAGGTCTTGCTGACCGAGAAGTAGTGCGACCACACGAAGTAGTTGTAGATGGTGATGTTCTCGAACTGCGCGGTGTTCCCGTCCGGCCCGAAGATCTCGGCGTAGCGGCGCGTGGCGATCACCAGGTCCGGGTGCACCGTGCGCTTGGCCTGGTCCAGCGCGCTCACGAAGGCGCGCTTCTCCTCCGCGCTGAGCTGCATCACGTTCCTCCTCACTGGGGGGGGTCACGGGAGAAGAAAGGCGGATTAGCTGCTGCGCCCACGAGACAATCGGCGCTTTGAACGAGCCGCTGCGGCAGGTTGCGCGTGAAGGTTGCGCGTGAAGGACACACAATGTTGGCCCTTAACTAGAATTTCGTGCCTAAAGTCCCCATTCTGACCTCAACTGCCCCCACGTGACCACTCTGCCCCACCTGACCGACACTCACCGACGCTGACGCGTTGGTCGCAGTCGGCTCCCGTCCATCCGTGTCGGCAGCGGCCGCAGTCGGCGCCGCTGAAGTTGCCGTTGCACTGGCAGCTGCGGTTGAAGAAGCGCGCGGGCCACCGCTCCCGGTCGTCGCGCCCGTCGTGCGGGTACTGCGGGCCGTGCGGCCGCGCGTCCACCGTGAGGGAGACGCACTGCCCGCGGCCCGTGCTGGCGCCGCACGGGTCATCGTCGAACCCGGGGGGCGACGGGCAGCACTGTCCGCTCCGGAGAACCTCCGGAGTGACGCACTGTCGCGGGAACTGAGCGCGCACGACCGCTGCGCTCGCGAGCAAGAAAACGCAGCGCGCAAACATGATCCAAACGGAGGTTTGGGTAACTTTTACGCACGCTCGAGGCTGGAAGTTGGGGTAAAAATGAGAGGTGAAAGTTTATCCAGATGGAAGGAGAATCTGATGTGCCGGTGTGAGAGTGTCCTGCTGCCCCTCCCGTGCGTCCGCGCCCCCGTAGCTGCACCCAGAATCATCCAAGCAGCGCCCTTAAATAGCAGATTAGCGCATGACTGCCCGGATTTCTGACTCCCGCGTGACGCCCTCACACTCCTTCCCAGTTCCTACTGGACTGGAAGTTGCACAAGGTCGTCTTCTTATCCAAAACCAACCGGACCAACATGGAAAAGTGCGGAAATCCACCTGATTCCAGGTGTAAATGTGACATTAGCAGCAAAGCGCGGGAAATGAGCCGCGTTGATGACGTAAAACCCTCAACGCGGCAGCACGTTAACACATTTAATGAGTCTAAACTAGTTATTAAAGCAGTTTAATTCCAGACTAACAAAGAAATCATTCACAGGTTGATCTTCCGGGTCATGTGACTCTTCTCTGGCTCCGCTTCGGGGCTGCTGTGCGAGCGTGTGAGACGCACATGCACGGAGCACAAAACACCGCCTGAAGCCTCTCAGCAGTGTGGCAAATGTTAGGGAAATGTTTGTAATTCCATAAACCCAGAGACGGATCCAAATCGGTGTGTCTACAACAAGTGTTGGATCACCGGAGCTGGAAAAATCTGCAGTATTCCGTTTTTTATTTTAATTTTGCGGAAATAAACACTATTTTTGAGGGATTTTGGGGCTTCGACCAGGGGGAGAAAGTTATTCAGAACAGAGAAGAACCTTTTTCCTGCTGTTGCCAAAATATCCCAACTTTGCTCGGAACCAGCAACAGTTCTCCCAGCAGGAACTGGGAACTCGAACCAGAGGAGGCTAAAGAGGGGAATGCTAAAATCTGCCCCCCCCCCCCACATCTACGTCACCCGGTGGAACCGCGGTCAGGAGTCGGTCCCTTCGTCGCCTCTCTCCGGCGGTGCCGTGCGTGATCTCCGGCGCCCTCGGCAGGAGAAAGAACCTTAACCCAGTCACATGTGTTCCACGATCAGAATTCCAGCCCGCTTTCATAACCGGGCCGGGTCGGTGAGGGATTAGGCAAAGCTAACGCTAAGCTCAGTCTCATGGAGGGCATTCCCAACACAGGAACCTTCTGTGTGTTGGGTTAGCATCTCGCCAGGGTCTTTTTCTGCTTTTCATCTGTTTTAAACGTCGACGCGAACGTTGAGACGGTGACCCTTGTATCTCTGGGGGGGACGGGGACGGGGGGGGGGGACGGGGGACGGGACTTTGATCCAGTTCAACTGGAAATCAAAGAAAAATCCACATTAGCAATGAAAGCGCAGGTATGCTGCGCGGCTAAGCTACACTGTTGTGTGTACAGTTGTCCCGTGATGGCGGCTCGGCTGACCTCTCATCCGCCCCCCCCACCCCCACCCACACCCCTCCCCCCCCCCCCCCCCCCCCCCCTCCCCGGCCCGCTACCGTGCTGACAAACCCTGTGCAGGATGGTTGGGAGGGGGTCATGTGAGATGATGTGACCGAGGCCTAATGCTAATCCTCCCCTGAGTCAAAAACTAAAAAGCAGGCAGAGTGGGGGCCGCTGGGGGCCCAGGAGCCATGGGGGCCGCTCATGTGACCCTGCTGCTGCCTGCTGTTCCTCCTCTTCTTCCGCTTCTCTGGGCCGATACAACTGAAACCTTTCTGGTTCTCTTCTGGTTCCGTCCTCGGAGTTTATTTTGAATAATGAAACATTTCTGGCCCCCGTTGACAAAATTCTGTTGTTGTTCCCCCCCTGTCCCCCCCCCCCCCCACCGCCATGAAAGATCGACGATGTTGAGGCATTCCGGGGTGATTTCGAGCCGCAGGAGCGAAACAGGAAGTGTCCAATATTTACCGCCTTTTACAGACTGGACCCAAACCGTTCTGTGCCGCTTGGAACGCAACATTCATCATTTCAGTAGCTTAAAAACCTTCATTTGGAGTCATGTTGTATTTCTGCTTGGATGCTAATGCTAACAGGTGTAGCTTTGGAACTGTGTCGGTGTGTCTGCTGACGGACCGGAGCAGACTCGTGACTGAACCTCTGGGGGGGATAGAGGTGTGTGTGTGTGTGTGTGTGTGTGTGTGTGTGTGTGTGTGTGTGTGTGTGTGCTAAATTGTGCTTTGTTCCTACATCAACAACAGAATTTTGGGATTTTCAGTCCAGGTTTTTAATTTTCTGGAACCATAAACATCCACCTCAACAGCGGGTGTAATACCGCGGCGCCGCCAGCAGAGGGCGGCAAATCCCCACACTAAGATTTCCACCTGAGGAACCTGGATGGTTCCAGCGGAGCATCTCTCCAGGAGCATGTTTTAACTAATAATTGGTGGAAGTGGAGGTCAGAGACCAGAAACAAAGCTCAATTTAAGGACATTTAAGGATCTTACCTTTCTCATCTCACCTTTTTATAGTTTCCTTTTTTGATCCGTCCATCTGTTTTCCACCTCTCACATCATCTTCTTCAGGGTTTCACTGGAGCCACTGGGATTCACCCTGGAAACACACTCTACACACACTTTTGAGCCCAAAACACAGTCCAAGACTCAGTGTTCCACATGTTCTCCACAGGTCCTCCGCAGGTTCAGGACAGACGTGCCGGCAGAAGCCCCCAGAAGTTTCAGAGGAGCTGACAGAAGAAGCTTTTTCAGACTCGGACAGAAGTTTATTGGCGAACTTCTCGGCCTCAGACTGACGGCGGCCTGATGAATAGCTGGAATTATCCCGGTGAACGGAGGCCTCCACCGATATCGGGATCCTGTCTGCTTAGCGAAGGACTCGACCTCTTAAATCTGCTGCTTTTCCAATACCGAAGCACTTGGGCTGATTTACAGAGCGATCATTTAAAGAGTAGAGACATGGTGTTTAAAACATGGACGCTCCCCCTTCCCCCCCCCCACCACGGTCAGCAGTCAGGTTTTTTTTTACTTCTCAAGCTTTATGGCAGAAAGGTGCAGATGATTAACAGCCGCTAGCTAGCCGAGGGCGCTAGCAGGTAGCAGCAGCGATTAGGGAGAAATGCTAAACTTCCCGACCACGACTGGAAGGTGCCGTTAGCTTCATGCTACAGCCAGGAGGAGGAGGAGGAGGAGGAGGAGGACAGGAAGGGAAAGATGGCTCCGGCTCAGCTTGTTAAATCTGTCTGGGTCTTCGGGAGTTTAAAACCTCGGCCTGAGCGGTGATAACGGTGTGAAGCGCTGCTAGCAAGAGCCAGACGCGCTTCGTTTCCCACATTTTTATTTTAATGAAATACCTCAAATCTCTTCTTTTAACACCTCCCGTTGGGAACAGCTTCCATCTTTCCGTACAGTTCTACAGACGCTCCCCAGACAGACGATCAAAAGCCGGAGACGAGGCTGCTTAAATTCCCCGACCAGAACCAAACGGCGACTCTTTGTCGGACCGGTGGTCATCAGCACCGGCGGGCGGGGACAAAAGCGCCGGTTTCCCAGGTTCAGCCAATTCAGGGAGACATTTGAAAGGGTTCTGAGTGTCTCTCCGTGGGCGGAGCCAGACAGCGACGCGGCGAGAGTGGTAACTGGACGGAGGCGCGTCGCCGCCATGCCAGGAAGTAGCGCCTCCGAACCGCCGTAGCTGAGGTCACGGCTGAGGTCACGGCTGAGGTCACGGCTGAGGTCACGGTGGCGATAAGTCCAACGTCTTACAAAACCACCCTGAACGTCTCCGGTCCTCACAGAGGCAGGAAGTCTGAAGGGCAGAAACCCCTCAAACTCGGATCGGCGTATCGGATCGCACGGCGACCCCGGCAGCCAAGGACAGTTTTGGTTCTGCTGAAACGCACATTTCAAAGCAGCAGAAAACCTTCCTCTTTCTCTATAGATAACGTATTATTGGCATAAGTAGCAGTTGCCATGACAACCAGCGGCATATTTTTTGCATCGGATCCGTCGTGAAGGTAATTGTTGGTGTCAAAGTGGGCTCGGATTCTATTGTCCTTTCTCGCACTTCAAGACTTTTTAACATGACACTCGGAACCCCCCCCCCCCCAGAGAACAACGGTTCCAATTCCAGGGAACCTTGTCTAGGAGACGGGTGACTTTCCCAGGTCCCGTGGAAATTCCCTTTTAATTAATGGGAGGCAGGAATTGGCAGCTCGGGCATGGCGACACTTCACCGCGGCTCCCCAAAGTGGATCCAATTTTCCGTCTCAACAGGCACCAAATTAGCGAGAACATTTCCACCTTTGTCACCCGGCACGAATAACAAGTGAAACATTTGGTTACACGACATGATGGCGAGCTCGGAAATGACTCGGCGAGGTGTCGGAGACCAGTCAGACGCCTCCGCCCGGAACCCACGCGCGAGCTTCCCTTTGAATACCTCAAACAAAAGCAAACAATCCCAGTGTGGGAACGCTGAGGGATGGGGAGAAGCTCCGGGGGAGGCGCTACCTCGCCGGGCGTCGCCACTTCCTGTCGTCGCCACTTCCTGTCGTCGCCACTTCCTGTCGTCGTTCCGAGAACGAGGCTGTAAATGACTCCACTGGTTCCTGGCCTTTAATTGTGTTTTGTCTCCATTTGCGAGGGTGAAAACCACGTGGAGACACGTGGAAGCGGAGCTTTGACAGGGAGACAAGACCCCGACTGTTCCACCGGGGCCGCCTGCGTCAGCAGCCAGCGCCTTACGCAACAGCCTGTTATCCATCTTTTAAAAGGATGACGTTAGAAGGAAGGAGAAGTGGGCCTTCACGCCGGAACGAACCAAAAAAAGAGGGAAAAGGAGCGACCAGCTCCGACAGCCGCCGCTAAGCTTTGTGGATTTGCACAGCGCGACGCCGAGCGCGTTAGCAGGTGTGCTAATTTACACAACGGTGAGGTTTAGTGGGTAAATTCTGGCTTCTCCTGTTGCCTCGCTGCCACTCAAACTCCCCGAAACAAATAAAGACTTTCGGAGAAGCCTGGTCGGGATCTGTGGAATTCCTGGACTGGCTCTGGAAGCTAGGTCAGATCTGGAGCGCTGTCCTCTGGCCGGGCGGGTCGCTGATGTCCTCCGGGTGCCCAGCAGACGTGCAGCATGCGGGTCGCCCGGTCGGGCCCGGGCGGCCCAGAGGACGAAGACACGGTGGTAAAATTCCGGCTGTTAGCGTCCCTGCGCGTTCTGCTGAGACAGCGGGGAAGCAGGATGGGATTCAGGCTCGTGTTTTGGGCAGCAAACTGGGGAAAAACGCTCACGCAGCATTTTTTTGCGTTGTTGGCGACGCTGCGCTTTAATTGGGCTGATTGTTCCACTGGGGGAGGGGCGTCAAGGCTGCGCATCGTTAGCTGGGAGCAGCATGACATCGGAGCTACACCACGTAGCTAGCAACCGGTTCAAGGAAGTAGCGGGAGGTCTTCCTGGGCGGCACACGGCGCACTTCCTGCTGACGCTTTAGCGCCCCCTTTTTTAGCGTTAGCTCGTCAGCTGCGCCGCCGGAGTGGACCCAGCGCTAGCGCGGCCCGGCCAGGCGGCATTTGTCGCCGTGTGCGCGAGAATCACGAGGGGTCTCTTCAGCAGCGCCCCCGCGGCGACGCCCGGTCCCGCCCGGCCGCTCCGGAGAGGTCATCAAAGTTTCATGGCGCCTCGGCACAAAGAGCGGCCGCATGCATTTTTCATCACCGGCTTCCATTCATCATTCATGGTAATCGTCTGACGTCAGGAGGCCCTTCGCTCCAACAACATGGATCCGGCGGCTCAGGAGCAGAAGCCGGGCAGTCTGGGAACGCTGCTCCATCACGTCCCATTGATCACCGCTGCGCCCATTACTGGGAGACGCCCCCAGGCTTAATTAAATATTAAACCTTTTATTAGCTCTCACAAAGGTATTTGTAAATACATTTCATGCCAGGGAAAGCATCAAAGATTGCATATTCCCCCTGTGACAAAGGTGCGGTTATTGCCCCCCCCACTCCCACTCAGAGCGACTCCAACCAAAGCATTTAAGTGCATTTAGGATGATGAAGGGGGGAGGATATTGCTGAGGATGGCTTCCAGGAGAGCGGACAGTATATACGTCTCAGTTTATCCCGGAGAAATGATGTTGCCTGACCTCTATGAGCTTATAAACCCAGGCCGACGGCTGCCTGGCTGTTTATAGGCACCGGATTCCTCATAAACGAATCAAGCCTGCGGTCGTTGCCACGGGAACATCCCGGCCGCCTCGCGGCAAAACCGGAATGCCGAGAAGCCAAAAGGTTCCCGGTTTGAGCCCCTGGCGGGGGGTGTTTTGGAGGTGCTCCCAGTATCCAGGTGGGATTCCTCTGGGTCCTTTGGGATCCCTGTCAGGCCACGCCCATCTCTGCTTCGTCTCGTCAGCTCCCGCACCCACATGTGACCCGGTTTACCCATAATTCACCAGGTGAGCGGAGCTGTCCGTCTCGCGGGCTGCAGTTCACCCAGGCGAGCAGCAGAGGGAGCTCCTCGCACTGGCTCCGCAGAAACATGACATCAGTGCTTCTGCTTCTCCCTCCGGCCTCACATCATCACTGTTACATGAGTTTTCTGTGGCTAGGGTTAGCATCCGCGCGCGTGTGTGTGTGTGTGTGTGTGTGCGTGCGTGTGTGTGTGATCCAGCGGGACTCACAAAATAACACAAGGCCGCTGTCGGGAAACAAAGAGGAGCAACATTCACAAAATCCGAGGGCTGATTGGAGGCGGTGGATGAATGTAGGTCAGGTGGATCCGCGCGCCAGTTAGCTGGATCCGTTAGCGCTGTTTATGGGCTGCCCTCGGGGGGAGTCAGACTTCCGACCGGACCCTCTTTACGCGACGCCGTTTCCTGCATCACATGTGTTGTTGTGATTTTCTTGACTCTTGGCATATTGCGTAACCCTGTTCCGCTAACGCAGAGATAACTCAGGGCTCGGCTGCGTCGGAAGCCCGGGCGCCGCAGCTCGCCGAAGGGGTCAAGCGGCGCCCTTTCTAACGCGATCCGAACTGAAATCCATCCAAATGCGATTGCGACTTTCTCGTTCCCGATTTAATTAGGACTTTACAG
The DNA here is from genome assembly GCF_003711565.1 of Takifugu flavidus. Classification (NCBI taxonomy): domain Eukaryota; kingdom Metazoa; phylum Chordata; class Actinopteri; order Tetraodontiformes; family Tetraodontidae; genus Takifugu; species Takifugu flavidus. The sequence goes on from NC_079522.1 coordinate 2,191,802, forward strand.
CGAGGGTGCGGGCGCGTCCCTTTAGAAGTCGCCCCTCGGTGCATCCGTCTTTTATCAACGTGTAATCCGAACCCCTCCGCGATGAGCCGGGATCGATCCGCGCGTCGGTGTTTGTTCGCCTGAGGAGGAGCGAGGAGGAGGAACGTGATGCGGGATGACATTTGAGGAAAAGAAGAAAAGGCTCCTTAACTTGTACTTTGAGGCACGGGCGGCGTTCTCGGCGCCGATTACTGCCACGGCCCGGGAATCCTGTGGGTGTTGACGGGGAAGCGGCTGGCATTTTCCGACTCTCGAACAAAGCCTGGATGGAGTGGGCTCCCGGCTTGTCACTCGCTCGGGAATCCAAACAACAGGGAACCGCCTGGAGCTGCCACCAGCGCGCGAGCGGGGACGCTCCCACACCCGCCACCACTCGCCCTCGCTCACAGCTGCAGAGGACGTTTCACTCACTGTCACGCTCGCGCCCACGCGCACGCATCAGCGCGGCGGCGGCGGCGCCCAGGCCAGATTGCTGTGGCTGGAGATAGGTGCCGGAATCATCAATCACCGGCGGCTCCCCGCAGCAGAATCAGGTTTGTCCTGATGTGCCGGGAACGCTCCCAACAAGCCCGGCAGAGTCGGGCCCCCGCTGGCTGGAGGGCGCGCAGGGCATGCTGGGGGATTTTCGCTACACGTGGAGGGATATCAATCAGGCGGGCGGACTACGATCGGGACAAGGCTGCGAATTTCAAGAGGGCGAGCGAGTGGCAGCTTCCGACGGTGACGGATTCTCCAGCCGAAACGAGAGACAGCTGGAGGGACGGAGAGGACGGAAAGTTCTGTCCCAGAGTTCTGAGCTGGTTCCAATCAGGAAGCGCCTCAGAGGTTCTGATGGCTGCCAGGTTAAATCTTGGATTGTAAAAATCCTTTTCTCCTCTCTTGCTTCCGTGAGTTTTCCCAGACTGAAGGTTTGTTTTTGGAATTATAGTTAAAGATTATCGAAGGAGTAAATGAAATACCTCTTTTCCGTCTCCAGCCGTTTGGACCTGAGCCCCTGACAACCCTCCGAAGATCCTACAGGCCCGTGACGTCGCCTCCGTTCCCACGTTACTGACTCTGACTACTGACTATTTCCCCGGCGGAGAGAGAAATCCAGGCGGTAACGGAGCAGCAGGAGACGGAGCAAAAGCTGAAGAGTCTCCCGGCATCTTCACACGGGGCTCCATTAACATTCCCGGGAAACGTTGCACACGTTTGCCCAAAAGAACAAAGACGCAACAGATAATGACGATCCGAAATTTTGAGTTTCACCCGGCTTTTGACAGGAAAAGGCGTTCCGGCGCCTCGGACTTCCCGCTTTGATGTTCCCTGATAGAGGCGCTAATTCCCTTTAAGGTGCGCTTATCTTCAAAAAGCCAGACGGCGTTGGGAAGAGAATCGCTGTATTCGGGGCGAGCGGGAACGACTTGACGACTCGGGCCGTGTCAAGCGAGGACGGCGAGGCTTTAATGTCAGACATCGGCGGGATGCGTCTGAACACGGCGCCGAGTCCTGATGGAGAGCCGACCGCGGCGGCACTTGATCATTTATTTATCGGCAGGCGAGAGGCTAACGCAGCGTTAGAGCGGGAACGAGAGGCGCCTTCGGGAGAAACGGGACAGTTCCGCCGCTTCTGGTGACCCAAATGTTTGCGCTTCCTGGAACACGGAGACTTTCTGGGTTCTGATAGATCAAAGAGCAGCGCGGCGCCGTTCGAGGCCGAGGTCGTCGCTTTGATGCTTCCTTTTTGGCTCCTCGGTCACGGGTACCGAGTGCGGCTCAAGGACCAAGCAGGAGGCTGGGGTGATGTTGGCCCACCTGGCCGGAACACTGGTGCCATGCAGGCCGGGAAGGGGACCATCGGGCCCACTTCCGGGCTTGTGGAGGGAACGCCGACCACTGGTTCTGGCTCCCTCCCCGCAGCAGCCGCGGACCCAAAGGCGCCATATTGCGGGAGCGCAAACATTCGGCGGTAAAAATAGCCGCCGATTGTTTCAGTCTTTCAAATTCAAACACGAGCAGGATGCGCCTCATTCCGGCCCGGATTTTTTTTTGTGTTTGAGTCACCACATTATGTAACAACGCTGGCTTTCAAATAAAATATTAGGAGGGTTTTTAAGCCAAACGCTGGTGGCCAAGAACGGCGGCGGTGATGTCAGAGCCCGTTCTGTGGAACAATGGAACATCAATGTTGCTGTAATCTCCAGAGTGACTCAGTCAATCACCCCCCCCCCCCCACCCAGCCCCCCCATATGGGTCCATCCAAAATTCAACAAAGGCTAAAAATGTGAAGGAATTCATGGGTTCCCGCTCCGCGGGTGGAACCATGATTAAAGAACTCTGAACATCCGCACCTCCTTTCAAAACACTCCTGACCCGATCGAGGCGGGAAAGGAGGTTGACGACTCTTTGAGGCTCATCCAGTTTAAGCCGGTTGTGTTTTCACGGCTCCGTGCACGTCCCTGGGTGCTCAGGTCCTCCTTCTCCGCGCACGTGTTCAAACACAGCCGAGAAGAAAGAGGGTAAACAAGAGAACCGGCGCTCCGTTGGAATGCTGGGGAATCCATAAACATCCGCGCGGAGGCTGCGCTCCTGTGAAAGGCTCGGGAAGAGGGAGGGGAGGTGCTGGGGGGCGTGTCCAGGACCGGCACCCGCGGCCAGCCGAGCGCCGCGGGCCGCCCTGCTCGTTAAAAACAAGCCTTAATTAAAGATGTGTTGATTGGTAGGGTCCTCCTAACGTGCTAACATGCTAATGCTTTCCTGGCCAGCCTCTCGGACCCAGCGGGAGGCAAACGTGCACGTTCTGTTCCACCTGCAAGCGCTTGTGCGCTCCTTCCAGTGACGTTGTGAATTCAAGTGTTGCTAAGCTTAAGCTCCTTGCTAAGGTCCTTCGCTTCGCGGCAACAATGTTTCTTCTTTGGCGCCCAAAGTTCAACATGCGGTTTAATTTGCCGCCTCTGAGAGAGTTTTAATTGGATAATGTCATTAGCAGAGAGGCCGCCGCCGCCGCCGAGCAGATCAAAATGAAATAATTTGCTGTTCAAAAAAGGAGAAAAGCCTCCAGTGGCGTTAGCCTCCGTCCGTACCAGAGCGCTAACATCGATAGCCGCAGCTCGATTTTTTCCAGGCCTGCAGAGGCCGGAGCTCAGCTGATTCCCACGTGTCAGCAAATAAACTCCAACACGTTAATTAAGCAGCTCGGGCGCAGTAATCAACACCTGCGTGACCTGCTGCGTGTCAAGTCAGCAGGCGTGTGCGAACGTGCGGAAGAAGACGCGTCTGATGAGCGCGTGCACAGAGGAGACGCGGAGTAGCTTCTTCTGCTGCCTGTTTCAGGGGCCAGATGGTGACTTTGATTTGAAATAAGTCCAAAAAATAAATCACCGACTCTGTCTGGGATTATGCTAATAGCTCAAGCACCAACAATGCAGATGGGACAAAATATCCCCTTTAAGGTGGCCGTTAGCGTGGAGCGCTTTAGCGTTCAACCATTTTGCCGAGCAAATGCTTGAAAGACAAGTTAGCTAGCATCTAACGCGTTCCAAAAGCTCTGATTAGCACATGCGCGCACGCTAAGCCTCTCTCTTATAGATCAAAGGTTATGTTGGTATTTAAAAGTCAGATTTCCATCACGCTGGCCTGAACCGCTAGCGTGTCGCTAGCGAGCCCACCTAGGGGCAACTATTGGACCAGCCCTCATAGATTGTGTCAGAGCTCCTTAAATATTTGATGAGGTCAATATTTAGCTTTTTGTTTCACGGTCAATAATGGCATCAAAATATCAAAGGGAACTTTAGTCTAATCCGCTCCGGAACGCCGTATCCACACTGAAGTGCTGTCAGTTCCCCGGGAGCTTTTAAGGCGGAGATCAAAAACATCGTCAGGATTCTGTTTTGGCCCGACTGCATAAAAGATCAAAGCGCGTGACGGCGGCAACCTGAGAGGTGATAGTTCAGCAGATCAAAGAACGGGCTGGGAAATATTTGATTCCTGCGAGATTCATCAAACCTCGGACTAATTATGGATCCTCATCTCCTGTTCTGATGGGATAAAGACCCAAAACTTTGCAACATGTTTGCCCGGTTATGCAGGTCAGGTTCCCGTCCGTCAAACAGGTTAGCGTAGAGACGATCCGCCCGCAGACCCTTTGATATCCATCCCCGGCAGCGGAGCCAGATCATAAATTATCCACTGGGATCTCCACCTGTCTTTCCAATCCTTCCCTTTAATGCCCAGACGACTGCTTCATCCGAGGGCTGAAAGATTTAAACGGCAGGGTCAAAGGTCACGCTAGATCTCGGCTAACTTATGATTCCGTCTTAATGCACCTCCTGGGGCGGTTCGGGGGGGATTTGAACTGGTCTGTCTTCCTGCCTTCTGATGATATTTCCTTCATCTCAGGCCGTCAGGTGTGAGGTTCCGTCACGGCCGACGTTCCGCGCGGCTCAAGAGTTAGCATCCGGTAGCGAGCACTGTCAACGGAGTCACATCCAGCCGAGTCCCGGCGAGCCGTTTCTCAGCTGGAGGGAAAGCGTAATTGTTTTGTCGGTGGTTATTGTCATTGAGCGGGAAGAAAGGGCGGCGTAGTTATCCAGGCGCCACGCTGGGATGCGATTCCGGGGGATCATCAATAGCGCGCGTCTGGGAGAGAACCTATTGGTCGTACTGTCCGTCACGCTGCACCGACAGCCTCAACCCGGCGGGGGGGAAATTAGCACTTCATTTTCACGTAACCCTCCGCGGCTGGGCGCCGGGATTGTTTCCCAGAGGAGCACGTGCGCGGCTCTCACGTGTCGGAGCGGCTGTATCGGAAAAGTGTCACGTTGGCTATCGATTTCAGACACGCCTCCGTCAAAACCGTCCAAGGGCACGTGCTCAACTATTAACGTGGCCCTGATGGGGGGGGTGACGACTGGTGGGGGGTGGGGGTCACGAGGACAGAGTGTCTGGGAGACGGGGCGGCCCGTGAGGGCAGAATTCGCCGCCTGTTGTTCACCGATTGGGAGTTTAAGAGGGTGGGAGAAGGAGACGGTGGAGGGAGGCAACATGAGCGTCAACACTTCATTAGCAACAATCCGGAGCAACCTGGCGAGGCAACAGTTTTATTCTCGGATCTGCGAAGTCGTGTCTCATCTTGCAGGTGTCGTTCGCAGTCTGTCCTCAACCTTTAAAGTTCAGAGGAAGAATCCCGACAGGAGCAGCTCATCCGGGCCCAGTTTTGCTCCCAGCACACAAAAAGAAGAGCCTCCGGTAGCAATTATCCGCTCGCCGCGGCGTGATTTTACCCACAGAATCCCACGTTTCACCCTCTGCTGGTGCTTCGGCCGCTTAGAAGCTCCTCGTCCTTTCATATATTCACGTCAGTCACTCAGACGGATTCAGTTTCCGCGCTTCAGCTCCGCGAGTCGATCCTTCACCGCAACGGCTCAAAAATCAAAAGGAAAATGAATAAATCATCACGTCAACGAACGCCCTCGCCGGCGCCCGCCTGCTCCAAGGACCAAAGCTGTAGCGTAGCATGAATGTGATGTCCTGGCCGCTTTCATGCGGGCAAGTCCTCGCCGCCACATCGCCCCCCCCCCGCGCTAACGTTAGCTAGCCGCGGATAGGTTTCCTAGCGGTCACGTGTTGATGGATCTGAAGATGTTAAAAAGAGTTAAACCTTCGGCGTAAAGACCTGAAAGATGAACGCCGCCGCAGCGCCGGTCGCATTTGTTACGAGTCAAACCACCCGCGGGCCAACCGGCGCCGCTTAGCTCCTCCACCCGCGCGGACCGTTCGGTTTATCATCCGCCATCTTGACAAGTCGTCCCCGTCCCTGCGTGTAGGTGTCCTCGCCGAACGCTCGTCCCCTCCTTCTGGGACGAGGACGTCGCGGGAAAGAGAAACAGAGGATGGAGAGGCGGTTCCAGGGATATTTTTCTTCCCCTGATCCCTGTCTGATAAGTGTGTTTGCTCTCCTGTGTTTGGAGCTGCACTTAATCAAGCGGAGGCGGAACGCCGGGACAGGAAAACGGAGGGTCTCCCGATAAAAAGGTCCACTTTTATCCAACTAGAGGAGCCTCCAAACGAGACATAACGAGGATAATAACCGATGAGTTTGTGGCTATTTTTGCTCGGATTCCAGTTGCTGATGAAATGGTTGTGTCCTAGCCTTCATTATGCTATTGTGTTAGCATTCATTATGCGACTGAGCACCACATTTCTGAACGAATCATCAGATCCAGGATCCACTCTCCTCACATTAGGGACACATCAAATAGGACGTAGCGTTTATACGCCCGTAAAATAACGCTAATGATCCTGATTGAGGCGCGGAGCCGATAATAAATTAGCATTTCAAAGCCTCTCCGCGGTGACGTTACACCTATAATCGCCTCTCTGGCAAACACAAATACTCTGTATTTTTAGCCGCTTGCGTTCTGTCGTCCCCGCTGGCAGCTTCCCCGGGGAAATATCCGTTCCCGGCGCTGACATCCATGTTGTGTTCTCTATAGATCAAATGGAACCTGGACCAGAATTGCCAAGGCCCCGTGGGTCCGTGGTGCCAGACAGATGAACCGTCTCTGCTAATGCCTGCTGGAAACAATGAGTGAGACCTGAAGAGCTTTCATTTAGACCTCCAGGATGTGACACGTTCTCCCAACGCAGGAGGTTCCGTGTTCCGTCCGGCCCACCTAGAAGCTTCAGTTAAAGAGAGAAATAGCGAAACTCACCAGATCCGACTTGGCAGAGGGGCGAAGTCCTGGCCTGGGTTCTGTGGGAAAGTTTGTTTTTTCCTCCACTTTTTCACAGCGCCGCTGTTGTTTTTGTGTCTTTTGCTCCCCGAATCAGAGATCAGCACATTTTTGTTTAATGTGGAAATTAACTTTCATCCCGTCACGCTAAATTTAACACGGCGCAAATCGGCCTTTTTATCCACGCCCCCCGTGACGGGGAAAAAAAAAACACAAACAGAAAACATCGGATTAGAAGCGGAGGCTAGGCTACGTGAAGAGAAGTGAGAGGAATAAAACGCACATTTTGTGCAGAAAAGTCTGTGTAAAAGGAGCCTCTTTTGATTCGGGCCCAGTTTAACAGCGTAATTTGTGCGTTTGCTCACGGTGATGAGATGCTAACGACGCTGAGTGGCGCCCCCGAGTGGTTAATTAGGCTTCTGCGGGTACAAAGTGGGCGATGCCGTTGCAACAGCGGCACAAAAGCTGAGGAATGAAAGGATGCAGAAGGCGTCGCCCATGACATTTCACCACACATTTGTCGTCCGACGCAGGAATAAAGCCGCCTGAATCAATATTCACTGGGACAAACTGTCAGCGTGCCCTTAATAAACATGATAACAAGCTGTGTTTGGATAAGTACACCTTTATTATTCATATGTTTCATTTGAAGGAGCCTCCTCATTAATCTGGGCTAATTACTGCCCCAACACTTTGCTAGCTCGGATGGCGGAAACATGCTTTGGAGAGAGAAACAGACGGTAAAAAAACAAGCAGAGAGGGAGCAAATTAAAGCAGCCTGTCCCAGATAACAGACACGTGCACACTCCAGCTAAAAGATGCTAAAGCTCTTTATTTGACTACACAGAAGACCTTTTTTCCTCTAGTATCAGGTCCTGGACCTGGCGAAAACGGATGTCAAGGGTTTTCACCACATGACTGGCAACAACCTAAAGAGGCAAACACCAAAGCTAGCATAACTTAACCACGATTATGCTCGATCACCGCGAATAAGCTTGGAAAAGTAGCGTGAAATTATGAAATTTATGGCATCTTTCTTGGCGAAACCGTTTCTGGGGGAGATGATATGGTCTCGAACGTGAGTTAAATACCCTAAAGTCGCGGTTGAGACCTGCTGCCGGACCGATGCTAGCACTTTTAAAGCTAGCCAGAGAGTGAAATCAGGCCTTTCCTGCATTAACGATTCATATTTGTGCGTTCTTACACAACCCAGCAACACATGCATCATGTTATAGCACTAATTACAGTTCTGAAGCTTGTAGAAAATTGTCATTTCCATATCAAACTAGCATCTGAGAGGCAGAGCGAGCATAATTAGCTCCCATAATGAGATCTGCGTGTGAGTCCTGGTTGGACTGGACTCGTGCGCCGCCCCAAGCCTGCGTGAAGGTTCTCACCCCTGAATTTGACACTTGTGTGCGAATTTGCTCCTCATAAACAGGCTGCCTGCTTTCATTTCCATAGCGCCGGGCTTTATTCTTCTGGTTCTGCAGCATGACACTTCTGGGTTGTGTCCCAGTAGAGAAGCTCCAGGAAACTGGGTCGAATGTTAAATCGGCTGTTGAATCAAGAACAGAGTGGGAAAACCTCAAAAGGAGGCTCGACGTTCCAGAAAATAGGTAAGGGTGAGGGCACAGCTGCTCCCAACGGGGAACGTTGGCTCTGCTGGTCGGATATCTCGCCATCGGCACCATGTTAGCGTAAACAACGCGGACCCTTCCGTCTCCCGCGTGCGGAGCCATTCGCCTGTGGAGTTCCGTCTTTCCGAGGGCGGCGCCGAATGAACTTGATGTTAAAATTCAAATATATGTGCACATCATTTCAGAGCGCTCGGTGTGATGTAGCACCTTTGAGGCACCATCGTGACGCCGTCGCAATGTAAATTGGTCCCTGATGAGGCGCCGCCGTCGCCTGCTGGCGCACGTACGCTCTGTTCTCCGCTTCGCCGCTGAAGGATTCCAGACACGCCGTTTTTAAGGCGTCGCACAAAAAGCATTTTAGAGCGTTGTTCCAGCTCAGTGGGGGGCGTGGCTTTGACCATAGGTACAGTCCCTCAGGCGGGTTGGACGAGGAGCGACGTGGCTCCAATCGGGTTCCACCTCGAGGTGACCGCAGCCGGATCAAAGGCAGCAGATAGTGCGTTAGCAATGCTAATGTGGGTGATTTGCTTCTCCCAATCAGCTTGTGAATCCACTCATCTCGGTCATCCTCGGGCTCAGCGTGAAGCTAGTCTAGCTAGCAGCTGAGCAGCATCCAGAAGATCCAGAGCTGCAGTGGGAGAGACAAATAGGAGCGCTGGGTCATTCCAGAGCACAGATTCGGTATTCCTTGTCTAAACAGAGCTAACTGCCGTCGCTCTCCTGCAGATGTAGGAATCGTTGTAAAGACGTCGTATCAATCAGGAGTCTTATTGGCCGTCCTTGGCTGGGAGGCAGCAGAGCGGCACCCATCTACAACGATCTGTTGTAAGAGTTAGAAAAAACCAATCAGGGTCAGAACTGGCGGGAAAATATTCCAACGGTCCCTCAAAGAGCTAATGTTCTCCAGCGCGTCCTCGTCCGACGAGAGCGATTCCTCACGGGAGGGAGACACCTGGCGTCTCCACAACAATCTGATGACGGGGAAATTCAGCCGAGGAAGCTGCTGCTGACTCGTGTTGCCGCACTTCCCCCTTCAAAGCCGACTTCCAGAGCCGAGTGGGCAAATTCTGGATTCCCTCACGATTCCCGGTGAAAATAAGGCCTAACGTTAGCCGATTTCACTTCCGAGGCGGCAGATCTTCTGACACCCCGTGTGAACAGCTGGAGGTAAACGTTTTCCGAGGCAGATGCTCGCTCGGAGAAAACACGTCTTCACTTGTCAGGCGGCGCCTTTGTGGGCTGTCCAAAGGGGCTGCGGACAAATAAACTCCGCAATTGGAAAAAGAGGCATGGAGGCTTCCAAAGACCTCTGGTTCCTGCCTCTCAGGCACCTCTGCCTGTGTCAGGAGGCCCGAGACTCCGGGCAGAACCGGAGCGAGCAGGCTGCCACCTCTAAATCACCAGCAGGGAGACAGATGGATCGCTAGCATCATTACCGCAAGTTAATGGAGTCGTACCGACGATCCCGCAAATATGCAGACTCATTGACTCCTTGTCCAAAATTGTGCTGTTGCATTGCCCATCTGCAGGCAAATCACGTGTGACCGCCTTCCCTCTGTGCCCCAAAGAAGTTGGCAAAGTTTGTTGTGGAGCGGATGAGGAAAAGAGGCCACGAGCGAGCACCCCCCCCCCCCCCATCCTTTCCCAAAAAACATCCAGAGTGGGATTATCTTGGAAAAGGCTACCAGCTGTTGTCGCCTGCCTTTAACAATTCATCAGCCTGATGGCGACTTCCCCTCCATTGTGGGGCTCGATTTCCAAAAGGTGCCGACAGACTATTTGATATTTATCGTGGAATTGGCAAGTGCCATTAACTTCTGTTGGGGAGCTGACCGGCGGCCAAGACCCCGCATTACTCACCCCCCCACAGTGTGGTCGGGCCTGGCCTATTAATTTGATTCCAGGATATGAGTAATAGCGCTGCCATGCTGCGTGAGACCACAGGGGTATTTACATTTGATTCCTTAGTCATGTAGAAAGTTGGTATAATGGAGCTGTGCGCTAACTTTCTTTGTGGGGAATTCCAGGCAGTTTGGTGCCATTCCATGAAAGGATTCCGCACCCGCATGATTTATTCTCCGTGCTTATTTTCCACGTGGATCCATGTGCTGCCCTGTGCTTGTATCGGAAAGTTTAGCTTTAGCTATTAGCCTTGTGTGCTTGTTGGCTCTAAAGGTGATGCCCTCATGCTGTCGGGATATTTTCTGTTCTCCCTGGAAATTGTTGTTCCTGATCGTGGTGCCCTGTTTCCAGGAGAGTCTCTTCATTCCCTCCGCTCACACTTGGTCAGCAGCCAAAGACAGAAGCCAAAAACGAGCAATCAGTCGTTTACGCTGAAGCTGATGGAGACAGTTAATGGCCCGACACATGGTAAGGTGAGGAGGAGGAGGATGAAGGATCTCCCTGCTAATCTGCTTAATCGGCACTTGTGTCCTCCTCCTCTCCCTCCCCCTCCTCCTGATTGACGGGGCTGCCGGGCTGGGAGGTGGCCTCTAATTGAAGGCAAATTATTTGGAGAGGGAAGTCATTCCCGGCCGCTGGTGCATAACGACGAGCAGCTCGGACACAGACCGGCTCTTTGGCCGTTAAACGCGTCCGGCTCGACACGGCAGCTCCAGATTTAAAGGAAAAAAGACTCTTCCGCCACTGCTGCTCTCGGTCCAAAAGGTCGCTAAAGGTCCAAACGTGTCGACGGGATGTCTGACGAGGCCCAAATGTCATTTCCAAGGTTCTGACGACTCAAAAACAAACGGGCTCATCTGTAGTTTTGCTTGTAGACGCTAATTTGGGCTTCAGAGTTTCCAGCTGTGGCGACTCCGCCACATGTTGGGACTTGTAACCGAATGAACAACAAAAAAAAAAGGAGAAACTGCGAACGGGAGCAGAAGGAAAAAGTCGATATCTGCAACGAAAAGCCCCTGGGAGATCTCGGAGACGATTAATAATGCCCATAATTTCCCCACCGGCCGCTATGTTGCGTGACGTTTGACAGACTGTTTTTCCACGTGGAGGGAAATCAAACAGCAGAAGCTTTCAAAGACTTTTCCTGCCTCGTTATATCGTTAGCAGCCGAGCGTTTCAGGACTCGCCGTCGTCTTCAGAGCTGTGGAAAAGCCCTTCAAAGCTTCAGATGGTCCTAATCTACCTGAAGCCTGCATGCAGATCCGATTATGACCCCAATTAAGGACCATCCATTGTCAACCGGCCGATCCAGGACGGAACGCCGAGAGGCTTTCTCACCACAGACTCATTACTGGCAAAAAAGAGTCTTTGGTGCACGTTTGTAGGGGTTAGCGGAAGATTATTCCGACGCCAAGAGAGAAACCCGAGACTTGTAATGCAGAAACTAAAAAGCAGGTATGTCAGCAAGAAAAGGGCCAATTCCAGAGAGCCCAGGTGGGAGTGATGCGGAGGAGGGGGCAGGTGCTAAGAAAAGAGATGGCGCTGGAAACTGTTAATGAATGGCCACTGGAAACTCGGGGCAGACGCTGCGTCGGAATGCTTACTCCTCGGTGATTAATGACTACGAGGATGCTGTAATAGGTACCGCCGGGACCTGAAGACACCGCCACCTTTTTATAGAATGGACCCAGAAGAGAGGAAAAAAAATGATGAAGTCCCCAGAACAGGGATAAAAAAAAAAAGGTGTGCGCGGCCCAGGGAGCCGCGCGGCACGAGCGTTTCCTCAAACCATTCGGAAAAATTAATGGCGGACAAAACTTTTCATGGCTCAGCAGCTCGGAGCTGCAGCAGATGTGGTCCGCCTTGTTTACCGACGCCATTTTGGTGATTATTATTGATGATTTAAGAGCTACGGGTCGAAGGTGAGGCGCGCTGGCTCGACCGGCGCCCCCTGCAGGGCCGAGCGTCACACTGCAGCGGATACTTATCCTTCCGTCCCGGTGATACGCGCGTGGCATCAGCGAACCGTGTCCGTTTTGCCGTTTTCAAACGTCCGCCTGGCGAGGAATCGGAAGTCTATGGAACGTGTTTGGAATTTCACACGTCCGTTGGGAAGCTGACACTTGCATGTGTGCGCCCGCGGCGTGTGCCGTAACCAATAAATTATTCAGATGTCTTTTGTTCTACACATGACCTAAACCACAGAGTAGGAGCAGAGTGCATCTTGGGTTTCCGTTGAAATCCATTTGACTTTAAAACAACTTTGACTGAACACACACGTGTGTGTGTGTGCGTGTGTGTGTGTGTCGTCACACACCACAAAAGGCCAGAGAGTAACATTAGATCTCGGCCCGTTTGTCCAAATAAGCATTCATCTTTGCGCTCCGAACGCCGCGGAATACATAAATTGACAAAATTAATCTTCCTGCGTTTGGGCAGAGCAATTCGGAAATGAATTAATCACCTCAACACATCTGCCTGGTTCACATTCCTCAAGGTTATATTCCGGCGACGGGAAAACAAGTGTGCCCGAAGAGAGGAGACGCCGCATCGGTAACTAATGAGCAGGTTTTGTTCGCCGCGTCCGTTCTCGGCGATGTTTTCAGGTTTTAGTCCGTCAATAAAGATTCCAGTCGGTCCCGGTCCGTTTCATCTCCCCGGTGCTGCCGGGTTTGGAAATGCCGTGTTCCTCTGTGATGATTATCTTCTGAAACAGGAGTCCGACAAATTGGCGCCCTATCGGCGACAGACGGCGGTTAAAGGCGGCGCCGGCGAAGAGAAGGAACGCAGATTCTGACACGGCCGCGGCGGCTCCTCGCCGCTGCGCTTCAGGTCGAGACGCCCGATAACGACGGCTCTTCTGGGTAATAATTCACCCCCGGTGCTCTCTGGAAACTTTGGGCAACTTTGGCTCCAGACCACCCGACTTCATTTGGACATAATCAGACTTACCCGGCCACATCCCAGTTTTCCCAGGTTTACTCTCCGGGACATAAAGCCGCTTTGTTCCCTTTCAACCCCGAAGGCCAACCTGTTTGCGGGATGCTTTGAAAAAGTCCCCTTTCACGCGCTCCGTACAAGGGAGCATTAAAAAGATACAGCTGACAATAATTGAAGAGGGTTCTTTATAAGAAATGAGAGTGGGGCGGTGTGATTGTCCCGGACCTGAGCCAGATAATAGCCTCGTGGTGCCAGGGATCCCTCTGGACGTGTCTCTATACCTCAAACAATAGAAGAAGAAAAAGCGCGTGGTGGCCCTGCTGATGCTGAACCCACCCAGTTCAGATTGGTGCCATTGTGCCACACGGGCAATCTTAATTGGATTTGACATCAGCGTCCAGGCCGGTGCCATCGATCCGGTCCTGAGGTTTATCGTTCCAGATCACAATTTGTGATAAGAAGTGGGAGCTTGAGCCTTCCGGACCGCGACCGATGAAAAGGTGCTGGGAACGCCACCTCCGACGCAGCTCTGACCTCGGATTTTAAAGCGGTTGAGAACGAAATCAAGGCCGCGAGTCCGGGCTGCTAAACGTCCTCAACGGCGACCTGCTCCCCGCCCCAACGTCCCGTCACACATTCTTTACGACGGAATTCAGCCGGCAGGAGAGGGAGGAGACAACTCCGGCCCTGCCGATACATCACCGGAGACGGGGACAGGTTTGATGATGAAGGCCCGACCGGGATGCGTTTAAGGAGCAGCATCAGCAACCAGTTTGCGTCCGTCGCCGTCCTGACGGATGAGCAATCAGCCGGCGACGCCGTGTGACGGACGGTGATTCAACCTCGACCGGAGCTGAAATGACGGCTCTCTCGGGGTGGGCTGGACACAAGCGGGGGCCGTTCCCATCGGCTGGAAACTCGCCGCGATCGCTTCTCCCCCGCTACACCTTATTTCTGTGTTTCTACGTCTCTTCACTGACTCAAGAAGGAATCCACAGCTAGGAATCCTGCAGCCCGGCTAACGGCAGCCGTATGCTAATGTTATTCGCTGACTCGGCAAAAGCGGCCAAGTTTGCGGCCGACAGCTAAAGCTTCCCGTCCTGTCTGAGTGCTCCTCTGCAATAATTCAATAAAGACTCGTCACGTAGGAAAATATCCAGGCCAGACTTTGACTCCCAAAGAACTTTTTTCTTCGATTGTTACTTAGATTGGAAATAGCTTTTAGCTGTTAGCCGGAGCGGCAGTTTCTGCTGACTGGCTCTGACCTGAAAATGTATCACTACACTGTACTTTGTGATCAAGAGTTTCATTTTCTATTACTCCCAGCACACACACACACACACACACACACACACACACACACACACACACACACGGATACAAATTTCCGAAATGCATGTGAAACATCTTTAGGTCAGTGGGCTCATTAATCAGAGGCTCACAAACAGCTCCCCATCTGCTGCATGAGTACAGCGCACGTACCTACGTGCACACTTGTGGTGAGCAAATGCAGACAGATGCTGTTGCGTAACAACGAATGATCCTCCCGGTCGACCTTTAAAGCGGGAGCGCTGACCCTCCGACGCACCTCAGGCGGTTTCTCGGTGGCGTGTCACAGCTCTCGACGGTCCCCACAAGTCAGCTCTTTGCTGAAGTGACTCTGTTTTCCTGGTTTCTATTAAAAGCGGCGAGCACCCCCAGGCGCCGGAGCGCTCCTCCTCCAGCTCAGCGCCACCGGGGACCTCGGTGCCCCTTGGCGGTTTTCCCTCTGCCTGACGACGGGATGAGACGATGTCAGTCGAGATAATTCCGAGGCTCTGACGCGAGGGTTTGATTTCCCAGAGACACCAGCAGTTTCCCAGCTCCCCTCCACATCCGTGTGGGCTCTTCACCGTCCGCGTGTCCGTGTTGAAAAACAATATTTGCTCTTCCTCGTTTTGATGCGCGGATAAACCGATTAGCCGCGCAGAGATAACGCCACCGCTATCGACCCCCTTCATGTTTATGCTAATTGCGACTCTATAAATCTTTACAAACGGAGTCAGCCGCGCTAGAATTAATCGGAAACTATTCCGGCGGCTTCCCTCCTCTGGCCGGTTGACATCTTTATGGATTCTGCGCGGTTCGTGATGGATTTTGTCGGCAGCCTTTGCCAAATGCTGAAAACTTTTTTTTTTTTTTCCTCTTGTGGAACTAAGTTGAACGTATCCATTTTTCATCGCTGCTGACGCCCTGCAGTTGTTTCTGGATGTGGGGGAAAAAAGGGGGGGGGGATGCATTATTCAATCAGGGAGCAGCTAAATATAAACATATTAAAATTTGAATGTTTGTCAAAGCTGATCCGTGGAGAGAACCATCCGCACAACAACCCAGTTTTAAAGTGTCTCCGGTTTCATCTTGTTACGCAGAAGGACGGAGGCAGCAAAGTTTGTCGGAAAGTCCTTAAACGAGGGTTTGCTAACGGGGGTTTGCTAACGGGGGTTAGCTAACGAGGGTTAGCGTCGATGGACCTGGGACGGGCTCAACACACAGCTGCAGGTGGAAATTCAGCAATTCTACGGCCTTTATTTGTCTTCCTGTTTTCTCTTCTGACAGAAATGTCAATGAATCTTTGGAAGAACGAGCGGTCGGCTTAAATCCGGTTAGCTTCCGAAACGCGATGAAGCAAACGAAGGCCACGAAAACAGTGAGCTATAACGCTGGCTAGGCCACACGCTACAGCGGTGGCCTCCGGTGTCGGGGTCTGAGCGGAGCGACATACATAAATCAAGCTTTCTGCCACTTCCTTTTCTTCACAAGAACACCCTCTTTAGCTGGTTGTTATAGCAACACAGAGGGGGAAAAAAAATCGGGTCACAGACGTCAGTTTTTTCTTTCTCACAGCTTCGCTTGATAAATCAAAAATCTTTCCATGTTTTTTTTTTACAGCAAAAGAACTGGACAGGAAAAATCAGCTGGCAAAAACACAATAGGAGGCTCAGTTTTTTAAAAGAAGAAGAAGAGGAAGCAACACGGCCATTAAAACGGTCCTCTCCAAATCTCAAAGGGCGGCCGCCCGCCCTGCGGGTGAGAAATAAAATGTTACACCTCTCCTCTCCAGCAGAAATGGATTTCCCCCCTCGTGACCTTGGCGTTGAGCAGCTCCTCCCGCGGTGCTGCCTCGCTCCGGCTCTCCCTCGGAGCCATTGTTAGATGGAGTAACGAGGGTGAGATTGTTGTTGTGACTGATGTCTGGAATGGAGATAAGAAAGAGTCGATGTAACGGATCGCTCATTCCACTCCGGACTCGTGTCTCCTCCTTGTTTTCGCTCTTCATTTTCCCCTTCAGTGAAGTTCCTTCCCGTTGCGCTGCTGTTCTATTTATTCCCTCACTATTTAGAGAAGCGGAGGAGGGAAAAAGATCTTTTTCCGTCTTCTGTGATGGCGTTTCCATGGCACCGGCGTTTTGGTGTTGGCATGCACGATAGAGCCGCTCGGAACACTCCGACGATCCCACTTTGGATCTGCTGCTTCTGCGTCTTTTTGAAGGATCCAGCTGAGACACTTGCGACGTTCCTTCAGAGGTCTCCGAGGAACGTCCCCACACGCTCCCGGTGACACGACCCGAAAGTCCCGGAGGAGACCCGGACAACGGTAACGGCGGCGCCACCCCGGCGCCTTCGGGGAACAAAACCCTGAAATAATGAGTTGGTATCTTCGTATGCGTCTGCGGTGCTGCCGGGTTTTACGTGGATTTGTTGGTTTAATGTGTTTTGGAGGGACTCAAGCGACAAAACTCACCGTTGTTTATGCTAAAAACCGTCATTACGCTAAACGAGCGACAGAAATGCATCAATTCCACATCAGTCACACATTCGCGGTTTCCGGAGCGCAACGATCAAGCCAACGTTCTTCACATCACGAGCGGCGACTTTGAAAACAAGCCCATTTCTCGGCGGCGTAAATAGGCAGCAGTTAAGGGCAGCGGCCGCCCTCTAATCTCCATTTCCTGGGCTGTAAATCCCAAATGGGGTTGCTGGTCTGCAGGATCCATCTCAGCCTAACAATGGGTGGGGGAGGACAAACAGGCGGACGGCCTGACGTATATGAGAGCGGGCCGAAGACAAATGAGACGGGGATGGAAGGTGGGTGAGAGCCCGTCTCACCGGATGAGACGTTTGGCTAAAGGCTCTGCTGTAATGAAAGAAGAAGAGCCGATTCTCTGTGCGTTAAAGCTAAAATCGCTCCCTTTATGCAGCTATTTAAGTTGGTGAAACATGCAATTACATCCACGTAGATAATCCAGAGCCTCCGGCCTTCGCGCCGAGTAACAGTGGCGCGACAATTAGTCACGTCGAACGATTAACTACCTTTTTTTTCCCGCCCAAATTTGCTGTGAGGGAGCAGTCTATTATTGAATTAGCTCTGTTTGAACATGCTTAATTCTGCCTGTGTGCAGCATTAAACATGACAGCCAGAGTAATACCCCCAACGTCCCCTGTCCTCCAGCAACAACCACAGTCTGTTCCAGACAATGCTAACAAACGCGTCTGCTAATAATGTTCCTCGGAGTGTCACAAGATTCCTCTATCGTGTCACCCGCTAACAGGGCCGACCTTCTGCAGGGCAGCGGCACATTTTTAAGGTCTTAAAATCTTTGTCTTAAAGTCTTAAAATCGATGTCACACATATCGCTCGCTTGGCTATAAGGATGAAGCCGAAATAGGAATATCCCAGAGTAATTCCAAACCTGATGCGACCCTCCTCATATTAACAGATTTACTCGATGCTCACGTTCCCATTGGAAGATAAAATTAGGTAATGTAAGCTAATGTTAGCTCCCGCCTTGTATTCCGTTGACAAGGACGAAATTAGCAAACCAGGTGCCTACCTGGGACATCCTGAGGGAGGTCATGTGGTTCCTTCTCCAGGAATTCCGGCAGGTAGGACGGTGTGACCGGTCCCCACAGACCTGAGGAAGAGGAAAGAGGACATTCAGTCCATTTGTCAACACTGTCCACGTTAAATCGGTAGAATTAAAGTCACACGCGCCACAGACGCGACCTCATCCAACGACGGACCATCAATATCCACCAACGGCTCAACATGTGACCAGCAGTACGCCGCGGCCAGGGCGCGTTTGCCGACACGCTAACGTCTCTACCGATTCAGCAGCAGCGAGGAAACATTTTGATACCACCCCGCCACCCGTGGCCACGCCCCTTGGTGATTAGGTGGAGGATTATCACGCACGGCCTGACGTGCTCATCTGACAGGGTCCGTGCACCCCTGGAGGAAAACGTTCCTGCGGTTAATGTCTCAAAGAGAAATAAAGTCCCCATTAAAATGGTCCCCATTATTAGCCTCATTTTATCACCTGTTACACACCGTTAGTCATTTTTATTTTTATTTCCTTCTAAATGACATGTTGTGGACTCGTATTGGACCACGAGGCAGTGCAGGGAACCAGGACCAGGCAGGAATCCGTCTTAATGATCCGCCGTCTGTAGCGGCCGGGGGGGACGCTCGTCTCCAGTGCCATCCTGCATCATGATGGACGGTGGGACGGTTGCCGGTTCCAGTCCTTTCCGACTGGTCAGTGGGGCGGTCTGAACGTGCACGTGTGCGCACGGCTGAGTGGAGCCGCTCACATCAACAGACCCGAGCAGTCGCCCGACGTGGCCTCCTCGGCGTTCCACAAAGTCCCTTAACGACCTGCCGTAGAACAATCAGATGGTTGTGGCTCATTGTTTACCGCTGATGGAACCCTGACGGTATCGAGTGGAGCCGGTCCCTCGGGTCGCCGAGCGGATCAGGAGGGTTAAGCTCTTAATTACTGGCAGGGACAGTTCGCTGCCGTTATGAGCTCTTTCAACTCAGCTGAGGAGATGATGCACAAAAGTCGGGTTGGGAAAGAAATACGGCGGCCGCCAAGGTCAACGCCAGAGTGGTTCTGTGCCCAAACGCCGGTGTAACCAGAACCAGAACCATCACAATGATAGAACCAGACGGGGATGAGCACAGCCATCGTTCAAGGTTGAGAGTCTCTCGGGGGAGCGTGAGGCGGTGTTCGCCGGCTTCCCGGCTGAAACTCCGAGGACGGCCTTCACCCATCGGTGCCCTCGTGAATCTGCCACTTACCCGTCAGCACGGAACAGCGGTGGCGGAATCAATAACCTGATTTTAAAATCCTTGAGAGGCGACGGCGGGGCGACGCGTTTACGGCATGTACGCCGGTTCTTCTGTTGCCGCTCAGCTGGTCGCACGGCCCAGCAGGAGCTAGCGTAGCTTCCTGGACGCTAATTGTGGCGTTTATACTTTCCCAAAGTTTGTACTCGAAGGCGCAGAGCCGCCGTTGAAGCGTATTTCTAGATCCTGATGTCAGCAATGAAGGGGGAAAAGAGAGGAAGTGAGGAGCTGCGGTGATCTGAGAGGGCGCCACGGAGACACCTGTCATGTTGACGCGTCTCCGTCTGCAAAGTCTGACAACAAAAAGTCAAACTCTTCCGGCAGCCGCTCCCCGCCTGCGCTGGCGCGCCCGTGTGCGTGCGAGAGCGTGCGTAGGTGTGCGCCTGCTCTTTGTAGCGCGTCTCTTTCAATTTGAAAATATCCAGAGAAGGTTCTGCCTGCAGCACAGCGAAGGGTTCAAAAGGAACTCAACCCAATTAGGAACAAAAAAGATGCATTCTCATTTGGAACCCATGAGCACGACTACAGACGCCGCTTCACAATAACATGAAAGATGATTATTCCCGTCGTCCTCAACTGACAAGACAGAAATACAAATTATATTTCATTTGTTCTGGCGGAAAAAAGTTCACCGTCGCTGCGGAATACGACAACGATCCGAGCCTGTGATTGGCGGGCGTTCCTCGGGGAGGCGGTGATGCGTCACCACCGTGATACTGGTTGTATTTGCCCGATTGAGCTGTTAATCGGGTTAGCATTAGCTGTGCTAATGGATCCCGGGCACAGGATGTTCCACCCAGTCGGGACGGTAAAGTTACTTCCTCCCCCAACAGATCGGTAACATCGCCGAGCGGCTCCGCCACCGATTCGCTGGAAGGTAAAACTTGCTATGGTAGCTTTTAGGCGAACAAAGTTGAGTGTTTGCTGTTGGTGTCATCATCCTCTTCACAGTGCGTTACAGCTAGCGTTGCATTTCCTCATGATTCACTCCCGCGCCGCTGGCCGAACCCTTGATTTGCGGCGTGGTTCAGGGCTTCCTTGCCCCGACCAATCTCGCCTGTATTGCTAAATCGATAAGCGCGCTGACGAATGTTGAGCCTGACGGATCGCGGGCGGCGAAAATCAACTCAAACGTTTGCTCGATGTCCATTTAACAACCCATTTGTGTACGCGGGAGGAGGTGGCGTGGCCGGGCTCAGGGAGGCTGCCACCATTTCAATTACAGGCCAGAAGTCCCGGGGGGGTTGGAGGAGGAGGAGGATGAGGAAGAGTTTATTTACACATCTGATGAAGCAGGGAAACGACCTTCTGTTAGCCTCTATTTGTTAGCATTGAGCTTATCCCCATAGCTTGAGGCACAAAATGGTGGTTTGGGCCAGAGGATGAACACACTGGTTGTACTGGTCTCTATAAAGCCCCCCCCCGACTGGCCTCGTGCTGACACCAGTAGGGCAGCAGCCCTCTGAGTGGATCCTTTTACCTTCCTGCAGCTCAAGTTCTCCACCTGCAAACTCTCCACAGCAGGAGGCAAAGTCACCGATGAGAAGTGTTATTTTAAAGTTCTGACTCATCCGTGGTGCGCCTGTACTCCACTGCCACCGGAGACGTGCAGCTAAAGCCTTTTTAAAGTATTAATCGTGTACTCGTGTATTCTTCTTACACGCTTCATCCCTGTACTGACTAAAAATGGAGCAGCAACGGATACATTTTTAAAAGGCCCCGCTGACAGTCAGAGGAGCCTGTTCGTGTCGCACGTTGCTTCATTTTCATCTGCAACAAGTGGGAAATAAACCAAAATGTCAATTATCTAAAGGTGAGCGTTGGAAACCCAGCGAGTCGCTCTCCTCTGGGAGGCGCAGCAGCGTTAGCCGGCATGCTAAAAGCGAGCGGATGAACGTGCCAAGGCGGGAGAAAACAGCCAAATCCTCCAGCCGAGCATGAGGAATCCACATCTCCGTGTCTACAGGGGCCTCCGAGTTCAGCGTCCTCAGAGTCGAGCGTTCCCTGAATCAGGCTGCGGGAGCAGCTTCCACTTTACAGAAAATGGGACGGGAAAAAAAAGGCGGATTTTCAGGTTTCTGACAGCAGCAGCCCCAGTTCTGGAAGAGCTCTCCGGTAAATTTGTTTCCACAGGTAGAGCACAGAGTTGGCCGAGGAAAAGTTCCCACGTGAAGGGAGCCAAGAGCTTCCCTCCTGACCACCGCGCTCTCCGGAGCAATGATGTCAGAGGTAGACCAGGAGAAAGGTGTGTCACTAGTCCTGATCTACTTCCTGTCACACGCTCCTCTGTGGTCGAGTCACGCCAACCTGATGAAGATGAGGAGGAGGAAGTGTAAGAGTGAGGGCTCGGACGCAGCTGAAATCCGGAGCAGGATAAACACGGAAGCGTGACGAAAGAGGACAAATCACTCAGGTAACCTGAGGAGACGGATCTGCCTCCACCTAAACCGCCACCTTAAACCTGCCCATCGGCGCTAATTAGATCAGGCGCTGGTCGGGTTGGGGCCTAGCTCAGAGCAAACAACGTTAGCTACGATCAAAATACGATAGATCTTCCTGAAACCTCGCCTGACTGGAGCAGAGCACCAAGGTCAGCTGATCCCATATTGGGAACGCTGGTCCGCTCCTGGAGACGTTTACGCAGGAATCGTCGGCGCTCAGTGACCACAGAAACAGTTAAAACCCGATAAAAGTGCGGCCGCCAAACGTAAAGCAACAAAAACACTGACATGA
This sequence comes from Takifugu flavidus, assembly GCF_003711565.1. Classification (NCBI taxonomy): domain Eukaryota; kingdom Metazoa; phylum Chordata; class Actinopteri; order Tetraodontiformes; family Tetraodontidae; genus Takifugu; species Takifugu flavidus. Next base: position 2,213,940 of record NC_079522.1, read on the forward strand.
TATCGACGCAACAATTACAGGAGCCGAGTAACAACCTTGGTAATACGGCCAGACTCTACGCTCCAGCTAAAGGAGAGTGATAGCTGGATCAATACCGCAACCCCTGGAGTGTGTGTGTGTGTGTGTGTGTGTGTGTGTGCGTGTGTGTGTGTGGAGGGGCGCTCCCATAGCATTTCATAGCACGGTAGCCATCATGACCCTCTGGGCTGGAACTAATTGGTGTAAGATTAACTTTCCAGTGGGGGATGATGACCCCGAGCGCAACCTCACATCTCCTGGTCGGGATACGGTGAGGGTGATTATTTGCTTCTGGCCACAGTCCGATGGGACAGGAAATAAAAAGAACGGACGGGGGATTGTCCGGGTCACCGCGTTCAGAAGGCTCTTATCACATAGCTTAGCTAAAGCTAGCGACTCAGTTTGAGCTTTTACCATAAGAGAGAGGAACAACCGTTGTTTTTTGTTTAGCCGCGCTAACATTTGTTGTCTCTTCACACTGTTTGTTCTCTCCCGCCGCTCGACCCCGATGACCGGGGGCTCGCGGCAGTCGATTTCGGCGTCGCACCTTCGCCCTCCACGAGGTGGGCTCGCTCTTGACGTGCTCAACAGCATCGATCCGCCCTGGCTTTGATTATTGGCGAGTTAGTACTCGACCTCCAAATCCGCTCGGCCGCGTGGCTGTTAGCCGACGTGGCTACGGCGCGGGGGGGGGGGGGGGGGGCCTCGCTCGAGGGTTCTGCCACAACTGAAGCGATCGGTGGTTCTTCCGGTGTTCATTTCTCCTTCATCTCCTGACGTCTCAATATTCCTTTACGTGCTTTTCCGCCTGACAGCCGTCCCCTCGTGATTCCGCCCGTAATCGGCGGTGTGACGGGGTGACCGACAACGAGGGAGGAAGCCCATTCATGTGCAGAGCGGAGCTGTCTCCCGCTCGCCGTGCGGATGCGGCTCAGACGTTCCCGGCGTCACAGCAAACCTGACAACCCACGACCCATTTCAGCCGCCAACAAGCCGGAGGGAAGACAGCGGTTTTCACGGGTGAGCGCCGCGCAATAGCGGCAGCCGCTCCGCAAGGTACCCAGACGATTTGCGGGTCACATCCCCTTTTAGGGCCGGCGGCGGATCGTGACTCCCCGCCGGCGCCGCGATTTTGCCGAAATTGTTGCCTCTGATTTCCGACGTGACATTCTGCCGGCGTGTCAGCGGAGGCCTGGCGCCGGAATCACGGAGAGTGCTGCTCGGTCTGCTCTGCTGCGGCGCATTAATAAGCGAAGGGCGACGCGGCTCTGGGACAGGAGAGACCGGAAGGTTCGCGGCGGCTCGGGACGAGTTTCCCCAACAAAAACACCGGCGACTGGTCGGACTGGAAAGGCGGTTTGGGAGGAGGCGGCTGTGAGAACCTATAACACCTATAGCCAGCCCATTCGAACCCTGACCTTTGACCTCTCACCCCTGACCCAAATCAACCTGGATGCAGGTTTGGGTGCTCACACACGCACAGACACACACGTGCACGCACGCTTCCGCCGAACTGTGGAACCTTCGACTCCATGTTTCCTTCTCAGCGTGAAAAGACGTAAAAACTTTTTTTTTTAATATTAAAAACTATCATTTGCTTCTTTGCTGGAACTTTTCCCCCCTTTCTGGTGCGTTTCCCCTGGTGTGTTTATGTAGGACACGCAGGATGTTGTTGTTTTTGTGCATTAATGAGCGTGTGAACGGCGCTCCCTGGGAAAAAAAATCCTATTTTTCTAATATATATTTATAACAGCTACACTGGGCACAAACCACAGCCCCTAATTGTGTCATTTGCACAGCGAGGGGCAGAATCAGCGGTGCGACAGAGGAAATCGTACCACACGCTAACGAATTTACACAGAATTAAACAGAAAACCCACATTCCTGTGGTTTAGCAAGTGGAACGGAGCTGCTCACAGGTCCTGTAGCCGTTTGCTAAATGCTAACACAAATGACGCGTGCGAGAATAATTCAGTTTGTGTTTCAAAACTAACCAAAGATGGCGGCCGATGGCGCCTCACCGCCTGCGCAAACAGCAGCTTTTTCTTTGGAGGACGAAGGACAGTTAATCGTGCAAATGTTGCTACGCTAATTTCTGTTTCCCGATGATGCTAGCACCCTTTCTCATCCAGGCTCTCCTTTCAATAATCTGCAACTTCCTGTAAACTCCCATCAACGGTACGCGTGCGCTCCAACGTCTCCACGCAAACGCTGCCCGACCTCGTTAGGAGTAAAACGAAAACTCTCCCAACCGGAAAACCCGTCTCGACATCGGAGGGGGACGATGACGTCTTTGTTTTGTCACGCCAGCCCCGATTAGCCAAAACAGCAGCAGTTTAATTTTGCGAGCGGTAATTTCGTGCGGGGTTAGCTCCACGTTGATGCATATTTTACAGCCAGTTTAAAAAAAAAAGAAGGTTTTTGCCCACGAGACTCATTTGAAGGAGTCCAGCTCGTGTCCGTCAGTCGCTGGAAAATAAAGTATTAACGGCGTGAACTCGACCAGTGTCCCCGATGTGAACCATAAATTCTAATATTAGGTCTAATCACGCTGCGCCGTGACTCACACAACAGCAGCGCCGCAGATTTACGACACGTTCTAACCGCTGGGAGGTCGCACGGAGGTCAAACTGCAATTAAACCCCAGCTAAAGACAGATGGACAGGTCCAAGATGGCCGCCGGACAAAACGTCAATATTTACTCAAGTTTGACAGCTTTGAATTAAATGAGTGAATATTTCCAGCAGAGTAAGTCGGTGCTAGGTGCTAGCTAGCGTCGGTAGACCGCTGGCGGGCAGAGAGCCGAAGGTAAAACCAGCCTCGGGCTGAACGCCAAAGTTTCCTCCGACTTACGTCACACCAAAACCACCAAACCTGGACTTTTTATTCGATGAGGAGCCTCATCGGTGACAAACGAGACTCCCGCCTGCGGAAACGGACGCACGCGGTTAATTAGCCTGCAATATAAACACATTTAGACCTCCAGTAATATTTACTGCAATAATGTCGACAAACAAACATCCCGTATTAGCGTTAGCGTTAGCAAAATCCACTCATCTCACAGCTGGGATTAATCAAGCACAGGGGAACGGAGCGTTTCCAGGATCTTTCCGGCTCTTTTTTATATCCAAACCACAGAATCGCTGCCAGAGGAACGAAACAGCACCAAACCCAAATGCATCCCTGCTCAGAGGAAGCAGGAGGAGGACCGGGGTTGGCTCTGAATCCAGTCCCTTTAACTGGGACCTCGTGGGTGCAAACGCGGGTCGAGCTCCGAATCCAGATGTGTTCAAGCCTCTGGATTCTCGGCGGAAGCCTCCTCCTCATTTCCAGTCAACACGTTGGACACGTTTCCACACCCGCCATGACGACCACCCTTCAACATTAAAACACTCTTGTTTGGCTAATCTGGCTCCTTTCCTTGAAGCACAACCGCGTCCGTTTCCACGGTGATGCATTGCTCCGCTTTGATGTATCGCGCACGTCTTCCAGAAACGGACAGTTTCAGCACAGGAACGAGTAGCACGCATTGAGTCTTTTCGGACAAGCAACGCGTTACCATGGTGACCGACCCGTATAGGAGGTCTGTATAAGAACTGGGTGTTTGCAGAGTTCGGAGGAGGCTCGCGCTGCTGGCAGCTAGCCCCAGGTTAGCCGCGAACATTGCCAGGTTTTCTCCAATGAAAGCCGAAACGAGGAAGCCGGCTGAAAGAGGCAACATGGCCGTCAGAGACATCGCGGCTCGCGGCCCCGGGGTCGGGCCTTTGCTCTGCGAATACGCGCCTCATCAACCTCTGGAATCTCCTGTTCTCCCTCCCACTCCTTCCCCAGTCGCTCCTTCTCTCTCGCTGCACCTCCCACCTCCGCCGACCCGCAGCGACGTGCACCCGGGCGCACATGCTCGGCTCATTTGTGCGGGCCAATCGCAGCCTGACATTGTGTCTGACAGTTCAGCTCGTGCTATTCCCAGAGGGATCTATTAAGACGCGCGATTCCGTGAGCTGCTGGAAACGGAGAGCTGCGCTCCGCAGCGGATTACTTAATCAATAATATAGGGAAGCATTAAAATAAACTCGTTCCTACGCCGGGAGAGAACAGAGGTCGAGGACGTCTGACTTTGACGGAGCAAAGCCGAGCGTTCTGCCGTAAACAAGCATTTAGCTATACCAAAAAGACGGTAAGGATGTAGAGGAATCTATTGTTTTGGCAGGAGTACGCGGGCCGTGGTGACCCCGAGCAGCCCTGTTTTTGTCTTGATGCGAGTTTATTTCTCTAATTCCCAGCGGAGACAAAAAAACCTCATTACCATGCAACGCTGTTGCGTAACCGCGCCGCTGAACTCCTTTTGCCTCGGCGGGGATCGAAGTCGTCTTGCTGCGCTAACGTGGCTTCTCTTCAAAATGCTAATGGACAAACTGCAGATGAGTCCTCCTTCACTGTCCCACCGAATCCAGTTTATTTGTCCTCTCTGTCCCGGAATCACCGGTCTACTTACTTCCAGAATAAAGCAGATTAGCATTTCAGAATAGCTCCTGAGGATTCATCAGGCCATTTTCTGGCGCTAGCACCTCACCAGCGACATCGCTCGCCGAGGCACAACTTATGTAACGACCGTGAATTAGACGGAGAGCAAATTTTACAGCACCTGCAAATTGGCGAATAGCTACTTGTCTCTAATTTATGCTAATACCCGCACCGGCAAATTCTTCCTTGGGGAGCATTAGCGGCATAAGCTTGTGCTTAATAAAGTGACTGTTTGCTTTATTAGCTATGCATCAAAACCAGCAGATGTTCCCGAGTCACACACTCGGGTTCACGGGGTCAGGGCTAGTCCGAGATGCTAAGGAAGCCGGGGGCTAGCTTTTCGGTCACAGAGGCCAAAGGCTCTGCTGTGTGCCAGCAAAAAATTCTTGTGTTTCCCGGGCGAAGCCGGAGGAAATTTTCCATCTGGATGAACCACAAACAACTTTGACAAAGCATCAATAACTGATGAGCCGGGGTGAGAAGTGGCCGGAGAGTTCCTGTCTGCGAGCTATTGTTCTCCTCGGCGCCCGTTCCAGGACGTGCTAGCACGCCTAAAAATACACCTCTGTCGTTTCTGCTGGAGAAGAATGCTTCCTTCACTGTCGGAACATTTGCACATGAATTCTCAGATGTGCTCCCTGATGGTATCTGATCCTCCCACACCGCTTCTCTGACTGGAAATACTGGATGCTGCACCTGCACCGCTCAGGAGATGGTAGGAGGCAGGAAGTGGATCTCAGAAACCGAGATTCCGAGGAACTCTATTCCTGTCAGCTAAAAAACCCCGAAGCTCACGATGGTGCCGAGGCATTCTTAGACACAAACCCCACTGCTGATTAGGTAAGACGATAGCTAACGCTAACATGCACGTTTTTGGATTGTGGGAGGAAACTGGAGAAGTTGGAGAGAACCTACGCAGGCTGTGGGAGCCAGAACCAACTCCCCTCTCGTCAGCGGCGGTTTGACGACTTCCTGTAAACAAGCGCCAGCGTGATTCAATTAAACCCTTTACAAATGAACCGCAATCTGGAGCGAGCGCCGATCGCTCTCTCATTAGCCGCCTCACGCGGCGGCATCTGGATCCTTTCATGCTTTCCTCTGTTTGCCGCGTCTCTCACCAATTCACCCTTTTCCTCCCCCCGTCCCGCTTTTCCGTCTCATTACGAAAGCCCCTCGGAATCGTAATTATGCACGACCGACCATATCATCTCCAAATATTAGTATGCTAATGCGTGTTTTCATACACAGCCGATACTGTGGCGCGGACTCGCTAACAACCCATGAAGTGGCTTTTGGAAGGCAAATAAATGAGTAAAACAGCCTATAAACACCGAGGAAACCTTCTCCCCGAGGACCTCCAGCCCGTGTAAAACAAAGCTCCGCCTACTGGCTGCCTCGAGCAGACCGCCCCCCCCGGGGAGACCAGGTAAGGCGATTATTTAAGCCTCAGCACCTACGTGGCAGCACTTTGTCTGGTCGGACGCTGCTAAATTTGCTCCGGTGAAAGCTGTCGGGAGCAGTTCGTACCGCCGACCTAATATTTGTATTTTACTAGCTTATTTTTGGACCGACCCCGGAGGAAATGACGAGAACTTGGGTTCTGTCGGAAATTCCCTCCATTTATCCGCTCAAAGAGTGCGATCTTCCGCCGGACCCCGGGGCTATTGTGTTTTTATTTACTTTCTGGTTTGTGATAAAATATCCATGCTATTCACCGACGGCCGCCGGCCTCCAGTGGAGATGAAATTAGAAATCTATAATTCAGTTCACACATCAGAAAGTCGGCCCAGAAGAGTAAATGTTTGAAAAGAGAGACAAACAGCGGAGAGAGCGAGATCTTAACGCCTCAACTCTTCACAAGAACTTCAAAAACGGGAATATTGACACTGAACATTCCAAAGACGCTCAGAACTTTTGACGCCGCGGCAGCTGTGATCATCGATTCTGTATTTCGGCACCTTTTATGGTCAGTTGACGGTCGGACTTTGGGTTCGAGGAGCAGCCGTACAGCCGCCAACCACCAAGATACCGTTCCCTTCCTGCGCTAGCGGACGATCCGTCGGCTGAAGAGAACGTGAACTAGCGAAGAAAACGTGCGTCGTGTATCACGTTCACTCAATGGGAGCAGCGAGCGGGTTAGCGGTCGCTCCAGCCTCCAGCTGTTCTCCCGACAATCCCCGAGTAATAACGGTAAACGGGTAATATCCGCCGAGCGTAATTGCTGTTGCCGCGGGACGCCTTCATAAAAAAAGAACCACGTTGAGGAAGGCGGTTTGTTTGCCGACTCCCCGTCGGCCCTGAGGAGGGCTCGTCAGAACGTTCCGTTTGTGTCTTTAAATGCAAAACAGCGGGAGGGAAACGTGACGTGAAAATGCCGACGTGAGAACTTCCTCTGAACTCGCCCTGTTTGGAAATAAACTTTCCACATTCGCCGGTGGTTGTGCGGTTGTGTGTTTGCGTGGTTGTGTGCTGGGCCGTCCACACATAAAAAACTCCGGTAAACGCAGCAACCCCGGGGTTCCCTCCTCTGCCTTCCAGGAATAATAAAGCGTATTACGAAAAGCAATAAGCTCCTTTTATTAAAGCGAATCCCCGCACTACCTTTAAGCCAGAGACGGCGCGTCAATCAAAGTTGTTCGCGCCCAGTTTCTCGTGATACGAGAGCGCCGCTTCTCCGATGGTTACAGATGGGAGTTGGAAGCATTTAGGAATGGCCGAACGGGTCATCGTGGAAAATGAGGAATGAACGGCAGGATCCTGGAGGCAATGAGGCAGCTCTGGATTTACTGGACAATCAGACGTTTGAATTTAGCCCCAGAAGCTAACGCTCTTCCTGGAAACCGTGGAGCTTCTCTGAGGAACCTCTGAATTATTAAGCCTCCAAACTCTGTAGTTTATTGACACACAAATTCAGCTCTGGATCGTCTTTCCCTCTCTTTCCTTTTGAATTGATTCCGCCTTCCCGTCGGGCATTATCAGCATATTGTACCGATATTTCACCGGCCTTGATGATACCTCCCGTCAACGGGACGCCAGGAAGCACCGGGGAAGAAATAGATTACGTCCGTTTCCTTCAACCTCCAACAGAAAAGACGGGTTTTCCGAGGGTCCATCCCTTAAACGACGACAAGCGGACACTTTTATTTTGAAGGAGGTGAAAAGTGCCGCACAAGCAGTGGGAAAAGCCGCCGCTTCCACGCGGTTTACGGACCATCTGCCACCACCACACGAGAGGGTCCGACAGGCAATTTATTAGACCGCCTCCAGCTGGGCTGGACGACCTCTGTGGCATACGCCGCTCCAGCAACGCTAGTTTGTCATCTACGTATCCTGAAAATATCGGCGCTACGCCGGCCGATTACAGCATTTCTCGCCGGAGCCCTCGCAGGCGTTAACTGGGAAGGGAAGTTGACGGACAGTGTTGGTCCAGAATTAAGGGCGAAGCTAATTTGTGGCTAGCTAAACTGGAAGGTATAAAAGGCGCAGGTGTTTATTGGTAACGACACTGCAGCCGGTTCAGAGGTTGGAGGGGAGGAAAAGTGGGCAGCTGAAGGAAGGAAGGAAATGAAAGCATCGTTGCTGTCAATAGAAAACAATGAAGGCAACTGTCGCTAACGCCACAACTGTCTAGAGCTGGTCCACCATAGACCTTTACATGGTTATGGTGGGAATAATCATTTCATCAAAGAATCAAAGAAAGGAGTTTCCTGCTTCCGGGCAGTAAAAGGGAGCCCTTGTTGAAGCTGCGCTGGTAGCTAACCTGCAGCTGGTGCGTGTGGCTGGTCCCAGCTAAATAGTGACTTCCTGTTTCCTCCAAAGAGGGTGAATGCGACACTTTTCCACCTCGGGTGGATGACGACGTTCCAGAGCGACAGGAGACTCAAAGCCAAAGATTGGGAGGGTCAGTTCGGCTTGTTTTGAGGGAACGTTCTCACGTCACTGCTAGCATATTCGCACCAGCCTGCAGAACATGAATCAGCCTGGATAAGGTGAACACAGGAGCCGGTGACCTGTTCCAGATCAGGAAAAGGAGCTTCAGAGGCTGCGGAACGCCGAGGAGCTCTGGAAACCCGCCGGATTTTTCCCACTGAATGTCCAATTGGAGAGAATTCTCAGATCAGCGGGTGCACCGAGCTAAACGCCATGAGAACCTCCCCAGTCGTCTCGGGTTCCGTAACCCTCCGATCAGCTCGGAACATTAGAAGAGCCGAGGAAGCTCGCTGGAGAGGAAAGCTGTGTCATTGTGTCACCTTCAGCGCCGAGAGAAGCACAGAGGCGTCGGAGAACCTCCCACCGAACATATGTTTCTCCTAAACCCGACAAAACAACCGGCGTGAGGCTGAGCAGGGAATGACGGAAGAGCTCTGTCAGGAACGCTCCGATCTTCGATCAGGAAACAAGCCCTTCCGGTTCCTAAAATATGGACGGACATCGTGCGACTCCCGGTTTCGTCTGTTTGGGGTTTTGGCTCCCAGAGTGTTTTCTCACATCTGAATTCCAAAAAACTGGAAATTGTTTTTTTTCCTTTTTTCCTTCTCTGTCGCATCCAAACGATGAGCTCATCCGAGGAGCCGTAACGACGACGGGAGGCGGCCTCGGAGATTAAACGCCACCGTGTGACAGCAACAAAGACGGCGGCGCTTTAATTAGGGAGCGTTTGTGCAGTCTTCCATTCAAACTATGTTCCAGTTCCCATCTCATTTGCTAAGTGAGGGATTTTAAAGCGTCGGGGCGTTTCGGAAGTGGAGCCGTAATTGCTAACAAACCTGACTTTAGCCCAGAGAGCTAACCCAACATTTATGGCCCCCGCCCGCAACAACTGTGACACGTGTGCTGACATTAGCGCCGACATTAGCGCTGGAACTCAGCCGTCTTCCTCCTCCTCCCTGTCGGACTTGCTTTTCCACCCTTGTTGCCGATTGATCGCTGGCGTTCCCCACCTGAGGCGACGCCGGCGCCAGCCGATATCTGCCCATTCAAAGATGAAAACCAGTATCGTCGCGCCGTCACTCTGCTTCCCACAGAGCTCGGCGCTAAGTGGCGTATTAAAAACGGTCTGATTCCCGGGAACAAAGGAAATATGCAAATCTCCTTTATCCCATAATCCAGCGGCGATCACAAGAGGCACTAAAGAGCAGTTCAGTCGGCAAACGGCGCCTCTTATGACGGGCGGGAGCGGAGCGAGCAAGTAATTCCGGCCTCCTAGAATAATCCCATGACTCATAAATATCACCTGGCTTCTGGATATCAGATATAAAGAGCCGAAGTCACCCACTCAATTTTATTTATGTTGCTTTACTTGGAGGGACGCCAGCTATATATTCTAGCTGGAACTCGCGCCGCGTCGAAGCAATAAACAAATCCCATTTCGCTCATCCTCGGCGGATCGCGCAGATATTGAAATCATGACTCCGGCGCCGCGGCTACGGTGGGCTTCTGCTAGCCTGATTTGATGCTAGTTTCCAGCGAATGAACCGAATCGCTCGAGCTCGGATCGCTTAAAAGGAGACCTGAGTGTGATTTGTTAAGAAGCAGCAGCATCGGCGGCAACGCTTCTGAAGAGAAAAGACGCTCGGGTAATGAGTTGCACACAACGCGGCAACAAAAGGTCAAGAGCGCTTTCATAACGCAGCTCTTGAGGATCGAGAGCCCGACCTTGTACGATGGATTCAAAGGTTCCGTCAACAAAGCAGGCGCTAGAACGGAGCGGCGGGCGAGACGCGCGCTGGATGGCTGCGGGGTTAGCGTTAGCGTACCGTTACGCGTGTCATCGGCCGACTCTGAATCGTGACCGCGGTTCAGGTTTCTGAAACACGGAGACGTTTATGCGGAGCCGGGTCGCGAGGCCAGGTCCGTGCGAGTGCGGCGCCAGCCCATAATGAATCACTCGGGAGCCGTTTCGTAAGACCGGCCCGGGTTGATAAACGAGGGCCGCCGTCGTCTGCCAAACCACGAACGCTGCCGAGGCGCAGGAACCCGCTGGAGAGCCTGGTGGCCCACAGACCTCTGGGATTACGACCCGGTTGAGAATGATGGGATGTGACACAATCACGGCTGGGATCCATCCGTTCCCTGACGTGTCGGACCCGCACGAGATCAGGAACATGGTTCTAATCTTCTGGCTGGACCATGTTTACACGTTGAGCTAAACCGCGCCAGACAGAACAAATCCATTTCAGAGCTGCGAGAGGAGGCAAAACGGGGACAGAATGATGTCACTCCGGTGCCGTTTCAACCCAGCACGAAGCCGAAACCGGGCCCATTTTTTTCAGCCTCCCTCATGCATGCGTAAGTTAGCTTAAAGGGCACAGTAGCGACAGCGGTCCAGCCAGCTCCTCGTGGGTTGAGTCACAGTTTTCGGGTTCCTAACCCCGCTGACTGGAGGGATCAGGGTCCAGACTGCAGAACCGAGGAGGGGTCACGCTATAAAACCAGCCCCACCAGGAGACCTAGCGGCGTTAGCATGCAGCCCACGTGCTTCAGGACACCTCGGAGTTCGAACGGGTCATCGGCCCCTGATGAACATGGAGGTCCCGCAGGAACTGGACCTGAATGCATCTCTGCAGTCCAGCGGAAAGAACGGACCCGGACTAAAAGAACCATCTTTGTTCCACATAAACTGGTGTAACGGCGCCCTGCTGATTTATGAGCGCTGCTGCTGCGGCGAATATCAGAGAGTCTTTTACAAAAACCCGCTTCACTGGAATAATAAATATTCCGATTTCATCGGTTGTTCACCATGTTCTTCAGGGGGCAACCAAAATAAACACGCGGGGGGGGGACACAAAGCGAGCTACCAGAGCGCGCTAACAACAAAGACCTTTGGAAGTCCTCCCGAGCACCCCCGATGCTAGCGCGGTTGCTCTCCTTCTTCGGGCGCGTTGACCCACATATTGTTCTTTCAGCAGCAGATGAAACGAATGCAGCTTGGAGTTAAAATTCCATCTGAGAGGGAGGAGACGTCCGCCGTCCGGACTTCCGAACCCAAACGTTTAAAATCACTTGATTAAGCTCAACGAGTTCTTGTGGGTCGTGGTCTCGCCATGATTGAGCACCACCACGTGATCTTCCAGGCCGGCTCACTTCCAGGACAGATGTTTCTCCGCTGCCCCGATGGAACGTTTTCTCGAAACTCTGGCGCCCACGCGGCCTTTTCCCACAAGCCACTGCTGTTTTCTGCGAAAATCCTTGAACGGCTTATGAGTCCCAGATCAAGTCCCTCCGTACTTCTTATCTCTGTCCAGGGGACTTGAGCCAAACTTCCAAAAAACAGGAAATTCCAGAAAAGAAGCAGCCTGACATTCCGTCCCGGCCGCGGCGTTCCCGCCGTCTCACACCCTGGATCATCCTTAATGAACTCCGATGAAATATTCATGCCGCACAATTACTTAAAGCAAGCGATATGATTAATACATGAACTATAAATCATGCGCACGCACAACACAACGCGCTGTCTGCGTTTACAAATGGGACTGGAGGAGGGGCGTGGAGTGGGGGGGTGGGGGTGGGGGGGGGGGCAGGTTACTCCGATCAGGAAGGAGGCCTCCAAACCCACAACTACGGCCGGAGGTTTCGGATCGAGTTCTGTCGCCTGTATTTTTAGTTTTTCCCGCCTGTTTTGCTCCTCCTGGTTCTGCTCTGATCAGCAGCCTGCCCCCCCCCCCCACCCAGTCCCCCCCCACCCCCCAGTCCCCCCCCCCACCCCCCCAGCCATGTGAACACTCAGACACCCTGATGTCTCCACTCCAAACCTCCAGATTCCCCTCTCCTCTCCTTTTGCCTGCCTCACTCGACCCCCGCTAGCCGCTAACGCCGCTAACGCCGCTAACGATGACAGAACACCTGGACGCCGACCGGCCGCTCCTCAGGAAATTAACTGGTGGCGCGAAACCTGGAATTCTCTCCTAGATCTCCACAAAACATGGATGTAATCTGGGATTACTGCTGCATTCGAATGGAAAGTTAATTCTGCCGCCCGTGTCCTCGCTGATGTTTCCTAAAGAACCATTAATCTCATACGAAGATTCCTGAAATTATTTTTATCCTCCAGAGTGGCTCAGGGGCAGCTGCTAATGTAGTCTGGATATAATCCAGATTAAACGTGTTCTGAAATGTCCGATTCGATCTGGAATATTTAATACAGAAAATGAATGAGGAAGTAGAAAATATTCCAAATCAGTGGAGATAATCTCGTTGTTTCGGGGGAATCTTATTCTGAATTAATCTTATTCTGGCCGCCAAGCGGCGGGGCCGCGAACTGCAGCTCGGAGCGCAGCATCCCTGCCTCTTCCTCTCTCCTCCTCCGTGCGTGTGCGTGCGTGTGCGTCCTGCCACAGCCTGACAGCACTGCCGAGGCTGCGTTTTCCCAGGGAAAAAAAGGAAAGGCTGCGCTCTCTCAGTTTGGTGCCGCTCTCGGTGTCTTTGGCGCCAGTGGTGAAGAGAGCAGGTACCGTCCGTCCGTCCGACTCTCCCTCCCTCTCTAAGCTGCCTTTTCCCCTCTTTGCTGCGCGCTCATCACATTTCAGCACTTTTTTTTTGGGGTTGGTGCTGGAGGGTTACTGGACCCGCGGTTCTAATGGAATTTCTTGTGGCTGTCTTCTCTCTTTCAGTTGAAGCTGGGGCCTGTTTTTGGAATAAGAAAAGCGTCGCTGTTTTCTGACTTGGAGGGAAGAAAGAAGGGACTCCTCTGGAATTTCCTAAGGAATTTATCCCGACCGCTCCGGTAAGTGGACATCCCGATGAGTGGGTCCTTCTCACGCACAAACCCGACTGTGTCCGCGGATGAAAGCGTTGCTCTCATTGTCAATTCCTCTATTTTGATTGCAGTTACCGGGGTTTTTTGCGCGCTGCCGCCTGCGCTCATAGTAAGTAGACTTTTTCTTTCCTCGCTGCATCTGCTCGTTCCGCGATGTGTTCCCATCTTTTCATGGCGTTTGCTCCAAGTTGCGCGGCCGTGCCAGTGTGTGGGTCGGTGCCCGGGGAGGGGGCGCGTGTTTTTGCACGTCCTGGAGCCGCGGCG